>NW_017728965.1:2101042-2112769 GCF_001723915.1 Gavialis gangeticus
CCTAGCTTTGATCTCAGCTGTGTCTTTTAGGTATTGTTGTAATTGAGAAGTTTGGGCATGGCAATGATTTTTATAAGGGAAACAATGCAGTTTGGGTAAAACTGTCAATTAGTAGATGGGTTCCTCTTTCTGTTGGTCAGCTAGTGGATCAAAATTAAAAGTTAAATGAAGTAAAATGTCTGCATAGTGGAAACTTTAATCCTCAGAGAGCTTTCTTTACCAGATGGAAAAAGGTGTAACTTAGCTTCCCAGCCTTTTCACCTTTGTTTCTAGTGAAAGGACCTCTGTGTGCCGGATGATCTGTTTCCTCTTCCTGTACAGGAGGGCCCACGCTGTTTTGTGTTTATAGTTCCTTGAATCCCACCCACCATTTTCATGTGGGTCTGATGAAATGCATCCACTTCTGGGGTGGAGGGAGCAGCTGGCTGTGCCTTAAGGGGAAAATGACTCAAAACTATTTTCTTTCATTTTTGTTAAGGGGCTAAGATAGGGGTGGGCAAAATGCGGCCCGGGGGCCAGATGCGGTCCACCAGGCCATTCTATCTGGCCCACGGCGCCCCTAAAAAATTTTGAAAATTAATATTGATCTGCCCTGGGCTGCCTGTCGTGGCCTTCGATGGCTTGCTGAAACCCAGTAAGCGGCCCTCTGCCCAAAAGAATTGCCCACCCTGGGCTAAGAGAATTCAATGGGGAGTAAAAATGTGCAGTGAAGCGCTTACATGGGATGCGAGCGATGCATAAACTGTTTAAAGGTTCTCTGCACAGGGTTTTTTAGCACCTATTACATTCTGCTTGGACTGAATGTAATAGGTGCTAAATGAAAACAGGGGACTAAAAAACCCAACTCTCTAAAATCACTTGTATTTATTAGAGAACAGGGCTTCTCAGCCAACCCCACGTGGATATATTCCTCAAATTAAACTTTATAGCAATATTCCACAAGACCCAGCTTTTTGAAAAGCTCCACGGCATCATTAGTGCTTCTGCAGAGCCAACAGGTCCTTCTGTTCTTAAGGTATCATCTCGGCAATCTCTGCACAGAGCAACCTGCACAGAGGTCAGTTGATCTGCTTTGTGAATATGAAAGGCCGAGTCGACCTAGATGAAATTCGGACCTGTGGCTCCAGAGAGTCTAGCTGAGGAGAACACGGGGCTCGGACCACTCAATGGTTCCTCGCAGGGCTTTCAAATGTGCTGAAGATTGGACAAGCAAGATCAATGGACTAATCATGAAAGATAAGAGAACTAATGGTGCGTACCTAATTTCTGCAAGCACAGACCGTGACTGCTTGTGCAAATTGGAGTTTTGCTTGTCCACGTGGCAAGTCGTATGGTGCGTGTCAGTTCGTTTTCCCAGCTACAAAAATCAGGCTCCAAGTGCATGTTGGCTTAGACCTTCCATTAATAATAGACAAAACTCAAAAAGGGGTCTTTCCATTGACTCGGATGGGCTTTGGTTCAGGCCCTTGGATAACGTTGCTTTACAGATCCCTAAATTGTATGGGCAGTTACTGCGTACTGCATTTAACCTTTAGTTGGTGATATTTTAAGATAAATGCAATTTATATTCACTTTGATATTTGTTTGACTGTCACTAAAGAGTCACTTCTACAGGGAACCAATTCTATTAGCTAGATTGAAAGCACATTTGGGGTATCTTCATGCTGCTTATAAATAGAAGGGAGAAATTTCTTTCTTTCCCCTCAGAAGAAGATTATCGTACTCTAAGGGGACATATTACTGATCCCTGTGCAGAGGCTGGTAGTGATCACTGCTGGGGAAAATTTGCCAGTTTGGTGAGAGCCACAAGTCTGGGAAATGCCAGTGTTCATAAGAATTTTACATGGGGAATTTTTCCCTTAGCCACTAAACAGGCTTTGCTCTGGTTTTTATAATGTTGACACGGTCAAAGTTGCACTTTTGTTTTTCCTGACCCAGGATGGCATGTAGGTAGGAGGTGACTTCCCATTTGCTGAGGGGATTACCTCTGCTTCGGGCCTTGACCAGATATGGGAAGGAAGTGGGGAAACCCCAACAAGTGTCCATGAGTTTGTGTCCAGGGTGCTGCCGGGAACGTCTCACCTTTTATGTGAAAAGCGGGTATTGGCATGGGTGCTTGCATGGCTCTTCTCTTGTCTATCCTTGCCTGACCTCTCGGTAGCTGGGCATGCGATGAGCATTCCTGCTGTGGACTGTCATAGGGCTCGTTGCCTAGACAAGCAGATGTTCATGCATTTTCTCTGGCCAGCCTGACTTAATTTTCCTGACAGTCTGCAACAGATCTGTTATTCAGGGCTTCTGTCGTGACACATTTTTGCTTCCATATTCCCATTTCAGGGAGTGTTGCTAAGTTACCAGTTTAAGCTTCACACCACGAGGTGGCACTGGTTGCCAGTGACTTTGAAATGCCCATTTATAGCAATTTTTTGTTTCTTGACCACTGGTTCCCTGTTTTAAAAGGATGAAAATGATCGAGGTGGAAATCGGAAGCCCCAAGGATGCCCTGGAGCACAGTCTTTCAGTTGTTTTGCTCACATGTCCGCCTTCCCTACTATTGTTTGAAGGAGAGTGGAATTGAGAGTGCATCAGTCCAGAGGTTTCCATCTAAGAGGTTGGATACGGGGAGTGTTGCCGTAAAGGTAGCTTGCGTGTGAATATACAGCACACTGGCTACTTGATGGTGCTGATACAATTTGGGTGCATGAGATGTGCAGCTGCTTACTCTACTTTCAAAGCTATCTTTTTATGACAGCAGTATCAGGGGGTGCTAAGAGCATCCACATGAAAAATAAAGTGAAACATCAATGTGCTGCAAACTCATACCCCTGCTTAGCATCCATAAACTTACTTGTATAGAAAATCCTTCCCTACCTCTTGCTTAGTGTGGGTTTACCTTGGTACATGCCAGTGAAACATCTTACCTTTGAAGCACCTTTTATTGTTGAAGCCAAAATTACATACAAAAGAGGGTGCTATCAGACTCCATATGGATTAATTGGTTGATAGCATCATCCTGAGTTCTTGAACTGGTTCTGTCCCTACCTTGATTTGAGATCTAAGGATTTGCTCCTCACTTGGAGTAAAATAGGTAAAGCTTTGGTACAACATTTACAAAATTTACTGAGTGATGGACAGGGCAGCCGTTGGTGTAGAAGGCAGGAGAGGAGTGGATGAAACAAAGGCATTAGCCTAGGTAAAGACTAAGGACTTGCTCTGGGCAATGAGGTCTCCACACAGCAGTGGATGAATAGTGGCTGGAGTGGATACTTATGAATCTGGCTGTAATTCTCCCCATGCAATTCTGTCATCATTTGCTCTGGTCGATCTCTCTCAGACAGTTTGCTTGCACTCCTTTTTCCATATTTTGCTTTTTTTTCACAGCCTTTGAGCCAAGTTTACCCTTATTCCACTGAGCGTGTTAAAGTCTGAGTAAGTAACTCCATCAGAAAAAGAATTCCTCTTAAACTGATTTATATTGGAAAACTTGCCACTCTAAGACAGGGCTTTCCACCCCAGCTTGGAGGTATCCTTCTTAATCGCATCAAATAGCTGTTCTTGGCCCTTTGTATGAAATGAGGTGGTGCTGTTGGGTCCAGCTGGGGCTACCTCAGAAATTCAGGGCCCTAGTATTATTCTATCTTTATTTCAATAAAAAACAAAAGGTCCCAGTCCCAGACCAGAACTCTGTTGTGTCAAGGACTTCGTACAAGAAAAGATCTTTGCCCTAAAGAGCCGTAGGCCCTGCTGTTCCCGCAAATAAAATGGGCCACAGAGAGTGAATCTGTCTGTTTGACCTTCCCAGCATAAATGTAAGGCTTGTTAACCCAACAAGGTCAGGGAAACTTGCCTGGCGGGTATCAATACAATATTCGTTTGCAGGGGTGTATAGACGCAATGTAAATTCCCAAGCTAGTAGAGTTGTGCTGTTAGTATCTACTATCTTCTGGTGACACTAGACTTCTCAGTAGAAATGGGAAATAAGTTGTCTTTGCTCCAAGTGAGTTTGTTTAGATGCTTGCTCTAGAGGCAGAATCAGAGACTGATGAGGCTTTGTATACTGACCTGAGACCGGAGTTGGGACTGATTGTTTAATACTGCTCTTCCTGATTAAGGATTAGGACTTGCCAATTTCTAGGTCAGTTTCTGAACCCACTAGTAGTGCTCTCTCAGTGAGGAATAGGATCAATCACTGTAAAATAAATCACATTTTAGAAATTAAAGCACTCCACAAATTAGCAAGAAGCAGGAGAGACAGAAGCAATCAGACAAGGGAACCTCTCGTCATATAATTTGCAGCCCAGCTCATGCTATTGTGTCTAGAGGTTTGGATAAAGCATTTTGAGCTTTTCAGAACAATTGAGTTTGAAACTGGTTGCAAAGCCAGGAGAGAATGAATCGCTGGAATGCTCTGAGGAGAGCAATCCTGTGCTGGCCAAGGTGAGGGGACCGGGTTGCCAGCTGGTCTGTCGCCGTACCGGGTCTTGATCCCAGATGCACTGAAGTAAATGGAAAGGCTCTCGCTGACTTTGGCTAGCTTTGGCATCAGGCTCTTAGTTTTCACTTTGTCCCTTTTTTCTAGAGGATACCCATGTTTAGGTGGAATTTTCAGTGGAGCCTAAAGGAGTCAGGCCCTCAGCTCATGATTTTCTCTGAGGTTGAGTGCTGGGTCCTTTGAAAATCCCAGCATTGGAGCTGATCAGAGAACAAACCTCCATTCCAGGGGAAATGCTGACATTTCAAAACTGTTTTCTTTTTTTCTAAACTGGAACAGCAAACTAAAATGTCAAGATTGTCTCTGGAATGGGAATACCAGCCACTTCCATTTGGGTAATGTAATAAAATATCATAATGTTATCATCAAAATTAGAATAAAGTAAAGCCAAATGAGAGGTGAAATGAAACACTTCAGCTTTTTTGAAGCATATTTACTTTCTTATGTCAAAATGGTATAGGAATGAACATATCGCCCCCAAAATGTTTCAGTTTTGAAGAAACGGGGTTTTCTTTTTGGAAAGTCTGCTCTACACAGGATCATTCGTCAAAGGCTTAGGGCTGGATACTTTTCACACTAGAGATGATCTGGATTTCTATGTCCCCCAGGGTTAGGGGCCATTCACATCTGGCCTGACACTTATATATCTTTTTCCCTCCTTCCCCCTGTTGCATTCCTATTTCAAACACCCCTAATGTCAGGTATGTTTGCATCCAGAGTGTGTGCCTGGGGTTCGTTAGGAATTAAATCTTTGTAGTTCCTGTCAGTGTTTTGATGAAAAGGAGGTATAAATAAAATGTAAGTTGGCAAATTGCTGGGGTAGCCTGTGATGTATATCCAGACTTCGGATATACTTGAATACTTCTGAGGCTCAGCTGTCTGTTTTTGTCTTAAATTAGGGTACTAAGTAGGGAAAAACAGTATGTAGGTTTCAGGGTGAGGATGAATGTAATGCCAAAGGGGTTAAAAGGAGATGAAACCTAGAAAAAATAGCCTTGGAGAAGGAAAACTGCAAATGTATACAAAAGCCCTAGAAAGGGAAGCAGTTATAAAAAGATCCCATGTTATAGAAGACCTTGTTTCCGTGTATTGGTGCAACACTCACCATCAGGACCCCTTCAATCTGATTGGTGGTGTTAGGCACTATTGCAAAATAAATATTAAGAGGAATAACACACAGTGAAGAGATCCCAAATGCTTTCTTGTTTAGGGGCCTCCTGGGAAGAAGTTCACTTTCCCTGCTCACCTCCTTGCTTGCAAATCCCACTAACTTTTTCCAGTGCAGTGCTCCAGGAATGCCACAGCTCTCAGATTACAACAAAAGCCCATGATATCACCCGTTAGCCGAGGTGGTGTGGCTGAGGTTGAAGGGGGTGGGCCTTGGGAGGGGTTTGTGTGGATAACTCCAGTGAAATTTGCCGGGGGGAAGCAGCACCAGGGTTTCTGCAGCTCATTTCTGTGGCTGCAGGATATTTTATAAAGTGGAGGGGACCACTTAGAGGCACTCTTAGCCCAGGAGAGGAACTTCAGCACAAAGAGCGAAGGAACAGAGGTCACCCCCAAATCATCCTACCACTAACTTTGAGGTAAGGGCAGTCCTGTACCCTGCAGTGCAGCCTTATGGCCATAGAGGAGCATCAGAGTGATTTGCACGGGGATTTATGTAGCAAGCAACTTAAACCAACTCCCTCTCTTCCTTTCAGGCAGAAAGTTGAACTCGCTTGTCACATTTTGGAACATTTTTATTTCTCCATCCTCAGTTATTCAGTGACTAAAGTTAGAGAAGGGAGTAGGAGAGGAGGGAAGCTGGTAAAAGAGACTTTCTTGCAGTCCTTTTGGAAGCTTGATTGTGGGGGATATAAGTGCTTCAGAAGTTTTCTGTTTTGCAGCGATGTTTCTGGCTAGGTTAAAGTTGTTGTTTTGTTGGGTTTTTTTTCACCCCTTGCTTATAGGAATGAACTGGAAAAGAACTTAATGAAGTGGAGGAAACATGTTGCTAACTTGCTTGCAAGTTGAGACAGAGTGTATATTGTGCAATGTTGTTATCACAGGCTTGATTTAGAAAAGAAGGCAGATTACATGTAACAAGGCATGTAAATCTTCCCAATCTAACACTTCAGAAGTAGTTTGAATTATCTTGCCTGAATACATGCCTCTCAGAAGGAAAAACTATCAGCGCAGATGCTCCTTATCTGTAGATGGTATGACAAATAAAAAGCCGATTTTTCATACAGGGCAGCTTCTTTCTCTGGGTGTGCTAAAATTCTGGTGAATTCAAAGTTGCACTCTGCTCTTTGCAGAAAGACCTTACATTGAATAGAAATTCTTTCTTAGAGGATCTTTAGACTACCTTATCTTGAGCTCGCATAGGGTGCAGAATGACTTTCAGCTTGTGATTATCATGAGATTGAGAGGTGCAGGCTTCTTAGGGAGGACACCAGATGTGCCATTGGTCTGGGAGTATGAGTCTGCAGCATTACAACTTGAGACAGGCTCTTTGTGAAATCATTGCAGCTCTCTTATGGACTCTGAGGATGTTAGAGAAGCAGAGTGCTTTTCTTCTTTTTTCAGACTGAACAACTCCTCCTTAGTCTCAAACAGGTGTCACTGTCTGCAGCTCTGGAGGGGAACTTGAGACCAAGGAGCTTCAGAAAGGTGCGCTTAGATTAGAAAAACCCTCCTTGATTATCTGCGAGTATAGAGGGGGAAAATCAATTAACCTCCCAGTCAGCAATCAATTCATCAGGACGATGCTGCGCTGTTTTCAAACGTCTCCTTGATAGAGAATGAAAGTACTTTGCTTTAGGCTTTCCATATTATACCACCCACATAGACTATTCTGCCTGCAAGCTCTAGTTCTGCTGCAAAATGTACAATGCAAATATTAGCGAGAGCTACCTTACTAGTAGAAATCAGACTGAAATTACACCATTTGACTTAATAAGATTGTTGGTCACCACTGCATAAATGAATCTCATGTGGGCTTTCTGAATGGTTCTTGTGTGCTTTCCATGTGCACAATACAGGTGGTAGGTTTTTCAGCATTAGGCGTAGTATTTGAGGCAGTTCTTACTTTTGAGAAGATAGATAAGGATGTGATTGCATGGAGTCAGCTATAACACTGACCCTTTCAGTCATTATCACATAATTGCCAGCCAAAAGAAGAGAATTTTACAAAGGCGGTTTGCAACCCCATGCTGTGGTCAAAATCTCACAAGCTAGACGGGTTCAGGTCAGGTCAGTGTTAAGATATAGGACCTCAAGGAAATCCATGTGTTACCAAAAGGCATTTTAGTGTATATTTTTCCTCTTGGGGAGCAATGACCCAGTATGCTACCACAGAGTGCTGGAAGTGCTGTTTTTGGCCCTGTGAATAAAACTGTCCATCAAAGTCCTTGTGGTCAAAGTTGCCTGAATATTTTTGCAAGATGTTAACCTTCAGGGTGTCTTTCCTTCTTCCTGTGTCTACATTCCAGTTTCATTTTCTGTCCTAAGCCACCACCTAGTGACACTGTCATTTAAACAGCTGCCACATTCCACCCTAGAAATGGTTGATCTTTTGTGGTAGATGGAATAATTGCACAGTTCACAGAGCTGCTTGTTTGTAAAGCACTTTGGGATGAAAGATTCTACTGTATAGAAGCATGAAATACTTGGGAAATAGGGATGTGTGGGTAGAGAGGCAGTATATCCTGTGAATGTGTGTAAATATACAGCGTAGTGGGTGAATTTGAGGCTCTGTACAAGCCCTTTGAAATCAATAGGATTACACCTGGGATGAATTTGATCTAGTATTTGAGCTTGTAGATGCCTTCCTGTACATATGCTGTCTGTAAAAGTTAATGGTAGAATAAATATGGAAAGTATTAAATCAAACTTGGATTGCAGCCCAGACATAAAACTAGTGAATTTTGGAGAGTGCGACATTGAATGAAATATGGAAGTATTCTATATCTTGCATCCATAAGCTAAAATGTCTTGCACATCACCCTATATATAATGCCTGGGGTCCTTTTCCTCCCTGAAATGAGAGCAGATTCCCATTTTGTGGAGGAGCTGGTAAGGTGGGCATTTCAGAAGAGCTTTCAGAGAATGAGGTGCTCAACTCTGAGTGAATTTCAATAGCGCTTGGGCTCATAATGGGGATCCTGAGAAGCCAAGTGGAATTAACATTAATGGAAGTTCTGTGTTGTATAGAAAGCAGAATGGAGCCAAAAGGTGACATCAGAGTTAATATCTGAATAATGGAAATCCAGAAAGCATGTTCATTCCAATGCATAAAGCTGCTGGGTTTTGGGTTGTAGCCGTGTTGGTCTAAGGACATAGGCAGGCAAAGTTCTTTGGGTAGACGTGATATCTTTTAGTAGACCAACTAAATAGTTGGAAAAAAATTCTTGGCAAGAAAGGGCCTGAACAAGGGTGACTGTGCCCAAGAGCTTGTCAAGATGATACAGAAAGCTGCCATTTCTGCCTTGTGAATGCCTGCTAAGTTACAGCAGGCTAAATCTGCACTGTGGCAGGAATTTTCCTTGTTTAGTTGACTTAGATATTTGCTAGAGTTCCCCACTTCCTGGTGCACAGAGTGTCTACATGCACGTGTGATCTCTTGCTACGAGTCCTGCATAGTTGTGGCTTTTACTGTGTTGTTCTCTTATAAGCTCTCCTTTCCTTCAAGAGCATGTAGTTTGCTCTTGATAAAGCAGAACTGTAACTTTTGAGGTTCTAGTTGCTGCTGCTGCTGCTGCTTTTGAGAGAATTGGGAACAGAGGCACATGATTGGTCCTAGAGTTTGATTTATCGCAAGTCGGCTCTACTTTCTAAAGCTAAAAAAAAAAAAAAGGGAGTAAGATTAGATCTGGAAATTTATGTCTGTTTGATCACTTTGGATGTGAATTAAGGGTACGATACAGGTGTCACATCTGTTGCTGGAGGCTTTCCTATTAAGATCATAATCCATTTAGTTCCTAAGATGTGAACAGCAGCCAAGAGTCTACTTTGGCCAGGAGCCTGAGAAATTCAGTCATGCTGCAACCAGGAAGATAGTGCGCTCCATTCATCTTCCTCTGTTGTTGCCAAAAAGTAGTGGGGGAAGAGAGAAATTCAGACCTGTTGCCAGAATAAAATGCAGTTGAGACAGGGCAGAGGCTGAATCTGTCTGGATCCCTGGACATAAACTATTTCTACCTAGTTTTAAGGTAGGTTGAAAAATCGAATAAGAACTACAGTTGGGATTGAACATAAGTGATTTCAGTGGGAGAAGCAGGTGTGCGAGTCTGCAGCCATTCTTTCCCCCTTATACCATTTGAGCATGTTTTGATATCTTCGTGCTTTCCAACCCTTTTCTCGGGCTTTTTAATGATATGAAGTTGGCACCATTGCAGTGTATACCAGGGACCTGCTGGAATTCATTGGCCTGTAGAATTCACTTGAGTGATACAACTAATAGTGGTGGGTTAATGTTGAAGATGTGGGCAGGCAAAACACTGATGTAAAAAAAGTGAGGAACCAATTACCAAAAGCTGAACCCTGATTTCATTCAGGGGCAAATTATCAGTGGCTTATCTCCACTTAGTGCAGGGTGGACCGCTGACCAGATGATGTGCCCTTCTGAGAGGCAAGTTCTCATGTCTCTTGCAGTGTTATCACTGTACATCTGTCCGTGCCCTGGGTTGTGTGGCCAGACTTATAGCTCGCTCAAAATCTAGTTAGCATGTTTTTGCCAGGTGAGTTTCGCTCTTCAGATTTAGATTTTGGAATGACACTAAGTGCAGTAAATTCCCAGGATTAAGATGATGTTTGTTTCTTAGTCATTAAAATGTTGCTAGTTGTAAATACATTTATCCTCCCTGTTCATCTTTCACAGCAATGTAGTCTGTATTGTTTCTTGGGTTCTGTCCCCTGCTGTGAATATTTCAGCAAGTCTGTGGGGTTTTTATTATATCACCCCACAATGTGAATGTGGAGGAGAGACCAGGAAGCCCTGGGTAATTATTTCACAAAATCATTATTTTATTGTCAAGCCAAATCTTGTGACATGTAGGATGGCGCTTGGGCCGCAAGTCATTATGATGGCAATTTGTTACTTTGTTCTAGCTGAAGTATGAGAGGCTCCCCAACACTTTCCCTGCACTTCGTACTTGCCAGTTCTGCCCTATGAATGAGTGGTGTTATAATGAATTAAACTTGGACTTTTTTCAAGTGTTACTAGCACTTGAGCCTTGCTCATCGTGCAGGAGACTGATGAGATGCTGCGTTCCCAAAACAGCTATCAACTCACCACTGGCAGCCACACCTATTAGCAGCCAGCCACTGTTTTCTGTCTCGACCGATTTTTATGAAAATCCCATGCTAACTGGATAGCGCCAGTGCAACTGAATGATTGCGGTTGCAAATGAAAACCTCCTGCTGCTACTTGCTAACAGATGTTGGCTTTTCCCTTGATGTGTATGAATACCACTCTCATCCAGAAAACGGTTATGCAGCATTTTAGGTGATATCTCTCTAAAGACATCTGAGATATCACCTATTGACTGGTGGATGAGGGTGGACTTGGAATTCGTCGCAAAAACAGGGCACCAATCCTGTACTGCACTGTAGTTTTAAGTCTTGTCTTGAGCATAGGTTGTACCATTGACTTCAGTGGGATGTAGACTGGCCCCTGTAGGAGATAGTGACTGCAAGTGTTTCAGTAGCAAGGGATTTGTATCACTTAAATAACTCTTTTCAGCCAGAAACTGGTTCACCTTTTTGTTAACCAGGCAGTCATTCTAGATAGCTTCATTTAAAAAAGGAATCCGATCAAAAAAAATCTATTTAGAGATAAATTGCAGGCATGTGGCAGTGAGAGTCTGCATATACATAGGTAAGTGCTTCAAATGAGAATTATCTAGGGAGAGATCCCAAATTCTGAGTTTGCTTTTCTTATGCAGTTGGCAAAGGGCTAAGAAAATCTCTGCAGTTCCAACAGTTTTCATTTGGCTTCCTGTGAAGCTGTAATTAGAACCTGTATGAGTGGCATGTAACATCTTGGGGAAGTGCTGCTTTCAGAAGCCCTGTCTACTCTTGACCTCATACCATAGTTTGGATTAACACCGCAGCAGGGGTGATAGCTGCAGAATACCTGTTTCTACATTACCTGGAGGTAGGTAATTTCCATGAGTTGCTGGTGCCTAATGGCATATGCTTTGTATTCATAGATGTTAGGGTCAGAAGGGACCTCAATAGATCATTGAGTC
>NW_017728965.1:2117769-2124401 GCF_001723915.1 Gavialis gangeticus
CTTCTCTGGACCCTCTCCAGGTTATCCACATCCTTCTTGAAGTGTGGCGCCCAAAACTGCACGCAGTACTCCAGCTGCGGTCTGACTGGTGCCCGATAGAGGGGAAGTATCACCTCCTTGGTTCTGTTTGTCAAACATTTGCTGATGCACGATAAAGTGCAGTTAGCTTTGCTGATGACTTTGTCACACTGACGACTCGTGTTCATCTTGGAGTCCGCTAGGACTCCTCGATCCCTTTCCGCTTCTGTGCTGCCGAGTAGGTCATTTCCTAGGCCGTAGGTGTGCAGGACATTTTTCCTCCCTAGGTGCAGCACTTTCCATTTCTCCTTGTTAAATCATGTTCTGTTGTTTTCTGCCCATTTGTCCAACCTGTCCAGGTCTGCCTGCAGTTGTTCCCTGCCCTCTGGTGTGTCCACTTCTCCCCACAGTTTTGTATCCTCTGCAAACTTGGACAGGGTACTCTTCACTCCCTTGTCCAAGTAACTGATGAAGACTTTGAAGAGTATCGGTCCAAGGACCGAGCCCTGCAGGACCCCACTGCCCATGTGCTTCCAGGTCGGTACCGACCTGTCCTCCACCACTCTCTGGGTACGACCCCCTAGCCAATTTGCCACCCACCGGATTGTGTAATCATCCAAGTCACAGCCTCTTAACTTGTTCACCAGTATCGGGTGGGATACCGTATCAAAGACCTTCCTGAAGTCTAAGTAAATGGTATCTACCCCTGCTCCTGCATCCAGGTGCTTTGTAACCTGGTTGTAAAAAGAGACTAGATTAGTTAGGCATGATCTACCTGCTACGAACCCGTGCTGGTTTCCCCTCAGCATAATTTTTCCTGCTGGGCCCTCGCATATGTGAGCCTTAATAAATCTTTTCAAAGACTTTACCAAGGATAGAGGTGAGGCTGACTGGCCTGTAGTTGCCTGGATCCTCCTTCCTCCCCTTCTTGAAAATAGGGACCACATTGGCCCTGTTCCAGTCCTCCAGGACCTGGCCCATGCACCACCAATGCTCAAATATTCTTGCCAGTGGCTGTGCAGCGATATTGGCCAATGCCTTCAGTACCCTCGGATGGAGCTCGTCCGGGCCTGCCGACTTAAAAGCATCCAGTCCTTCCAAGTGACTCTGCACCATCTCAGGGTCAACGCTTGGGAGTCTGGCGCCCAGCTGTTGTCTCTCTATGAACCCATTGTGAGATTTGTTTTGCCCCTCATATTGTTTCAGGTGGAGCATCAAGTATGGCTCATAAAGTTTCCCTCTATTTGTACACTTCTCAGATGCCTTTGCAGAGGGACTTTTCTGTGGAGAGTGTGCAGTGGTACTGAGATTAAAAAGGGAATATTCAAGAACTCTTGTGTAGCCTTCAAGTCGTCATCCTTGAGAAGACTGTTCTGCTGTAGCAGAATATGTTAGACCATTTATATTATTCAACTCAAATTAATTTGAACGCCAGGGATTTTGATGTTGGTATCGTCTGGATTATCATTTTGCTGTTTATGAACAATCTGAAGATTCTCTAGAAGTGTCCAGGGACGTAGAAACCTTGGGCCATAAATTGATAGCATGTTTCTGCTCTCATCATTTTAGAAAAGTGAAAGGAAGAGTCAGATTTTCTAGTCCAACAAGTCACTGTTTCCCTACCTAATGGCACTTCCACAGTTGCACAAATACTTAAAGAGCTTGTCAGGCCTTTAAGTAATCATGAGAATCTGTCATGTAATGGGCTCGGTGATCTGTTGCAGATAGATGGCCCTTTCTAGGGTTTTGCAAGCAATTGGCATAACTGTTAACTCTCAGTCAAGTTAAACCTCTAGCTGAAGTGGCAGGGGCTTTGCTGTTGCTGTTCAGTGTTACCAGTTCTCTTCTTACTGATGTCTTGGTGTCTGGGTATATTTTGCCATCTTGAAAACCCTGGAGTAGTGCTTACTCCAGCCCTTTGTACCCTTTGAAGCCAATTTCTCAAATAAGCTCTTAGTCCCAATGCAGACCAGGAACAATTGGGGATCAACATGGTTTTTATGTGCCATAAGAGCCTAATCTTCCCCCTATTATGAAACTGGTTTCATTAGACTGCAGGTTGCAGCTTTATGTGCCTCTGAATAGCAAGAAGTACATGGCCCTGCTGTCGCTCCTATTCAAGTTAATGACAAAACTTTCCTCTAACTTTCTTGGTGCTGTCAGGCTCTGCATGGGAGTACTGTGTCTTTCCTTGGGTCAGAGAAAATGAATTTAACCTTTTACATACAAGTGAGATGGTGGAAAGGTACTATTTGTAGTACTCCCTCCATTCCACTGGAGCATTGTGCTTGAGAACTTGATTTATATGGGACTGAATAAAAATCTCAGCACGCACAGTTAATGTGGTACTATTCTGAGCTAGTAAATAGTTACTACTTGACAATCCCTGCTATGAAATAGCCATGAAAATGCAGCCTCTGGTTACAGTCAGAGTGCCAGTTATTCCTCCTCTTTGAATGTATAACCCATTTCATACAAGCCATATGAAGCAGTACTGGCACCATTAACACAAAGAATTCAAGTTCACTGTTCAAGTTGTTCTTTTTTTTTTTCTTCTTCCAGAAATGAGGTGAAAAGGTGATATTTGTGTAGAGCAAGGAGGCTCCTACTTCTGGTCACATTTGAGCTGATCTGTTGTTTGTCTGATCCAGCCACATTAAAAAGGAATCCTTGCTGGCAGCCAGCAAGCTCTGCAGAGCTCATGGCAGGGCTTTTTGGGGAGGAAAATGGTGTATTAGCTTCAACTATTGAATTCTCTAAAGAATAACGGTGCAACCTAATCCTGAAGGGAAATTGCTCTGTATTTACTCCTGGCCTAGTGCATTTGTCTGTCTCTGTGATTAG
The DNA here is from genome assembly GCF_001723915.1 of Gavialis gangeticus. Lineage (NCBI taxonomy): Eukaryota > Metazoa > Chordata > Crocodylia > Gavialidae > Gavialis > Gavialis gangeticus. The sequence goes on from NW_017728965.1 coordinate 2,120,632, forward strand.
CAAGACTCCAACCTTGCAAAGGGCTCTGTCAGCAATTTGTAGGACCAAGCCTTAAAAACTGAGTTAGTTCAAGGATGGAGCATAGTCTTATGGCTTAAAGCCCAGGATAGGGAACCAGGAAATCTTGGTTTTTCCACTGATTTGGTCATCTGTGGATGTGATTTATTTTCTGCTCAGTGAGGAGGCCTGCTGAAGTTGTGAGAGATGGAGACTTACATCATTAACATAGTTATTGAGGCCTTGGAAGGCAGCTGTGAGACAAAGGGCAATTTAAAAAGGTCTGTCAACCTGCAGTAGTCAATCTGGTTTATTAATTAACACGCCAGCTTGTAAGTACCCAGTTCTGACCCTTAATTGTTTCTCCAAACAGTTGCTTTCTTTGGGTGCAGTCTTTCTGCTAAAGAAATCAAGGACCTCTATAAATGTGAAAGAAAAAACAAAAGACCCAAGCTAAAACACATCCAGTTTTAGTTTGGTATGGTAAGTGCTCACCTTGAGAGTAACGGTAGTTTTCCTTAAAGCTGAAGGTTAGGGGGATCTGTAACAGTTCAGAACAGAAATTGAATTGGAGACTTCCAAAACTTAAAAGCACAACGCTCTGCATTTTGAGCACAGGAGCCAGACTCTTTTGTTGACAACTCTGACATCCACATCTTCTGTAGGTTATTCACAGGGTAGGGGCATGGGACATGCTGGTCAGGGAGTAAAAAAAAACAACTCAACTCCACAGTCTTTCCCCGCAGCAAGTGTTTGTACTTAGTTTAATCTTGACACCAACTGATCACCGGTATAATGCCAATGAAACTTCAGCTGGGGATAAATTTGGCCCATTATATTGGGATTAATGTCATGCCTCTTGCCTCTGCTTCTCAAGTTCCTTGATGGACCTGATAATAAATTCATCATATATTGTTTTTGGCTTTATCTGACTGCAAAAATATCTATCGTGTGGGAACCTTCTAAGAAAATAAGAACATCTAGATACTTCTGAACATCCCAACAAGCTGTAAACGCACACCAACACATTCCTTAGGATATGTTGCAACCGTGGGAAAGCTAGATTTCATTATTTCAAAACTAATTGCATATTGTGCCATTGCTCTCTATTTAAGGCAGTATCCTACTGTCCTTCAATTTTGTTGTTCTGAGAACTAAACTTCCTCCCAAGTTTTAAAGCTGCTAGTTCTGACTAACATGTATGTATTCAGTAGGGCTGTGTGAGGCTTTGGATCTGGAGAAGCTTTGGACGCTTCGGGGTCCAAAGCAGCACATCCGGGTCGAAGCGCTGCCTTGTTCGGCTTCCTGAACCACTTCGGAGCCGCCTCAGAGATCAGCCATAAGATGGGGAAACAATAAAATATCTCTAACTTTGTTGCTTTTTGTCCGATTTGAATGAAGTTTTCAGGGGTGGTAGACTCTGCAGAGAGGATGAAGCCTGCCACGTTTCAAGAAGGCAGGTGCGGGGGTTTGGGGGGAACAGCACCCCAAATTCTTAAAGCCAAAACTCAAGTCACGTCTAGGCTGTACAACATGGGGTGAAAACTGCAGGGGTGGCAGCTCTTACTGAGGCCAGAAAGCCTGCCAGGTTTCAAGAAGACTGGTGCAGGGGTTTGGGGGGAACTGCACCTCAAGCTGTGGACAAGCAAAACTGGTGCCATGGGTGCTTGTGGGACTGACTGTGTCTGTCTTGGGGCAGGAGGGGAGACACTGCTGCAGGCCTGGCTGCTGAGCTGCTGTGTTCCCAGTTACCAATCAATCAAACATGATTCACTCAGGGACCAGCTCAATACACAGGACCTGGCTACCACATAATGACTTAAGGAGCAGCAATTAGCACCTACAAAACAAGGCTAAGGAGAGGAAACACTGGATACAGACAATCAACTGCCCCAGGACAATCACAGTCTTGGCACAAGTTTTGCCTCTCAGCAGCTAGGGGGGCCGGGCCCCAGAAACCCCTGCACCAATCTCGACAGCTGGCAGGCATCACAGCAGGGGCCACCGTCCCTGCCGCTGTCACCCCACTGCGCCTTGGCGCGTGCTGTCACCCATGGCACCAGTTGTGCTTCTCTGCAGTTTGAGGGGCAGTTCCCCACAAACTCCTGCACCAATCTCCTTGAAACTTGGCAGGCTTTGTGGCCTCAGTAAGAGCTACCAGCCCACCAGCCCCCTGTGGTGTAACACACCACCCTGACAGGAGTTTTGCTTTCAAGAATTTGGGGTGCTGTTTCCCCCAAACCCCCACACTGATCTTGAAACTTGTCAGGTTTCTTTCTCTCTGCAGAGCCTACCGTCCCTGAAAAGTTCATCCAAATTGGACAAAAAACAACAAAGTTACAGATATTTTATTGATTCCCCGTTATACCCTATGGCTGGATCTCCAAGGCGGCTCCGAAGCTTCAGAGCCACTTCAGCCGGATTGAGGTGGAAACCCAGTCCGGCGCTCCAGATCGCATCGCAGCCATCCGAAGCGGACAGCTCTGAAGCCAGATCGGATCGCTGCCAACTCCCACAGGCCTAGTATTCAGTTTGTTTCCAGCATCCAATTTACACATCAGTTAGACGTGACATCCAACCAAATAAAACTAGTTCAAATCATGTGGCAGAGAAAGTGGAAAGATTCTTGCAAGTCCAGTAAGCTCAAACATCTGCTGCGTTACATTGGCACAAATTTGTAGTAACGCAATGGAGTGGTGCCCTAAAGTTTTCTGTTTGCTCCACCTATTCTGAAAGCCTAAGGCAAAGTGCTTCTCTTTGCCCCCCATAGATTTGCCTAGGATGGGCTTTTCCTGTCAGGATGGTCCAATGGATTATAAAGGACACTTTTGTTCTTTTAAATATTCAATCTTCAGTGGAATAAAGATCATCTTGAACCTGTGACAAAATGTTGAGCTGTCCTCATTATGGAGAGCAGTGTAACACTGAGAAATCAGTGAGAGAGGCATATAACATCATCCAATGAGACTTTTACTTGTGTAACAGGGTGTTTAAATAACAAGAATTCTGCAGTATGACTGTATCTTTGGGAATGCCCCCTCCCACTTAATTGCCTGCCGAAGAAAAGCACAAAAACATTCCTTTGGGTTTCTGGCCTGGGATGCAAGAGACCTGGATTCTCTTCCCAGCTCTGCGACAGACCCTAGGTGTGACTTTAGCCAAGTCTTTTCTTCCTGCTCCTCAGTTTCAGGTCTGCGAAAGGGGGGTAATACTACCTTATATCAGAGGGTTATGGAGGTATCTAAATACTGTACCTTACTGAATTCCATGGGAGAAACCAGGGCATAAATCTTGGTCTATGAAAATCAGCAGAAGTCCACATCTTAATTGAGACTGAAATTTGGTCTATCTTTGAATGAATATATAACGACCCTTTCCTCGCAGGTTTGCTTTGAGCTTTAGCTAAAGCAAGTGGTACCCTTCCCCTCTCATTCAAAGATAAGTATACTAGGAACATTCCTACCTTTATCACTGATGCTTAACTTCTAAACAAATGCTTTACATGCATAGATCTGAGAGATGAATATGGAATCCAAATCTCCTGAACACCAAGCTAATGCCCAGGGCCATGGTGCTGCCTTTCTTGACATAGTTTCATAGTTTCTAGGGTCGGAAGGGACCTGAGCAGATCATCTAGTCCAACCCCCTGCCATGGCAGGAAAGAGTACTGGGGTCAAACGACCCCAGCAAGGTGTTCATCTAACCTCCTCTTAAAAACTCCCAGGGTAGGAGCCTGCACCACCTCTCTTGGAACTTGGTTCCAGACCCTAGCC
>NW_017728965.1:2124699-2128873 GCF_001723915.1 Gavialis gangeticus
CCACAGCCCCCCATTTTCTTAATGAGAACGGGGTGAGAGACAGTGTCGAAAGCCTTCCGGAAGTCCAGGAGGACGATGTTCACTGCTACCCCTGCATCTAAGGATCTGGTGATCTGATCATAAAAGGCCACCAGGTTGGTCTGACAGGACCTGCCACTGATGAACCCGTGCTGATTGCCCCTAAGCATGCAGTCCCCTGCTGTCCCCTCCTGGATGTGTGCCAGAATAATTTTCTCAAACAGCTTGCCTAGGATTGAGGTAAGACTAACTGGCCTATAGTTTCCCAGGTCCTCCTTCCTCCCTTTTTTGACATCTTGGAAGCTTACAAAATACAAGGCCCCCTGGGCTTCTACTTGTGTCACGTTGTCTCTCTGTAATCTGTGGGTAGCAGAGACATAGGAAATACTGAAGGATCTTTCTTTCCAAGCATCTATATTAGAGATGGCCCTTCCCCATGCTTATGCTGCCTCTGGGGAATATTACAGCTTCAAGGAGCTGGTGAGCTTTTCCCACTGCTGTCTGGCATGGCATCATTCAGAAGACATTCAGCCACCAGACCTCACATGGGCTGTCTTGCCACTCCATGTGCTGGCTGTATGAAAAACAGAGAGGAATATTTGAGGGTTGAGGCAGGAAATGAGCTGACATTAAGTTCAGCACCATGTCTGGCTTGATTTTTTGTCATTAAGCAGAAAACCCACTCCTCCTACCCTAAGTGACCAGTATCTGAACCTTCACTTGCTATAAGAAGGCAGGAGTAATTTGATGACTGAGTTGCCAGCTAGTCAACTTGCTGACTGGCTGGATTGCATACAGTTCGTACCAATAGGCCAGAGAATGTCAGGCAAGTCTGCACTAAAACTCTTCCTGGGCATGGTAATATACATTCATACTTTGTTGGTGAAGCCAGATGTGTAGTAATGGAAAGTATGCTTTATGTCGGCATGTTGGGAATTGGGAAAACTCCAACTTTGATGCAAGTATTCCATCTTGACCACATTATTCCAGGTTTCTCTTCCCTCCTGTGTTTTCACTGTTTAAATGCTGCATTTAGCATTTTTTTTATGGTCCATTTGATCAGATGAGAGAAGAAGAAAAATGCTGAAACTCCTGTTTGGTTACACAGACTGTTAAACAGATTAATCCAAAACTGGTCATTGTAAATACAGATTCTATTAAACAGTTGCTTCAAACTGCATTGGGTCCCACTGGAACGCAACTCTTGCATTTTGGGAAATCAGAAGATGTGCTGTTTTCTACGAGCTGTTTTGTGGCAAAGGGGTAGAAGAATGGCGTTATATTTAAGGCACTGAGATGCAGAAGTTCTTAGTTCACTCTTCTGCTCTGCTATAGATTTGTGTATCATTTAGCTTTCTGTATATGCCTCAGTTTTCCCCAACTTTATAACAGAGAATACTCTATCCCTTGCTTTTTGCTGTTGTGAAGTTAGCTCCATAAATCTTTGAGATGCAGAAGCATCTGGAGAGTTGGGGGTGTGAAATATGGTGGAACTCAGCCTAGTTCTGAATGGATAGGCATTTATATTTGGCACTATTTGATTGGGAACACGGAGAATGCAGAACAAGTCCAGTCCCTGATGTTCACAGGCAACCATTTCCCACAGGATTTTTAATACTTCCCACTTCAAACCCTCATGCACAGTTACAAGGAATGAAACCAGAAACACCAGGGGCACCTTATCACATCCACATGCCTGGCCACTGCAATTGCAGAGGAGCAACTGGGTCTTGGGCAGCCTCCACTCCTCCAAACTTTTCCCTAGGTGTACACGTCAAAGGTCTTGGTGGTCGCAGGACTCAGTACAAGCAAATTCATCAGGTACCTCCCAAGCGTATACCATGATCCAAAGGATTGATGGTTGTCTACGTTCCTTGTGAAGCAGCTTTGGCTGGAGGGCCAGAGACCGATTTAAAGTGTTTTACCAAGGATGGTAAATACCATTATCCCTGCCTTACAGGCAAAGAACCTGAGTCATAGAGAGAAAACGGCTTGACCCAAATATAACCACAGAGCTGGGAATGGGATCCAGAGCTCTTAAATCCTAGTCAAGTGCCTTGTTTCTTCAGCATCATTTTTCTTTCTCCAGAGCAAAATAATGGTTTTGTGTATTCCCCATTTAATGAATTGTGTATTTTACCAGGAAATATGTCCTACAGGACCTGCGGTGAATGACAGATTGCTCAGTTCAACAGCTGAACAGAAAAATAGAGTGAGGGGAGGGAAGCATTTGGACACAATAAAAAATATTAGGTTTTGTTGTCTAAATTACAATAATTTCTGGGGTTCAGTGCCTGCTGTGGTGACTGTTTATTTACGCTTGGTGCATTCATTTTGGACGGTGGGAGAGATCCTTTTTTGAAGGTGTCTTCTGCATCCTGGTTGGTGAATGCTTCAACCCACAAGCTGCTGGTAGCAGTACCCCACCTTTTATTCATTGGCAGTAGTGTAACTCTTGCCTCAAAAAAAACAAAAAACAAAAAAACAAACAAAAAAAAACAAAAAAAAACTTTCCAGCCGAAACTATTCGGCAAATGTGACTGAAAAGTAAGTGCCTGGATAGAAAGGCGATGGAAGTGGCATTTTTCAGCAAACTTTCCATTTGCTAAAATAAATCTCACGTGGCTTTCATTCTGCTGACAGTGTTGGACATATTCTTAGCTGTGCCCTGTCCTCAGAGAAGTAGATAAACTCCTTGTCTTACTATGTCTTACCACTTAAGCTGGCTTTTTCTTTTATTTCAGGAAAGCCACTCACTGAAGGGTAGCTGCTAGAGAGGAGTTGGCTCTGAGAACGGAGACCTTGGAACATGGAAAGATCCCTTGGTTTCATCTATAACCACTGCATTGTTATGCTGTTCCTCTTCAGTTCCCTGAGCTCGCTAGGTCTTGCCCAGTATGGGTACTGGCCATACTCTGGCTACCCTGAGCAACCTGCACAAGAACAACATCCTCAGCGGCCAGCGAATGTCCCCAAGATTCAGCTGCGGCTGGCAGGGCAGAAGAGGAAGCACAACGAAGGGCGAGTGGAAGTGTTTTACAATGGCGAGTGGGGCACAGTGTGCGATGATGACTTCTCCATCCACGCTGCTCACGTAGTGTGCAGAGAGTTGGGCTATGTGGAGGCTGTGTCCTGGCTCCCAGGCTCGAAACATGGAAAGGGAGAAGGTAAGGAAGTGGCTGCCCTGTCCTGTGCTTGCTTGAGTTATTAGGAGTGAGTTCAGAGCTGGGGAAAGGGGCTGGATTGGGAAGTTCAAAGTGTAAAGCCCTTTACATTTCAACAGCAATGCCTGTATGTTACTACCCATGGTCTAAAGAGGCCCTGCCAGAGAGAGAAAAATCTCTGATCCTGTTTGCAGGCTACCTACACTGGTGCTAACTGTCATCGGAGACTTTTGCTGTCTAGACTGTCATTTAGAGATCTCCAATTCGGTGGGTGGTGTTTAAAGTACAGGACTAAGAGATCCGTGTGCTGTTCCTGCCTTGCTCGTGGATGCCCATTTGTGAGCCTCCACTAGCCATTTAATTTCTTGTGGCTTTATTTCCCCCTCCATGAAATAGAATCATATGATGATAGGACTGGAAAGGACCTCAAAAGGTCTTCTAGTGTAACCCCAAGCTCTAGGACAGATCAGCCCTGTCTAAACCATCTCAGCCAAGTTTGTCCAACCTGTACTTAAACAATTCCCCAAGTAGTCAATCTGTTCCTGTGTTTTGCAGCTCTTCCTTCTCCAGGGACAGCAGTCCGCTTTCTTTCTACCTTTAGTCAGTGCTTTGGTGAATCAGTCAGCTGCTCTCAATAGAGCAGCTGCATGAGGCACTAGGGGCACAGATGTTTCATAGTTAGTAGGGTCGGAAGGGACCCGAGCAGATCATGAAGTCCGACCCCCTGCCATGGCAGGAAAGAGTACTGGGGTCAAACGACCCCAGCAAGGTGATTGTCAAGCCTTGTCTTAAAGACCCCCAGGGTAGGAGCCTGCACCACTTCTCTTGGAAGTTGGTTCCAGACCCTAGCCGCCCTGACTGTGAAGTCGCGCCTCCTGATGTCTAGTCTGAATCTCCCCTCTGCCAGCTTGTGACCGTTATTCCTGGTCACTCCTGGCAGTGCTCGGGGCAACAGGGACTCCCCCAATGCCTGCTGGTCCCCTCTGACTAGT
>NW_017728965.1:2128891-2131474 GCF_001723915.1 Gavialis gangeticus
GCCACCAGGTTGGTCTGACAGGACCTGCCACTGATGAACCCATGTTGGTTGCCCCTAAGCATAATCTCCCCTGCTGGCCCTTCATGGACATGTGCCAAAATAATGCTCTCAAAAAGCTTGCCCAGGATTGAGGTAAGACTGACTGGCCTATAGTAACCCGGGTCCTCCTTCCTCCCTTTTTTGAAGATGGGAACCACTTTGTTAAAGCAATACATTTAAGTGCCTAGATAGAAATATGCAGAGGCTGTCTTGTTTTTGTAGTAGCAGCTTAAAGGGAGGAAGTCCTTTCCCAGTGACCACGAACCTAGAGCTTCCACTGCATCAAGGCCTTTCGCTCAGGTGTGGCACATGGAGCCAGGATGCAGTCCAAGGGAAACAGTGCTGATCTCGCATATAATGTAGTAGGGGTGATGCTTAGGAAGTCCTTATCTACCTGCTTTTCCAGGTGAATTAAAATGGTGTGTTATATCATGAGAGACAGGTAGGAGGAACAAATAACATCACTTGCAGTGGGGGGTGATTAACACTTGCAGCAACAAGTGCAGTCTAATATTGCAGCACTTCTGCAAAGCAGGCCCTTCACTATACCCTCTATGAGGACCACAGCTGGGATGGTGCATTACATGTAAAGCTGCAGGTCTTTTATCCTCATACTCAACTATTGCAGAGGAAACTTGTCCAAGATTTTGAGGTGCAACTGAATAATTTTTTGGGTGCCCAACTTAAGTCAATTTAAAGGAAGCTTATTTTTCCAGAGGGTGGGTGCTTACTATGGTCTGAAAATCAGGCCTTTCAAGGGGGTTTCAGGGCATCCAAATACCAACACGTTCCAAATAGCTAGTTGCTTATTAAATGTGGATTTTGACAAGATTTTTGTAAGTGAGATTCAATCAAAACTTAAAGCTCTTTCTGAAATGTGATTGAATGAGGATTTGACATGCCAGAAATGATATGAGGGGCCCTAAATGTAGAAAGAAGATTCACAGCCTGTGTGATTGGAGGCCAGGGTCTAATCAACTAAGCTGAGGCACCTATTGACATGAGGCACTCTGAAGTACTCCCATCACTGAGGGATGTTAGCTTTCACCCTAAGGAAGTTCATAATTAAGGTCACTTCAGCCTGCCTGTCTCTGTGTGCTGACGCAAATGGCAAGCAGGAGTGGTCTGGGGAGCTTACAAGAGAAAGGGGCTTTGTTTCACACTGTGAAACGTAACTGTTTACAGTGGAGCATGCTGTCTGGTATGTGCCTGTTGCTGCAAGTCTCAAAGTGCATCAATGTGATTTCATGTCCAGATATGAAATGACTCTTGCACAATTGCACATTTCCCCCAGTGCTTGAGGATTTGGAAAGGTTTATTGAGAGAGACTTTAAAAAACACGGTGTTTTAGCGAGTGGCTGCTGATCAGCACTTCTTGAAAGCTGAGCCCTTTCTGGTCTCTCAGGCTGGGCTCCCGAAATTGTAAGTTGGTAAACCTTTGACTTGTGTGTCTCAATACAGTCATTATTTGCTAGACAGCCAGCTCTTCAGTTGTTATGAATCAGTGTATGCCTGGTAAGCTATGGGCTGACACCATCTGAGGAGTTAAACCTAAATCTGAGCCTTTCTAAACTTCATGGTTGAGGTTTCTCAGTGAGATGCTTCAAGGGAAGAAGGTATGTTTCTGATCAGGAAATACTTGAGGTAGGTCCTGAAAAGATTGAATTGGTATTTCATAACTCTTCTTATAGCTTGAGTGTTTTAGATTTCCCTTTGACTGTGTTTACACTGAATTTCATTAAAGGGATGCTCTCAGATTTACCAGAATGAGTGTCTGGCTCATGTTAGACCACTTTGCCTAGATTGACCACCACTGTGGTTTCTTCATGAATCTCTCATTTTTTTCATTTTTTTTTCTCCCTCCTCAGGCAAAATCTGGCTGGACAATGTCCATTGTACTGGCAGAGAGACCACTTTGGCAGAATGCAACTCAAATGGTTGGGGAGTCACTGACTGCAAGCACACCGAAGATGTAGGAGTGATTTGCAGTGAAAAGCGAATCCCTGGCTTCAAGTTTGACAGTGCATTGCTCAACCAAATAGAGGTAAACACCCTTAAAACATTGAGGCACCAATCCAGTACCCCTGGAAGGCAATGGAAGTCTGCCAGTCTGCTTTGGGGATAAGAATTAGACAAAGGGTGGTAGAGACACTATACTGGCTTTTTCATTGGATATAAAGACTTGAGGCACAGATTCTTGCAGCATTTTAGACTCCTTGGTACAATGGGCCCCTGATCTCCTTTGGGACTTGCAGATATTTCTGTGATCTAAGTAGTATAAAATAACAACAACGTAGGGCAGAATTTGCAGTGCTTGCTGACTCTTCAGACTGAAAAGGTGGCCTGTAGCAGGGCACTAAGGTGCCTGCTACTGGAGGCAGTGTGACCAGCTCAGCTGCCAATCACCAGGGCAGCACAGGTGCGGGTTGCCGTGACAACCGGTCTGGTCAGCTGACTGGAAGGGGGCAGGGCCTGGCCTTTATAAACAGCATAGGCCGAGGCCAGAGCTCAGTCCCCCTCTGGCCGCCAAGGAAGATGGAGCTC
>NW_017728965.1:2136474-2139374 GCF_001723915.1 Gavialis gangeticus
GGTTTTTAGTGTGTTTGGTTTTAGTTGTTGTGCTGCGCGAAGCGCGGTGTCACCGGAGGTTTGGGCGAGGCTGTAGGGGTGGAGGAGGCCTCAACAGGAGCCCTCCAGTAAGGTGGGGGTGGTCCGAGCACCAGGGAGGGCACTGTAGTGGGCGCGAGAAGCGTGGATAGGAGCCCAGTGCGGGCTATGTGGGCACGGGGAAGAGACCCCGGTGCGGGCTATGCGAGCACAGGGAAGAGGCCCAGTGGGCGAGGGCGCGAGAAGCACGGTGCGACAAGCACGGGGAGGCGCGAGAAGCGCGGGTAAGGGCCCCGGTGCAGGCGTGGGCGCGAGAGGTGCGAGAAGCACGAGCAGGTGGTGCGCGAGAAGCGCGGTGCAAGAAGCACGAGCAGGTGGAGTGCGAGGGGCGCAAGGAGCGCGAGTAAGAGCGGGTGCGAGAAGCGTGGGTAAGGGCCCCGGTGTGGGCGTGGGCGCGAGAAGCGCGGGCATCAGGCACCGTGCCAGGGAGGGAGAAAGGCAGCATCCCTTTAATGAACTAAAGATCAAAGACGTGGCGGGCGAGTGATAGAGGGTGCAGGAAACCTGATCTGGCACGGTTGGCAGGGGCGCGAGGGGAGGACAGTGCACCCCCAGGCCCCCGCCCTGCCACATGGCCTCTCTACAAGAGCCACTCTTATTAGTACAAAAACATAGCTTACTGTAGGGTGGACTGTGCCTGTTTAATAGCAAGCAACAACACTGGAGGAGTTCTACTTCCTGTCCTAAGAAAACCATCTTAACCAGCTAAAACCAGCAGATACTCCAGTACACTTTGTTGGTCTGATTTCTGTCAGCAGTAGAATAGGTAGCCAAAGATAAATATTCATCAAAATTTAAAGAAAAAAATCCTTCAAATATTTTCTTTGTTTTTTCAGTAGTATATAAAATACTTTTTCGTGTTTCCCTTTGTGGGTCACTTTTTTGTGCAAATGTATCAGGATAAAAAACTGAGTGTTAGGTTTGGAGTGCTGGTAAGTATCACCTTGGAGAGACAGGGTATAGCTGGGATGAATAGTCCTTGCAATGAGATGACTTCCTTATTTGACTTAGAGCTATGTACTTTTTTGGTGCCTCTTCGTACTGTCCTGATGAGGCTTCACTTTGAGGCAGTGATGAGAAGCTTTACGATCTCTGGTATAACAGACTTGTCTACAGATACAATCAGATTCAGAGGTGAAGAACCACTCATAAATGTGGGCTTGAATTAGACTTAAAAGGTTTACAGAAAGGTTTACGTGCATTTTAGCATATGGTGATACTGGGGCTGTGGTCACTGGAAATCTCTGAAGGAAGAAGTTGAGGATCATCACTAGAAGTGATGGGATGAAACTGAATGAAGGAAAATGTAGGCTGGAGATGAGGAAAAATGAAGTTGGCGTGTGGGCCCAGGGACAAATTTTCCATGGGAAACAATAGAAGCTCCATTGCCTGAATAATTTTAAAGCTGAACTTAACAGATTCCTGAATTACAAAAAGCCAGGAGGAATCCTGCACTGAAAAGGCGATGAGAAAGGTGAGTAAATGAGCCCAGAAATCTAAAATGGAAGGATGCTTACTCATCGGGTTCAAAGGTATTGGTGCTGACTCTCTTAACAGTTGTTACAGTATCTCCATTGTGAGTATTGGTGGCCCTTAGCCATAACTGGTCAACCAATTCCCACCCAGCAACCACAGCTCAATCTTATTTTAAGTACAGGGGGAATCCATGGTTTCTCATGACTCAGTGTGTGGTTTCTGTGGTTCTGCTGTCTGTGTGTCTTCCATTCTGAAACAACAGTGGATGTGGCATTTTATTCTTCTTGTTTACTTAAAGTACAAAATATTCAAATAAACTGCCATAGCCAGTGTAGCAGACTCACAAACTCTTCATGGGGACCAGCCCCTTGTGCAGGGGGAAAATCTACACTGGCTTAGCGTAAGTGGTATAAGAATTAGCATTTGCTTGATGGAGCAGAAGAAAACCCATGATCAGTGGCTCTAGGCCTCTACTCTGCATCAGAATGACACAGACAAAATGCCCTAGTTCCATGGAAATGCAAACAGATTGCTGGTTCTGAGGCCTGATGCAGTTGCTAAAGCTGGGGACTACGGTTCAGGACTCCTGGGTTTCTATTTCTGACTCAGCTGCTAACTTGCTGCAGCCTGGGGGATCTTCATAGTCTCACTGGCAGTATGTGGCTTGAATTAATGTGCAGAGAGCTTTATGATCATTGTGTGAAAGGCCTGACAGAAGCAAGAGGTACTTCTGTTGGTGACTTGCCTCTTTCCTTTTGCTCTCTCCTTAGCAATTTCACAGGAATGAATGAGAAGGAAAATAAGGCCTTTCAGATCTGATCAGCAGAGATCCTGTTTTTCTGATTAAAAAAAATCCCCAGTTTTCAGATTAAAATAAGTAACCCAAAATCCACATTTTTCCATGATCAAAATGAAACACCACTCTATCTCCTTATCTATATCTTAATGGCATTTCGTTTTAATCAAGGGAAATGTGGATTTGGGTTGTTTTTTTAATCTGAAAATTGGAGTTTTTTTTATCAGAGAAAACCAGGACCCCTGCTCATCAGGGAGCTCTTGGGGCTCATCTCAATGGCTCTTCCCTGTTGCAGGGAACAGTATGGTAAGAACGTAGAATATCAGAGATGGTTTTGGCAGATGAGTATTTCCTCAGAGCCACCCTGGAATTCCTAAAACAAGATGGAAGGAAATGTGCATCAGTGCAGACAGAGGTGATCTTGCTTTGGGATGCTTCAGATATTAATCACAAAAAAGCTAAAGCTCTCTGCTTTTCCACTGACAAGCATTGGAGTTGACTAATGAGTCAAATGCACTGGATTAATTTAGGGCTGATTTGTTCTGCCCTT
>NW_017728965.1:2139795-2140153 GCF_001723915.1 Gavialis gangeticus
GCAGCACCCAGTGAGTGGGGGCTTTTTTTTAAAGCACCGGAAGCTGGGACAGGCAGGGCAGCCATAGGGTGGTTGGGGGAGTGGGCAGGGGTTGGAGGGGCTGGGTGAGCAGGCAGGGGATGGGAGTTGCCCCCCCATGGTTCCCCGCCCGCTACTTAGCAGCTCCGAGTCCCGGCTCCAGCTCCCTGCTGCAGCCCCCAGGGGCTGCCCAAATTGTCGAAGCTCTCTGAATCTTTTTCAAAGATTCAGAGAGCTTTGAATCAATTCAGACCTTTAAATTGGTCCCCAGATTCGATTTGGGTTCGGAGATTTGGTCACTGAATCGGGCCGAATCTCCTCCGAATCGAATCGCCACCCA
>NW_017728965.1:2145153-2145819 GCF_001723915.1 Gavialis gangeticus
TATCTCCTTATCTATATCTTAATGGCATTTCGTTTTAATCAAGGGAAATGTGGATTTGGGTTGTTTTTTTAATCTGAAAATTGGAGTTTTTTTTATCAGAGAAAACCAGGACCCCTGCTCATCAGGGAGCTCTTGGGGCTCATCTCAATGGCTCTTCCCTGTTGCAGGGAACAGTATGGTAAGAACGTAGAATATCAGAGATGGTTTTGGCAGATGAGTATTTCCTCAGAGCCACCCTGGAATTCCTAAAACAAGATGGAAGGAAATGTGCATCAGTGCAGACAGAGGTGATCTTGCTTTGGGATGCTTCAGATATTAATCACAAAAAAGCTAAAGCTCTCTGCTTTTCCACTGACAAGCATTGGAGTTGACTAATGAGTCAAATGCACTGGATTAATTTAGGGCTGATTTGTTCTGCCCTTGAGGTGCTGTTGAGGCTTTGATTCATTTCACACATTCTAAGCAAATTTGAGTATGAGCCACTAACAAGCAGGCCTGTGCAAAGTGGCTAGTATTCACTTCGGATTTGGATTCAGCCAATTTCAGGGGACAGTGATTCAATTTGGTGACCACATGGGGGGCCCTGCATGAGCCCTGCGAAGCCCCAAGGCTGCTGCAGGAGCAGAGAGTCCTGGGGTTTTCCTCTTTTTTTTTTTTTTTTTTTTA
>NW_017728965.1:2150819-2159519 GCF_001723915.1 Gavialis gangeticus
ATTCGATTTGGGTTCGGAGATTTGGTCACTGAATCGGGCCGAATCTCCTCCGAATCGAATCGCCACCCAGAGCTTCACACCACCCTGCTAACGAGGTCTCTTGGGAGGGGAATAGGGGTGAAATAAGTTCATTGTTCCGTGTCTTGCCATATCTTTGGCGCTGTGTATAAATCAGCTGTCCACATCGGGCAGTCGCGATCCTCAGGAATGGCAACAGAAAGTTGGCTGAAAGAAAGCAGAGCTCAGCTTAAATGGGGTCTGACTTGCAACATTTTAGGCATATTAGATCTGCTTATGTTCTTGTAACTCCATCCTGGTGTGATGAAAAACAGTATTCCCTCTACAGCGGACTTGGACAGCCAAGGCATAGAGAGGGGAAGTGACTTGTCATGCTGGAAACCTGTGGATTGGAGGAGCTGGGAATAGAACCTGTGCCTGCCAAATCTCAGGCCAGTGCCTTAACCACAAAAGAGGTGTTTCATTCATATCAGCAGCACATCGTAAGATCCATCTCATGCAAGTCTTTCTCCTATATAAGAGACTTCTGCGTGGTGGGATATGTTCTACGATGTGAGATTATAATCAGTGCTTACAACTAGATGCATTTATTTCAGAAGTAATAATATCCAGGTTTAATCTGTAAATCTCAAAGCATTTTACGGAGATAGTAAATCTCAGCAAACTGAGCCACAGAGAGGTTATGCCACTTGCTTAAGGTCACCCTGCAGAACAGATACGTTGTCAGCAATAGAATCCAAGTCTCCTGGATCCATATTCTACCCTGTGAAAATGATGTGATATGTAGGCTTGATGCTTTCCTGGGTCTTCAGCCTCCCTGATTTTCAAGCCTCTTTTTTTTTAAATTCAGTTGCCTAAAAATGTCAAAGTTAGTGACTAAAGTTTAGGTGCCTAGCATGAAAACTTTGGTTATAATAGTGACTAAAAATGGAGATAGAAGCCTGGCTTGGTTTGGGGGGTTGTTTTTTTTTTCAGTCAATGTCTGTAGGACAAAAGGAGGAATTAGTTGCCTAAATCCCTTCCCAACAGTGAGTCAGAGACTCAGTTTTCACTTTGTACAGCAACTGGTATAGTTCAGCTGGGGTAACAAGGAATAATGGCCACAAGTTGTTAGAGAGGAGGTTTAGACTAGACATCCATAAGAACTACTTCACAGTCAGGGTGGCTAGGACCTGGTACCAGCTTCCAAGGGAAGTGGTGCTGGCTCCTACCTGGGGGTCTTTAAGAGGAAGCTTGACGTCTACCTGGCTGGGGTCATTTGAGCCCGGTTTTCTCTCCTGCCCGGGCCGGGGGGGTCTGACTTGATGATCTACAAGGTCGCTTCCGACCCTACTTCTATGAATCTATGAAATTCCACCTGTACAGGGAGGTAGGAAACAGATTTTTAACACTGGGCACTTAAAACTGTCTGGGTCTTCCGAGTAGGACAAAACCATATAATTGCACCTACTGTACTCGGACCAATTCATTTTTTATCACATCACTCTGAGAAGACAGCAAGCAGGAAGGCCCTTTTTTCTGCTGTCTTCATGCTGGTGGGATTAAGGCTGAGGGTGATCTGCTGTGAATTTTCAAAATTCCATCCTGAAGGCATTTTCAGGTAACAGCTAGCTGTCAAATGTTTAAGTTCCCTGCCCCTGCTAATCTAATCTTTTATCTCGTTAGCCAGTGGTATGACATAGTTTCAAGCCAAAGGTGACATGTCTCGGGGATAAAGGAAGGATCCGTGTGGTCATAAACTTGGAACCAGGAAGGTCAAGAATCTTGTGCCAATGAATGTTGAAAATCTTTACTTATCTACTCCCTGCCAAAGAATCATGCACAGCTTACTCGAGGGGCCACCAAAGGAAACTAAATTATTTTGTGAGCTCCCATGTGTTTTGTCTGTCATCTTCAATGTGCGGCGTTGTCACGCTTATCAGAGTTCTCCATTTGGAAGGTTTCCAGGGGTTACAGTAGCCTGAAATTCTTCAGTAAGTAAATTACGGCCTGGCCTGCCCAAGGAAGTTTCGCTAGTTTAACTTGAACCAGTTTTAATGATTTTAGCTAAACCAGTGTAAGTTTCCTTCATGGATGCGCTTAACTTGGTCTGAGCTACTCTGAGAGATGAAAAATGTAAGATAAAATCATAGATTTGCACCTATTTAAATCTGCATTCCCACATTCCTGCATAGATCAGATCTAACTGTTAACAACTGTAACAACTCTCAAACGGATGCTTAGAAGGATAATATGGGTATGTGTAATGGGACCTGCTTATGGGATGGGTTCAGATACAGTTTGTGCTGCGTAAACCATTCAATTTGCCTTAGACTGTCCCATCTGGAAAAGGAGGATATTTCTCACAACTCCTCTTTGGGGGTGGCTAGATAGCTTAACTGTCTGGAAAGTGCCTTGAGACCCTTCTCTGGTAAGCTCTGTAGAACTGCTTAGTATGATTAGGAAGTACTAGTAAAGCCAGATCATTAGCTAATGTAGAGCAATTTAGCCTCATTTCCTGTAACTCCAAGTCAGTGGAGCTATGAATATTCGCATCAGCTCAGGACCTGGCCCAGGTTCCCAAAATCAAACAGGCAACGTCTTTCCACCCTTTAAAAAGCAACATTATATTCTTCTAGCAAAGGTTATTTTTATTGGACAATGTTACACCCCTCAATTTACCGATTTGGAAGCATGATGAATAAAAGTGTAGGGTGAAATTTTCCAGTTGTGACTGTAAAACATTTGGTCTGCGCAAATCAGACAGATCTCTCCCATTATAGCCTCTGTCATAGTTGGAGGATTGCATCATACCTCTTCTCTTCCTCCATCCGTTCCATCACGCTCCTGACATAAGGAACAACTCCTGCTCGTTCCCTCCTAGAAGCAGTAATTCTCCGGACAGATGAACAAAGAGAACGGTGCTGCAGCTCCTGCCATTGCTTTTAAGCAGTGTATGTTACTGTTCTTTAGACTTTCTTCTTACATCAATGGGGGGGTGTTGTTATCAAAAGGTGGGTGGTGAGAGGCAGTTTTATGGCACAGCTGTTCATGCTGCTGCTAGTGGTTGTGCTCTAAGGGAGCAAAGCTGTCAGCTCCTTGCTGTACCCTACGGTTTGGTAACAGTCCCCAGCCCAGCACAGATGCATTCCTGTTGGCTGTCCCTCCAAAACTGCACTTGGGGCTTGTTGAACCCAGGTACCTTGCAATATTATACCGGGTTGTAGGCCCCTTAGGCTTGGTCCTTTGCTTACAGGGTGGGGTCACAGTCTAGGTTTATGAGTGTGACCTGCTATCATGCTGCAGTTGTGCTAAAAGGAGATCGACAGGGTAAAATTTCACAGCCCAACAGTCAGTGATGCGAAATCTGTGATGTGCTGGTGACACAGCAGGTAAGAAAGAATTGATTTCAGTTAGAGCAGACTGTAAGCACTACAGAAATACCCTGTCTGAAGAGGCAAAGAAACTTCTTCATTCTTGCCAGATATTTCCATTGTCTTTGTAGCTTTTAATCTTGGGGTTTGTTCTAAGGATAATTTAATGGGGGAGATCCCAAAAAATGCATTTGCCAGAACATGCCAGAAGTAGCCTACTGCCCCTTCTTTTGACTGTGAAAATACCAAAGATTGTTCAGTTTTTCTGAGTTAGGACAGGAGCACGCTCAGCATGAATATGTTATTTAAATGGCATCTAGTACATTAAACAGGGAAGAATTTTTCTCTCCTTTAAAAACAAAAATAGTGTTGTGTAGAAGGCAGGGACCTGTGGCTTGAGTTTGCTTGCTAAAATCTCTTTGCCTCCAGAAGCCTTCAAAAGGAAAATCATTCTTTGGGGTGATACCTTTTATTGGAATGGCATGGTTGGAATAAAGCTAGATAACCTTTTCAGTGCCAGACATTTTTCATCAGGTCTCCAATGAAGGAAAAGCAGGTGAATATTTCACTGCTGAGAGTACCTTTCTTGCTTCAGTTACTTCAGCATGTAAGAGTAAGCAGCATGCCACTAAGGGGTTAAAAAGCAATAGTTTGGGAGTAGAAGCCCAGGGCATGTGTAGCTAAGTAGATACTAATTGGGTAACTGGGTGGGAATGGAAAGGGGAATACAGAAGGAGCAGTGTGGAATGGCTGGAAATGCTGACCTCAGTGAATGGAAACTCAGGCAAATTGCATTTTTTCAGTCTGTTTACTGCAGTCCTTTCAGGAAGTATCAGAGACACGCATGCACTAATGTGGCCAAATTCATCCCTCATATAACTCAGTTGTCTCCAGTGAGCTGAATTCAATCCCTTGCACTCGTATCTGGTTTTAGAAACTGTTTTCGATTTTTCTCTCTTTCTCTTGTTTATGGAGCATAACTCTGGGAAAGGTTGAAGGTATGCTTACCTTTACTGTGTTAGTGGCTTGATCTAAAGCTTTGGTCAGACCATGACTGTAGAGCATGTAACCCAGCTGGTTCAGAGTGGCAAGTCTTTCAGACATGTAATGCGGTAGCCTGCATGCTTCCAAGGCCTTGCTAGCTCTCCTGGTGGCAAGTGCAAGAGAAAGGAAATCAGGTTGCTAATGAGGGGATCTAACTTTGCCAGTAGTCTCAGATGTTGCACTGCCCATAGAATTCCATAGGGCATTTGCAAGAGAGACAGTAAGTCCTATACATGGCCACAGCAATACAGATACAAACTCCCTTCATCTAGGATCTCTCTGCATTTTACAAACACTTGTTAAGCCTTTCTGTGTTTCCTCTACCTGGTTAAAAGGTAGTTTGCCAATGGGGTAGATAAGCCAGACAGGCTCAGGGTTAGATTTCTAGAGGTGTTAAGTGACTTACCCTGAAATCAAAGAGTGCTTGGAGGGTAAAAACATGGAATAGAACCAGTCTCTCCACCCCTAACTGTACCGTCACCCCCATGTTCTTCTGCTTTTATCAAATGAAGTAAAAGATGCATGTGCAGAGATAAAATATAAGCCAGTGAGCTGTGATGTTATATTAAGGCTGTCTGCCATTATCCTCGTAGTCCGTAGGCCCCTTAAAGTGGATAGAAACGGTGCTCATTTACTAGGCGGCGGCAGTAGAAAGTCGCAGAATAAATGAGAACAAAGTCCCAAAGGTTTTTCTAAACTTTCACAAGTCACCAGCAAGTCCCTGTTCGACCCAAAAGCAGGAATGAAGGACCTAGTCCCTCCCTTCAATTTTCATGCTATAGCTTGTGTCTTGACTCAAGTGGTTTAAATGCTGTTTAGACAAGCTTATTACTACTTTCCCACGTTGCTTAGCAATTTTATAGCTCAGTAATGGGATCTTAACCTAGTTTTTAAAATCAAAATATGGTAGACTTTTTTTTCCCCCTTAAAACTATTCCCCAAACATTCTTTTAAAAATATTTGTTGATTTCCCCCCCTCCACTTAATATGGGGCATGCTACTAAATATATCTCACGTCTGCAAACAGAACTACTGCCGGTGCGTGAATTCCAGCACTAGCTAGACTGTGGGCAGACAGCGGCCTGGCTAAACAGTCCAGGTGTTGCTGTACCTTGCCACTTTAACTCCCTTCTTCCTTTTTTGCTGGTGAGAGATGTTCACTTTAAGATGTGACGGGATCTAATCTTTGATCCCAACAGTCACACCTCATATGTGCATGGCAGGATGCACAGTTTTGGGATTGGGGATTAGATCGCAATCATGCTTTACTTGCTGGTTTAGGGGGAGACCAGGCTCCCCTGCAGCAGCAAGATGAAACCAATCAGCTGATTGTCATTTGGGGCCAGGAGCAAAACTGGTCTCCAGTCCCAGCCACCAATCAGCTCAGTGTAAGGACAGCTTGGCACTAGGCTGTTGCAGTGGTCCTGGCTTCTTTATGCACTGGGAGCTGTATAAGCCCAGTGTGTCACCCAGCTGGGTGGCACCTGGGGCATGATAGCACCTTGCACATGGGGAGCCTGGCATTGGTCCACAGCCTAGTGCTGGGTTCCCTAAACTGAGTGGCACACCACACTGGGTTTGATAGCTTCCCACACTTGGGAAGCCTGGCACTGGGCTGCTGCAGCCTGATGCCAAGCTCCCTGTGTGCGGGGAGCTGTCAAGCTCCACGTCCCACTCAGCTGAGTGGCACACCAGACCTGGTAGACCTTTGCGCCCTGGGATCCTGGCATCAGGCTGTGGCAGCCCAGTACTGGTCTCTGTGTGAGGGGCTCTGTATAAGCCCCTTGTGCCTCAAACAGGTTCTGGTCACAGGTTCAATTTAAGGTGTGATGCAAATGAGCTGCAACATTATTATACATTATACGTGGAATAACTCGGTCGCTCATTTACTGCATTATCATGCCTTAAATTGACTTCCATGTGTGGCTGGGTTACTACTTTAAGGTGCAATTAACTTGTTAATCGCGTCTTAAAGGTAATGTGTGTTGGGAGTCTTTCAGACAGAAAGGGGGCACGAGTTCAGAGCCCAGAGAGTAGATCTCATTATGTCTTGTAGTCCTATCTAGATATTAACTGCCACCATTTCAATAAAGGACTAGTTACAGCATGATTTAAAATTTGTGGAGTAGATGGGACATAACCCATGTCTCAATTAACTGCAGTTTACCAGTGAGTGAGAACACAGTTGAAATCCCATCTATAGTTTTTAGCTATGTTATAATGGGTTCTGCTGACAAGGTGGCAGCTGTGATGTAGAAACCGCTTTAGATTGAACTGTTTGGGGTGAGAAAGTGTTTGGGAAAGGTGAGAGGACATCTTCTCTTGGGCATGCAGCCACTTTGCATCTTTTTTCCCCACCTAGTTTCCTCTCTATAAATAAAAAGCTTGCCTTGCTGCCATGGCAACTTTTATCTGCGGATGAGTTCTATGCTAGAAAATGTGGCCAATAGGATAGTCTGATTTCCATCATTGTAGAGTGGGGTATACAGATAGCATGTGTTTCTATACAACCTTTATTTTTGGCTCTCAGGTGTCACAAATTGAAATGAGCATCAGAGTAGTTCTGTTTTTTGTTGCCTTGTAGAATGCCTCATCCTACTAAAAAATACTTTCGGAGGACGGTTTTTAGTCTTCAGAGCAGGCAAAAGGAGATATTTTGATAAAGAACAGAATAGACCTGGATTGAATGTAGAGGCTGGTCCATCCAACCCATTAAGGATGGATCTAAAGCTCATAACAGTTAACATAAAGTTTTCCTTTGATTTACATGGGCTGTTGGTCAGGCCCTTAATGACTACCTGTCAAGAAAATGATCTCATCCTTGTTTAGGTAGAAAAGGGTGCTATCAGTACCAATTTAGGATATGTTTAGACATCAGTGGCTGATTTTATAGGCAGAAAGGAAATGTTTTCCACTCTTACCTGTCTGGATTACAGCTGCAAGTGCACAAACAAAAGAGAGCCCTCTTAAAATTGACTTGCGCTAGCCAAGGACCCTGACTGTGCAGTTGGGCCTAAAGCCAGTACTAAATGACTGTGCTGTACCTACTGGTTCTGTGCAGTCCTGACGATGCATGGCTTGTTTTCAACCCCACTGCACAGTAGTAATGAGCTACTGCACAGTAGTGGAAGCATCATAGTTAGTGCCCGCCGTTGATACATCACCGTAGTGATGGCAGTGAAGCCTTGTCACTATGATGATGTAGCACTGGTGGGCACTGACTGTGATGCTACCACAACTGGTTAGAATATTGCTCACATCAGGAATGTTTGCTAGCAGTGGTTGTCTCTGCTCCCAGAGTAATGACTTGAGAGGGGCTCGGGTGCCTCTGCTACTGACACCAAATTTTCCTCTCATATGAACTATCTTAGCATAAAGGCCAAATTTGCAGCAGGCCATGGGGAATGTCTTCCCTTCTTGTGCCTCCATGGCAAGGTAAAGTTGGGAGCTCATCAGGGTATGCAGGGGCTTGCTTGTATGATTACTAAGCACACCACTGGAAATTAGTCTGTTGGTAATGTCATGAAGATGACATATCACCTGGACAAGGGAGAAGAGATTGACATCATATATCTTGATTTTAAAAAAGCCTTCAATCTGGTATCCCATGATCATCTCATAGAAAAACTGGCCAGCTGCGGCCTCGGCTACATCATAGTCCACTGGCTGGGGAATTGGCTTGGAGGTCGGACCCAGAGAGTGGTAGTTGAAAGAAGTCAATCGTTGTGATGCGCTGTGACCAGTGGGGTCCCCCAAGGCTGCGTCCTTAGGCCTATACTCTTTAACATCTTTATTTAACGATGTGGACATTGGTATCAGAAGCAGACTGGCCAAGTTTGCCGATGACGCCAAACTTTGGGGTAAAGCGTCTACACCTGAGGACAGGATGGTGATCAAGGCCGAACTTGACAGGCTCAGAAAATGGGTGGATGAAAACATGATGGCATTGAACAGTGAAAAATGCAAGGTACTCCACTTTGGGAAGAAAAACACGCAGCATATGTATAGGCTCGGCAGTGCTACGCTTGCTAGCACCACAGCTAAAAGAGATTTGGGGGTCATGATTGACCGCAAAATGAATATTCATAGATTCATAGATTAAGGGTCGGAAGGGACCTAGTAGATCTTCTAGCCCGACCCCCCGCCAGGGCGGGAGAACAACAAAAAACCCCAAAAAGAGAAACGGGACTCAAATGAGTCCAGCCAGGTAGGCATCCAGCCTCTTCTTAAAGACCCCCAGGGTAGGGGCCAGCACCACTTCCCTTGGAAGTTGGTTCCAGCTCCT
>NW_017728965.1:2159678-2182604 GCF_001723915.1 Gavialis gangeticus
GTCCAGCCCCTCCAGAAGCTCTCTAACCCGGTCCTCCCCAACCTGAGGTCTGAAGGCGATCCCCTCGAGTCCGGCTTCTATCACAGCAGGGAAGTCCCGGTCCCTGCACAAGAAAACGGAGGTGAAGAATTGGTTAAAGAGGTCCGCTTTCTCCTCTGACGCAACCACCAAATATGAGCCACCAATGTGATGTTGCAGCTGGTAAAGTGAGCAAAACTCTGGCTTGCATCCATAGATGCTTCTCAAGCAAATCCTAGGATGTCATCCTCCCACTGTACTCAGCCTTGGTGAGGCCACAGCTGGAGTACTGCATCCAATTTTGGGATCCACAATTTAAAAAGGATGTGGAGAAGCTTGAGAGAGTGCAGAGGAGAACGAGCCATGTGCATGACCAGAGGGCAGGAGAACAGACCTTATGATGAGAGGCTGAGAGCTATGGGACTCTTCAGACTGGAAAAGCGCAGGGTCAGCGGGGACCTGGTGGCTGCCTATAAGTATATAAGGGGTGTGCATCAGGATCTGGGGGAACGCCTGTTCACCAGAGCGTCCCAAGGGATGACAAGGCCAAAGGGTCACGAACTCCTCCAAGACTGTTTCAGGCTGGACATAAGGAAGAACTTCTGTACTGTCTGAGCCCCCAAGGCCTGGAACAGACTGCCGCCAGAGATTGTGCAAGCACCTACTCTGGACTCCTTTAAGAGACATTTGGACGTTTATCTTGCTGAGATCCTTTGACCCTAGCTGGCTTCCTGCCCCTGGGGCAGGGGGCTGGACCCGAAGGTCTTCCGAGGTCCCTTCTAGCCCTAATGTCTGTGAAATCTATGAAGATGAAGTTGGTTACTGCTCTTAACCCTCCGTGTTACTATTCTGGGGAAAATATGGAGAGTTTTAGGCTCCAGATCTATTTCAATCCAGCAACAGCATTATTTCTATTGGCACTGGGGCAGTACCTCCTGTGCTAGGTTCTCGCCAAAGATGAAACAAAAATGCAACTTCTTGCAGTCCGCAGTTGTAGCAACTTCAGAGCATGTGTCTGCACATGCTTTTATGCATGCCTAAAATTAATGCACGTTAGCCTAACACACATTAAGGAGATTTAGGCGCGCATCTACATGTGCACACACTAAGGCACATTAATGCAGGTGTGCACATCACTGAAGTTAGTCCCAAATCAATGGACACACACAACATTAATGCGCATTAGCACGTCTACATGTTTGTTGATGTGATTTGGCATGCATAAATTGATACCTGCTTTATGCAGGTATCAAATTTAGGCTCAGATAGCCTAAATTGCCATTTTCAGGGTGCATTAAGGGCACGCACATGTAGGCGCACATCCTTAATACGCCTTAAATTGGGCTAGTACCCATTAAATGCACACGTGTAGACAACCCAGTGCTGCTGAAAGTTTTTGTCTTAACAGCCATGAAGACTGTGTTGGCCTGGAGGGACGTTTCAGCCCTAAAAGGAATGAAACAAAGTTATAGATTTGCAACTTTATTTTCTGACTTTCTGTTCTCAAGTGTTTTTGACTTTTTACAGGTTTGTTTTCTTGTTTGTTATGACAACAGTGTGTTAATTTCTTCCTGTCTCAGTTTAAATGTTTACTTCTCTTTCAGTACAAACCTTTGTGTAACAAATGCAGATGTTTTCTGTGTCTAGAGGGGATCTGAGTATCTGTTCTGGCAGCAGAATCTCAGACAAACATTTATTAAACAGCAGCCACGTTAAACCAGTGGAAATGAACCGAGTCAAAATGCAGTCTTCTCCTGGATGCAGGCAGCAGGTTTGACTAGCTGCGAGTGCCAGCTCCGTACAGGCACAGGGGAAAAAGAAGAGTGGGGAAATCCCAAGTAATCAAAGGTGAAGCTGTGTTTGTTATCCAGCAGTGCTGTGGGGTACTTGGGCAAGGCAGAGAGATATCATTATCCTCCAGTCTGGCCCTGTCACCCGTGGTGAAGAAATTCCACAATACAAATTGGCATGCTTCATGATGGTGAACTCCTAGCATAAGGTGAGGCTGCCAGTGACGCCCTGAATTATGCAGCAAAAGCCTCTTCACTGATTTGCATTTGGTTGTGTATTGACCCCAGTTGTGGATTAGGAAACCTTTAGAGTGGGTGCTGGATAAACCCAAAACAAAAGAGGCTGTCCTGGACGCAAAGAGCTTGCAATGGAAGTGGTAAGAGTAAAGCAGTGGTCTTCAGTAATGCTGTCTCCAGGCTCTTGCACTCCTTAAGGGAGCTTCTTTGTTCCACCTCATCAGCATTATGATACTTATATGTTTAACATCTGGGACACTGAGTTATTCTTAATGACTCAAAGGCATGAATGTCCAGTTCCAGATGTGCAGACCAAAACAGCTCCCATATATGTTAATGCCTGGGGACTGGGTGGAGAAATAGCCTTTTAATAGGTCCCTCGAAGCATATGGAGTTGGTTGCATGAAAACTGGGGGCCGAAGGGGGGGGAAATTTTTTCCTTTTTTTTTTTTTTTAAAAAAGGGGGGGGGGGGGAGGAGGGGGGGGAAAATTTTTTCCTTTTTTTTTTTTTTTAAAAAAGGGGGGGGGGGGGAGGAGGGGGGGGAAAATTTTTTCCTTTTTTTTTTTTTTTAAAAAAGGGGGGGGGGGGGAGGAGGGGGGGGAAAATTTTTTCCTTTTTTTTTTTTTTTAAAAAAGGGGGGGGGGGGGAGGAGGGGGGGGAAAATTTTTTCCTTTTTTTTTTTTTTTAGATAAGGGAGAGAGGAGGACTGCTGCAGCGAGTCCAGGGTTTTAGGCAGAGATTTTAATGAGAGATTTTTATGTTGCATTTTTAGTACTAAGGAGTATGTCATTTCCAGTCTGAGTCTTGGCCCTCAGAATTTGGTACTTTGAAAGCTAAGACATCTTACAGTGTGTGTGCACGTTCGTGCATGCGAAGGTGCCGGGGGGAGGGGGGGAGAGAGAGAGAACACATGACGATGATTAAGACAAGGAAGATATTTATGTAGCTGTGGGGGCAGTGGGATGGCTTAAGCATAGGAAAAAGGAGAGAAAACAGACACTGTGAGAGAAGAGAGAGAAGACAATGGATGCAATGGATCGGTGCTATGGTAAAGGCAGGGTGTTGTCTATAGGGCAGGTGGACAGGAAAGTTTGGTCTTCAACTGCTAATTCGGAAAGTAGGGTGAATATTTCCTTAGAAAGGAGACCAGGGTCACTGCTCTCCCTGATTTGAAATATAAATGAACTGCATGTAGAATGGAAGTGGATTCTTCATTACACCCAAAGGGAATGTTTGCATTTTTAATAGGTAGAAAAGCTCTCATCAGGGTATAAAGCATGTTCAGGGTGCTGAACTCGGCTTATCTGGCTTGGCTATCCCTGATGTGGCTGGAGAAGATGTCTAGTTAGTTTTGATAACAAGCAGAACTTCATCTTTCTGTAATTTCCTGTGTTCCTATTTACCGTTGGACCTTTTTTAAGAAGAAGCAAGCATTGAAGTTGATCAACCTGCTGTTTAGTGTCAATCCAAGACAAAGATAAGGTTTTCTGATACTTCATACTGTCTACACAGTTTGTGTGATGTAACTTTAGCCAATGACACATTCCTGAGCTGTTTACTTTGACTATTCACTACTTTAAAATATTTATTTTCAGTGTAATAATCAGTCACTCTATGGCTTCATGTACTGCATCTAGATATGACTTGGTCTGAGGTAAAAAGGAAGATGAAGGCTGAACTCAGATTATGTGGAAGGCTATGTTACTGCATAGCTTATTTCAGGCAACCCCTTGTGTAAGGTGGGCAATGATTTGTAGACCGCCCTGCTTAGCCATGTGTGCGCATGGTTTTTTTGGCAGGGGGGTGTTCCTGCTTCATGATTGGACAACTGAGGCTTTTTAAAATTAGGAGAGCACTGAATGCTTAGTAACCATGACTCTTGTTATTGCACACACAGCCATCAGCAATATGTTAATGCAACTATCAGTAGAAAAACCAGCTGTTTCTGAAGCCATCTTGTGAACATGTTCATGTTCACTTGAACATTTACAAACAGATAGGTTCAGGCACCTGTTTGGTTCTTTCTTACTCTCTTGTGTTGTTTTGTAGTTTTTGGCCAGTTTTGCTGCTATCAAAAACATGCATAGAAAGAAACGGCATCCCCCGTTACGGTGAACTGGGAACAAAATGGAAATCCTCCCCTTTTAAGGGTAGGCCACTAATTTGGAACCACTGACGCATGGTCTCATAACTGCAAGCATTCAACTTGCTTATCTGTCCGTGAGCAGAAACCACAAGCTTTCCAGATTAGAAGTTGCCTGGCTGATTCTCTCATGATGTAATTGGGTGGGTGTATGTTTCATATCATAATTGAGGTTCTCTTCTAAAAAGCCCATCTGAAACCCCAGCTGCTGTGGTTTGCGGAAGTCGCCTAGAATAGCTTCTCATCTGGGATGAGACTTCTCAGTTGACTAAAAGCCGTCCTGAGGGTCATAGCAAAGGCTGGGGAATTTTAAACAGAAAAAAAGACAGCTGGGATGGAAAAAAACAACTTGATCTAGAGCTGATAAAGGAGGAAAAACGGTCATTCCTCTTAAACAGAAGGGTGCAATTCTCTTAGTTATGGGGAAAAGATATGTTAACAGCTGTTTGGTGAGTTAGTGTCGTGACTTTGAGCTTAAGGATTTTAATTGCCAAAAAGAATGTGAACTCTCCTTCAGTTTTCATCCTCTGAAAAGATGAAGAGCTTTGTTGCACCCAGCACCCTCTAGAGATGTAAAACTATACAAATGGAATTTCTTACCCTCCTTTCTTATGTCGTTGCATAGCAGATGAGTGCAGTGTCTTGTGTTCTTGGGTTGCCTTCCTAGCCCGAAGACTCTTGGCTCTGTACCTGCAGTACGTACCGGCTGGATCAGTGTGCTGTGGACCTAATACCACGGCATATAGTCAATGCTCTTGTTGGTATGTGGAGCTCCAGAGAAGACACTGAATCAACATTTCTTTATACCATTCTGGCTTAAGGCTAGGACTTCCAAAGAAACCAGAGAGGGAGGTAGCCGGTTCCTTATAAATTAAGTCTAGCTTTCTGAAAATTCCTTGGTACCAAGCTAAAATTATAATCTAACCTTAGATGCATCTGTGTTAAGGCTCGAAGCAAAGCATATAACCTAATGCATCATTTTAAGCTACTTAGTGATTTTTTTTTTTAAACTTCAGTGAACCAGGTGTATTGCAAGCTGCAGGATACAGACCAGATGCAGAGAACAAAAATGCCAGAATGTTTCTGATCCCTGCATTTATTTACATTCACAGGGGTGCTACAGAAAGTGTGGCTGACAAGGAGTTGAAGGAGTGGAGACTAATGGGTAGATAGAGATGATCCTGCCTTGAGCCAAAGGGTTGGATTAGATGGATGAATGGGCATGTTTGTTCTGTGCAGCACAATGATAGCAAAAGGTAAATAAAGGGAAATCTGTTATTAAAGCCCTGTGTGAGGTGTTGCAATTAGATCCCACATTGTGTGAAAATACCTAGTTCAGGCAGAGGAAACAAAAACCAGCTGAAGCCTATTTTGAGCCAGGAATCTTTTAATTGAAAACTCGAAACAGAACTTCTTAACTCCTCTCCAGTCCAAACTTTCTGAAGCTGAGATCTGTGGTTTTATATCAAAGCTTGGATACCTGGGTCCCAAAAGTGTAAATAAATGCCAATTCAGATCTTGGACCATCAGGGAGTGGTCAGGTGAGCATGGAAGGAATACAAAAGATCTGCTCTCAAAACTGTTACAGACCTGGGAATGAGTTTGATTTTTATTTGTCTTCTGGTGGCTTCTAGAGATCCCAGGTCCTTACAATGCAAAGCATTGTGCAAATGGAGGATGGTCTTTGTAACTTAAGAGACAAGACAGACAATTGGGGAGAAGATTCATGTCATTATCCCCATTTTGCAGATCAGGCAGCACAGACACAGAGTGGTTAAGTTACTTGCCTGAAGTTATACAAGGAGCTGGACCGATCTGGGCAGAGAACCCTGTTTTCTTGAGGCACAGTCCAGAGTTTTAACCACAGAGCTGTCTTTCCTGCTTTTGGCTTCAAGTGAATTTATAGGCAATTGTTCGGTCACGGCCATGGTGCTGCAGTTGAAAGTGGAACCACACTTTCAAATCTGGCCACAGATCTATTGCACTTCCTTTTTATTCTTAACTATTTCCTCGTTCTGCTTTGTTTTAGGGGGCTCGTTGTGCCTTTCTTGGGCAGTCAGGTTGAAATTGGGGAAAAGAAGGGGGTTTCTTGTTGCCTGTGCATTGTTTCTACACAGTGAGCCAGAAGAATGTATGGATAAAACAAGAGCTGCAGCTTATGGACTGAAGCCAGTTGATGCTGGAACAAGCTCATTTATCCTGGCAAATGCGGTCAACAATATAATAAACATAATCCTTTCAGAGAAGATGTAATTCTAGAGACTATCAGTACAAAGGCTAGAGCCAGCAAAGTCTGAAATATTTGGGCAGGATGTTACATGAGCAGAGATTGGCCTAGGTTTTGCATCCAGGTCTTGATTAGGTTAGTATGTGAATTCCAAGCCAAAGTGGAGATGTGGTTCAGGAGTTGGGTGGAAGTTATGTAAAACTAGTGAAGCAGCTCAAGTGGAAGGTTTGCCATGCACACCACGTTCTAGTAAAATATTTTCTTGAATTCTTGACCTCTGCATGAAAGAGACATCAGCTTGCAAGAAGACTTAGAAGGTTTGGAAGTAGAGCTCGCTAGTCTAATCATTCAAACGTGGTACTGGGGAGTCTGGCTCTGGGCTTCATTTCTGGTGGTGAACTCCCTAGCTTGGAAGAAGTGACCGGATCCCCAAGACCTTCAAATGTCAGCCCCCCTTTTTTTCTCTCAGTAAATTGTCCCATAGTCTGCAGGTTCCAGAAGTATGAGTTTGTAGATGGATGGGTGGATAGAAAGGCTTTATGGTGGTTGCTATGGACTTTAACTTCTGGCTCCGTCACAGACCCCCTACGTGACTTTGGGCAAGAAGCTTATCTGTCTACTTGCATTCCTTGTTAAAATCTAGCTAATCGTGCTTCCTTTCTCTCACCTGTTTGTCGTATCTTTTTAGACTGTAAACCATTGAGGAGAATGACTCTTTTAGTATGTATGTGCATCAACTAAAACAATGAGGGCCCCCATCTTACTTCTGAGATGCTGGTATAATACAAATAATAACCATGATTGAAAGGTTGAATTTCAGTGGAACTGGGATCCCTCATTTGCTTGAGTTCCCTGCAGAATGCCAGCTTGTATAGATGATGTCTGGCAAAATAGGGGTCTTATCTCTGTTGGGGCTTTTTATGTTCAAATACTATATGTTGCCAACATACACTCTGTGTATGTCTGGTTAAACACATGTACATCAAATATGATAATGAGAACTTAAAACAGAAATCTGTTCCAGCTACTAACGTTTGCTGGCCACTTATTTTCTTTTGACTCTATGCAGAGTCTGTTTTCACCATTACTTTGGCCGCTCTGTATATTTCTGTTGGAAAGATAAAACACATGTCTGTCTGTACTCATATTATCACTGAATACTCGCAATTCAAGTTTTACATCAAGAACCCTGCAGTAGAAGGAAGCTATCCAAACCTATTAAGAGTTATAGGAAGAATCTTAGCAGTCCTTTTAAATATCTCTCCAAGAAGCATACATCATGGCTGTTTTGATCATTTGCTACTGTCTGTCTCCTTATTTTTTGCTTTCCAGTTTAAAGCCCAACTATTGCAATCCTGGTAATCCTCTTCCTGGACATCTTGCTGCAGGTTCTGACCTGCAATTATAAATGCGACTGAAGGTTTCTATGGCTTACAGTATTTGGTATGTGAAAGTACTCAAGCGGGAAAATAGATGTGGATGGTGCTAGCTCATTAGACAGATCATGAAATACTGTTTTGTGCTTGCCTGGTACAGCCATTTGGAGACTGGAGTGCCACAAAAGTACAAAAATGGTGACTTATTTCTTGCCAGTTTGCTCACTTTTTTTCCTCCTTGGCAAATGAAGGACATAACTAAGAACAAAATAGTAAAATTATTTAAAGTCAGCATAAATCAAGTTTCGTGTGTGTCGGCATCCTCTGCAAAAGGGAAGAGTGACTGCAGCCCAGTGCTGAGAGCCAGGAATTAGAATCCTGACTTGGACATAGATGTCTTTTGTGGCCCAAGACAAGTCACTTAAACTCTCAGATGCCCACTCTTCCCGTCTGTAAAATACAGGATAACACTTTTCCCATCTGTGAAATATAGGATAATACTTTTCGCATCTGTAAAATACAGGATAACCAGTCTGCCTCCTTAAAGGCAATGGCAGAATGAATGACTGGATGTTTGAAAAGAGCCACACAGCATTTATAGTTGTTATAGATGTAACAGTATCTCAGTTGTGCCCAAGCAGTTAAGCCTGTCAATGCACCCAGAGAAGCATTGGCTCTTTTTTTACTGCTGGGGAAACTGAGGCAAAAAAGATGTTAGTGGTGTACTGCTGAGAAATACAGAGCGACCCAGCAGCAGACAGAGGAAAAAGGACTTGCCCAAGTGAATCAGTGGGTGAGGTGGGGGCAGGGAGTCCCATGGGTCATGACCAGTCCTCTAGACCACACTGAGTCAGCAGGCTTCCCATTTCTGACACTGATGCACTGTCCTTGACTCTGATCCTGCTCCTTTGGATTCCCAGTGCTTCTCTGGGAATGGATGTGGTATTGCATGCTTCCTTTGTCTGCTGCCTGACTAACTGCAGAAGCAATACATGAACCAGCAGTTCTTTTAAATTACATTCCTGAGATTGCAATGCTTTTTATTCAAGTTGGGTTTTTTTGTTTTGCAACCTTGCAGTGTTCCCTGGGAGACTTTTCCAAGCAGCTTGTTTGCCTTCTTGTCTATTGCTCTAGTATCAGAAAACCCCAGCGTACCACAAAGAGGAATTCCATGGTTATATGCAGCTCCTCCCTCTTTTATATGTCAGACCTTTTATGGTACATCCAATATACATACTTTTCTTTGAAAGTACAATGCATTGGCTCTAATTTATGGCTGTTGGATAGAGGAGATGATCTTGTTGAAGGTCTGGGCCTAGGATTTGGGTGACATGGGTTCAATTATTTTGCCACAAGTGCTATATGTGACCTTGGGCAAGTTGTGTGATCTCTCTGTGCCTCAGTTCTCCTTCTGCAAATTGGAGCTAATCTTATCTCCTTTTGTCCCTCACCAGTAGCTCAAACAATTGGGCTCCTTCTCTGTTCAACCTTATCTCCAGTATGAGAAATGTTTTGAACTGGTTTAAAGTGGATGTCTCATCTTCATTGAGCTAATGTAAATTATTCTGATCTCAACAGGGGGCAGTGACCTCGGGACACTGAGTTCTTGAGAGTGCTCTGTAAGGAAACCCCATGGTGACTGACTTAAAAACTGCAACTGCTGAATTCTCACTTAGCAAAAATGCATCAGAACATTTTGTCTGCAAGCAACATTAAGTCAAAGGGCCTCCCCATACAATCAGGATGGGAAAGAAATGGGATTTTCTCTCTGGGAATAGAGCTCTCTGACTTGTCTCTCCCAGGTGAATAGGTTCTTTAGCAGCACATGTCTTCAAGGTTAAGAGTATGGATGGTTTATATGATGAACTGGGAAAAATGAGTGTAGGTCCCCCCTCAAACAAGGTTTTGGAGGCCTCTGATGCACTGAGGCTCTCATGCTTCCTGATGGCATGTATTCTAAAATCATGTGGTATTTGAATTGGACCTGCCAGACCATAATGAGGAAGGATTCTTAGTTCTGCCTCTTTGTGCTAATGGTTTTTCCATGCAGAATGGATGAGGAAGGTATAAAACATGAAGCCTTGCCAGAAGGACTGTATTTTTCACTGCATCATAAAGATTCAATGTGCTTACCTGACGTCTCTGGCCCAGACTGCTCAAATTACTCCCAAAAGTCTTGAGGCTGGATTTCTCAAAGGAGCCTCGGAAGGTTTTAGCGTCGAGGTTGGGCCTTTAAGCTTACGGGTACAGATTCTGAGCGACTTCTCTTTATTCCAGCAGAGAGCCTGCCAACAGGCTACTCGCTGGATATTGTACAATTTATTACTGACTCTGTGGATCCTTCCTCACAACAGCAGATGTGCAGGTTCTGTTTCTAGGCAATTGCAAATCAAAACACATTTCCTGCTAGTCGCTTTATTTTTAATTGACTGCAGTGCATCAAAGCAGCACATGTTCCTTTTAAGGCACTGGATTTCTTTTCTCATTTTTAAACGATGGAACTTGCGCGGGGGAGGAGAGGATTCCACAGCTGTAATGTAACCACTGGGATCTGTGTGCCTTTATATTTTTGACAAGGGAGAATATAAACTTTCAGTCACTTTTTAATTGCTCATTGCAGCAGATTTTTTCCCATCAGCCTTTACTTCTGGGCTTGAGTTCCTGTGAGGCTTGCTGTGCTTGTGTCCTCACGTAGGCTTATAATGAGGAATCCAGGCAGCCTTTGTGACTCATCGCCCTGTTTTCAGTATACACAGAAATCCAGTTGGAGCAAATGGTGAATATGTGCAAATCCACAAACAGAGAGGCCAGCTTTTAAAATGTCTGCGATTGCAAAATAAAAGGAGGGAGCATGGATGGATGGGCTGCTGGCTAGGTGCTAGCCTGGCTCTGCCTAACTATAGACTTCCTGTGTGACTCTTGAGGCTTGTCTACATGGGGCACTCAGGAAAGTTAGTCCATGTTAACTACAGTTGTGAATAACATGTGGACCAGTTAAACCACTTTATCTTTCTGTGTGGGTGCATTCATTGAGAACTAAAATGGCAGTCATTCAATTTGGCTCAGTTCACAGGACAGCCTTTGCTTCCAATGTGACTTAAAGTAAGTTACTGGATAGTTTAGTGTCATATGTTTAGATAATTCAGAGCAACATTCCTTAGTGTTTCTGTGCTTCAGTTCTCAGTTGTTACTTGTATTTTATGTACTTACTTCCCTTGGAGGTGAGGACTTAAATACCATGTGAACAAGCCACATAAATGCCTAAAATGCATTGAAACTGCTATATGCCACAAGTAGCCATTATTATTATGACTTGTTATTGCTGTTGTAAAGCACAGTGAAATGTAGATCAGATGTGCTCCTCCTTGTCTGCCTCTATATCTTCCTCCTGCTGTCACTCCAAAATTAGATGGTAAGATCCTTTCTGTGCATGTACAGGATAAATCTGGAGTCATTTTGTTAACAAGCTTGGGACACAATACTGCTCTGGTATGGTAAGGCTTATTTTTCCATGTCCTTCTGTTGTCTGACTTCAGCAGATACTAGACATGATGAATCCCAACAATTGACTCATTGCATTAGATC
Organism: Gavialis gangeticus; assembly: GCF_001723915.1. NCBI lineage: Eukaryota > Metazoa > Chordata > Crocodylia > Gavialidae > Gavialis > Gavialis gangeticus. The sequence goes on from NW_017728965.1 coordinate 2,171,056, forward strand.
CTATGTACTTGTATGGCCATGTATACCCCACATCCTTGTGTAGACGGTCTTATTCTGGCACCAGAGTGCTTTTTTCCAGTTGAGCTACTGTTGCTTTGTGAGTGCCCACGTGTTAATGTGTAGGATATGATTATGCTGGCATAGGCTTGCCAGCAATGTTTCTTGTGCAGCCCACCCCTGGGCATATTTGCAGCCTTTTATGCCAGCTCTAGTAAATTATGCTTTCCTCTGAGCTGTGTATTATAGTGCTTCTTGAGACACTCTAGGTATGTCAGCCTGAGAACTGCCCCTTGCCTTTGAGTTAAGGACACTGAGTATTTTAAAAGATATGGCATAGCCCAGTGCTCATGGACTCTGGAGGGTCCATCTACATATCTACAAATGTATATAGGTCCTTATGCTACCTTACGCAAGCTAATTCTTGTCCATGACCTCTCTTAGCTTAGGACAAACAACTTTGACTCTATAGAGCCAGTGTGAACTCTTCCTTTCTCTTGGATGACTTTAATTCCTGCTGTGTTACACTTATAAGAGAGAAATTTCTGGTATGTATGCATTTAGATTTAAGTCATAGAAAAAAGGGACACCTACGTAAAGTCTTGGGCATCCTGACAAAGTTACAACAGCAGAGAGCAGCCAGCAGCATTGAATATTAAACGTTCCAGCAGGAACCAGTCAGCCAGCCTGTGACTCAGATGCAACATGGAAAGGATTTTTTCTAGTAGATATCTCAGCAGTCTATGCTGTCAGACATATCCTTACTGTGTTTATCATCACATTATCTCCTTGATGTTGGACAGTGGTGTTTGCATTTTGCAGCTGAGGAACTGAGCATAGTCAGGGGCTTGTTAGAGGTCACCAAAGAAGCCTGTTGCAGAGCAAGGAATTGAACCCCAAGTGGTGCCCTAAACACTGTGCCATCCTCCATGTCAGCGCCTACTCTGAGACTGCTCCCTTGGCTTTTACAAAGTCAGGTTGAACTGATGCATTCCATAATAATGATGGCCTCTTGTGACCCTGTGCAAAATAATATGAGAATAGGCTCCTCTTATGATGTTAACTTCAGTTCCAGCTCATTTTTATGATCCTGTGGTCAGATCCTCAGATGGTGAACACCAGGGTAGCTTCAGACCCAGGAACTGTGATTTTTAGGCCCAAAGCTAGGAACACCTGAAATGCCATCCAGAAGGTCTCTCCTCGCCTTAACCACCTTCTCCCCCGTTATGGTATATCATATTCTTTATCCCAACATGGAAAGATGCCACAGGAGTTGGCCCATGGAGAGCGGGTGACCGACCTGCTGCAGCTGGACCTTTAGTTAGGCAGGTGTTCCTAAAGTCTGCCCTTGTGCTCCTAGGAGTAGGAATCCTTAAACCGCTGAAATACCCAAAATAAAAATGGTACCCTTTCCATGTAATAAAGCAACGATGCCTGTGTGGTGTGCATGTGTGGTATGTTTTAAGTGCACTAGACTAAGCTTTATTTAAACCATAAAAATATCTTAGCAGAAACTTCAGAAGCACCCCATTTGAATTACCCCTTTAACTGTAAAAGATCCAGCAACTGAACATTGGCACATACACAACCACACATTTCTGCTTGTGGTTAAACACCAGTTCTTCTGTAAGATAGAGAGACTGAAGCATAAAGAAGTGAAATAGGCTACCGGACTTTGCCTGAAAGGTTAGTGGTAGAACTGGGGAACAAGGTATCATGGTGTCTATCTCTTTTTCTCTCTCCCTGATGACTTAAAGGCAGAGAAATCAAAGTGGTTTGTGCAGTTTATTGAGTTTGAAGTAGAGATCTCGGCTTGTGTGTCAGGCACTCCTTTTCCCCTGCTGTAACCATTAGACCCTGTTGCCTCCCTAGGGTGGATCCTTAAAATATCCTTTTTTTTTTTTTTTTTTAACTTGTAGAATATGAACATCCAGGTGGAAGATGTAAGAATCCGAGCGGTTCTCGCTACCTACCGCAAGCGCGTGCCAGTCACGGAGGGTTACGTGGAGGTGAAAGAAGGAGGGAACTGGAAGCAGATCTGTGACAAACACTGGACCACAAAAAATTCCCGAGTCATCTGTGGCATGTTTGGCTTTCCAGGCGAGAAGAAATATAACGCCAAGGTCTACAAGTAAGAGCAGAGCTTTTTATAAGTCTCAGTCATGTTTCCTGAACACTCGAGGCCTTGTTCAAACACACCCATTTCAAACTAAATTGAAGACCGGGAGGTGGAAAAACCTCAGTTAACTGCTTCATTCCTTTAGATCAGATTTTGCTTTTGTGTAAACATTTTAAACGCCAGGCACTTCCTTGTGTAACTAGGAGTACACGAGGCTTGTTTGATTCCCACCCTTTGGCGAACATTAAGTGTAACATGAAATTAATGTCAGATTTATCCTGTTTTGGCACAGGGATGGGCTTGATCCAGTAGGCCTCTTTCATTACTTGCTACTGCATAGTCCTGTGTTGGCTCTCTTTCTTCTTCCTTTCTTTTAATCTTTTGTGGCTCTGGGTACTGTGCTATATGTATGCGAGTGTAAGTGTCTGCATAAATAAATATGTGATAGTCTGATCCTTGTAGCCCAAGATCCATGCAGCCAGTTGCAGGATTGGGGCTGGCATGTGGCATGATGGAAGGTTTAATGAAAGAGAACTGCAACAAAGCCAGTCTGTGTTGTCTCATAGCACAGGAATCCTCATTCCCTCCCTGGCATACAATCCACTTTCTCATACCTATGATGACATATTTACCTGGGGTTTACCAAGCATTTGCCATTTGGCTCTCACCTGGGCTCACCCTCTGTAGATCTGGCCTGCTTGGCTGCCAAGTCACTGCATGTAAGGGTTGTGAGTCAGTTGCTGGTTACCTACATGGGAGCCATCTGCAAGGGGGACATTTTCCAATAAATCTCCCACTGTTGCCAGCACCAGTTCAGCTCCACTGGTCTTGGCAATCCTGCCTACCTGGGTTGCCAGCTGCCTCCGCTGTATTAATCACCCTATCACTTAGTCCTGCACTGAGCAGAGGCAAAGGACAGAATGCTTAAAATGTCTGTCCTAGGGCTTCCAAGGTTGTTTCTGGCAGGACAGATTGGGCTTTCAGTGCTGCACTTCGAAATAAGCCTGGAGCACTCAAAATGAGGGAAGTGAACACAGGGACTTGGGGTGACCCCTCATTCTCCTTTTTGGCTTGTGCAGAACAAATCCAGCAGGATGTCTGACATTTGCCCATTGCAAGCTTACACACTGCAGGCTTGTTTTTGTCTCTAGCTAGTGACACACAAGAACTGTTTTCTGTACAGTTTGCTATAAATAAGCTATTTCACATCTGCCTTAGGCTCTCATGCCAATAAGCTTCTTCCCCAGGCTTCTGATTCCAGAAGCCGACCACAGCATAAGCTGCTTGAGGGAGGATGCAATTCTTGAAGGCATAATTGTGGTTGTTTTGCTTGTTCTTTTGTTTCGCATGAAGGCTGTTTCTGGAGGTTCTCCTTGGTGTAGCCTGGTTGTATCGCATGCTTTTCTTAGTAAGATGATGATCAATGGAAGAGGTCCCTGGGTTGGAAATAGTATAAAGCCACATAGCGGCACCAGCAAAGAAAAGACTCAACTGGACTCTTGTTTTCAGGTTTCGAAGGTGGATGAGCAATGAAGAAATAATTGCTGCCAGACAGTCTTGTGCTTTGCTCTGGGTTACAGTGGCACATGTTTCCAGCCATGTGCATTATCTTGCCCCAGCTGGAGAGAGAGCTTATCTCAGAGGCACTGTTGTGCTCCAGCCCTATCCATTAGAGCCACATGGCAAAATAAGCTTGTCCTAATAAGACAAAGTAGATCCTTCCTGCTCTTCATTTATAGATGTCTCCAAGAAGGACCTTTACATTTAATAGCTAGAAATGACTGTATAAGTAAAGGATGGCTCGGCAGTGATCCTTTATCCAGCAATAGTGCATAGTGTTGTGGCTCTAGCTACCTAAAGCATCTTTCCATATAATATCTTAGCATGAGGTAAGCTCTGGCTGGCATGGTTTACCTCTAAGAATTGGGAATTGGATCATATGTGTGTATTTATAATGTGTTCAGTTATGTATGAGGTATAATATAATGTATGTGGAGATGTAAGACATATATACTTAATAACTATAGTATATTATTCCACATATATAGAATACATAACACCATATTTTCCTGCATACACCTGCCCCGGAATAAAATATGTACTTTATTTTAAAAGACAGAAAAATAGATGTTTTTTCCAGGGTTATGTCTTTGTAGAGGGGAGCAGAGCCTAATTTCAGCTGGCTTACCCTTCCTTTCCTGATTTACTAAAGCTGCAACCCTAGCTGCTGCTGAAGACTGGTCTCCATTGATGAATCAATGATTTTGAAAGAGCTGAAGAGTTTCCAGGCCTGTGAATTAGAAGTAGAGAGGCAAGGAACAGCTAGCAAAAACCTGAGAAAGACTGTCTTGATTCTTGAAATATTAAGACCATTAGAAAAGCAAAATGATCACTAACACCTATGGAGTGAAGAACAATGAGCCAAATTGACTACTTTGGCTGTCTGAATAATAATACCACAACTTCTGCACTGTGGGCAGGAATTAAAATGGGGTGCTTCTATCCTGGGCAGAAAAGTCTACTTCTCTGCTTAATGCATGCATCCCAATTTTATGGGGCTGACATGTATACAAGATTCAGCTTCCAGTGGTTGTCACCCTGTAGCATTGTATTTGTGCCCCAAGGTAGAGAGAGCCTGTAAATAAGACATAGAGTCTCCTTAAGACAATGAACTAGTGACTGCACTGAATTGGATCAGCTCTGCTGCAGGCATGTTGGGACCAAGTAAAACTCCCGTCCTCTGGTCCCGGGTGAAATCTGGTCTGTAGATGTCAAAGATGGTCTTTGCTTTGGTCTCTCTATGGTCCTCCCCTGGAAGCTAGGATACCAATTGTTTTGTACCGTTCTCTTCCAAGGGCTGAGGGCCCAGTGTATGGCTCACTCCACCCACCTTCTAGTCATGTCACACAGTGGTTTGGGGAAGGGGAGATTCTGCCTTTTACTGGTCACTTGGAACAAGCCCTTTCTCCACGTGAGCTTGAAGGCTTGTAACTTTTTTTCATTTCTTAGGCTGCACTCTGCATAACTTGTAAATACCTATGTCCCAAGAGTGAAACCTTTCACACTGTTGTTGTGCAGCTCGGAAACGAGACTACAGGTTGGGTTTCTCATCTGGCTTTGTAATTGCGCTGGCTGGGAGTTGAAAACGCCCCCTTCTGAACCCACAGAAATCCCATTCTCTGCTAGCTAGCTTTACAGGCGGAGCTAACTGATATTGGGCTCTGTTTTTGCATGATGGTGGGAGGTGAAATGATTTGCAGATGGACCCTGCTTAAAAGAAAACAACTTAGTTCATCATCATTTTCCTGCCAAGGATTTTTTTTCTATTATTATTATTCTTGAATGTTACTTTTTTTTGCATTTGACAAGGCAATTTATGTAGGAAACATAACAAGTCTTAGCACATTTTCCATGCTTTTGTTTGTTCTCCAGAGCTGTTTATATAAGAGCTTTCATTTAACTCATCCTTCCTCAAAGCTGTGCCCTGGTGGAAAGAGGCAAATAATATTAGTTCCACTTTACAAAAGGCACAAGCTGGGATGCGTACAGGTTTGTGGTCTGCTATGCCAGGTCCCTGAAACTTTTGTTGGGGTCAGCAGAAGGTGCTCAGCAGTCCATTTGCTTGTCCAAAAGAGGTAGAGTGAGGCTAGGAACTGATCACAGGAATTCTTGTCTTGTGTGCATTTTCTCTGCAGCTGGCCGATGTTTTCAACCTTAACACAACCTTTGTTAGGTGATGCATCTGTTAGAATTTATGGAGCACTTAATTGCACCCGTATCTGAACAATGTATTCTCCACGGATTCCAACTGGCAACATAAAGTCTCCTGGGCTTCAGCAGATGGAGATGGATGTGGCTGCTCCTCTGCCTAACTCAATGAGGCTGGAACAGGGAGACTTTCTCACTTAAGCAGATGCCTGCCAGGGGGAGTTAGTTAAGGGTGGAAATGCTGTCCATCAGGATACCCAGAAATGGGAGCCTCAAGCCTGCTCAATCCAGCTGTGTGGACGTCAGAGAAGAGAACCACTAATGAATTTTTCTCCTTAATGTAGTTGGACGGATTAGCTCATCCTTCTGTGACCTCCTGGCACGTAGGCCAAGCTAATTGGCTTCAGTTGGTTGTACCAGAGATGAATTTTCCCCAGTGTTTTTGGCTGTATGACCACTTCATTTTCTGCTCCTCTGTTTCCTATTAAGATGTCCCTTTTATTTGCTGGTTAAGTCAGATGCCTCTCCCTGCCTGCTCGTAAAAATCTGTGCAACTCTTTGCCCACATGTGTCGTAGGTCTGGAGATCCCAGTGCAAATGCTGTTAATACGCTATATATATTTTTTTAGCAAATGTAGGATCGGGGTAAGAAGATGCTAAAATAACCCACCATGAATATCCCAACAAAGGGCCAAATTGTGATGCCTGCGAGACTGCTGTCAATTTGGAGTGACTTCAGTGGAATCAGTTTTGTTCTAGATTTCCCTTAGGATCTCTTACAGAATCTGTTTCCTTGCTTGTGTTCCCAAGTGAGCCATTCACTTTTAGTTGATGAAGGTCACGTCTTATTGTCGTACTGAAGTCTAAGGGAGTTAGATACACAATTCTCATGAACTTTTAGTGGGTTAGATGCATTTAATTCCATTAGGCTCTTGCTAAATATCCAAGGATCCATCTCTCAGCCTTTGGGAAAGGAGTGGCCATTAGTACTTCTTTATTTCCCCTTAATCTGTTTCCTCACTGTTAGATATACCCTTAGTACTATTGTTTGCTAGAAGGGACCTCCAGGGATCACCAAGCCCAACCCCCTGCCTGAGGCAGGATCCTCCAGTATCTCCACAGTCTAAACCAGGGGTGGGCAATTATTTTGGGCAGAGGGCCGCTTACTGAGTTTTGGCAAGCCATCAAGGGCCGCATGACAGGCAGCCAGAGGCCAATAAATATTAATTTTCTAAATAAATAAATAAATAAATATTCTAAATAAATAAATCTTAATTTTCTAAATTTTTTAGGGGCCCCATGGGCCAGATAGAATGGCCTGGAGGGCTGCATCTGGCCCTCGGGCTGCATTTTGCCCACCCCTGGTCTAAACTCTGAATAAGACTACCATCAACCCTGACAAAACACCCTAACCTGCCACAGGAAAAGCAGGAGAAACCACAGCAGCTAACATCCTGCTTCTATGAAATGTTGTCAATAGATGCTCAAGAGATCCCAGGTTAGAGGCCCATGCCCCTGCTACAGAGGAAGGCAAAAAATCCCTTTTAAACTTTTGCAGTTGCTTTCTATGGAGCTGCAATCAGAGTGGAGATAGCTGATGGCAGGAGAGGAGCTGTTTAAAATGTCTTGAATTTCACAATTTCAATGAAATTACAAAGTTGTTTTTTTCCCCTGGTATTCCTTTTTCTTAGTATTTTGGTCTACTTTGAACCTTAATATAAATCTATTTTTTAGATTAGTGCCAGTGAGAACACTAATTTAAATTAATAAAGAACTGGACAGACAAGTTAGCCTCCACTGCTCTATAGCAATGTACATTGTCCTGGGGGGAGTCCTGCTCTAGGGAGGGTAGCACAGTATCCATAAGCCGTTTTAGCCTAGATTTCTCTTTTCTTATGTTGGACACATGCCACCGTGAAGTGGGCTGAGATCTTCCAGTTTCTTTCACACAGACCCACCAAACTGCTGCCAGATGGGGAGTAAAATGTTGAGTCACTACCCATTTTGTCTGGATTGCATCTGATAACTGCACAGAAAGATTTTAATGTTTTACCAGCTCCCTAAGCTTGAGACTCACTGAGTTTCAGACCCACTCACCCCTTTCTGTCTGTCTTATGAGGCCAATGCTACAATCAATCAAAGTCTTTTTCTGGCACTCTCTCCACCTCCATATGTTTTGCATCGTATCTAATTTTAGGACCACAATGTCTCATTTGCTGCTAACACCAGAACAGAGGAACAGGCTCTTGCAAAGACAGTGCAGGATCACAGTTGGCTGTTGGCTTCTCTGTGCTTTAATTATCCTTTAGTTTTCAGAATCTCTCCTGTGGTGGTGCTTGGAAACTTTTTATCGACTGCTTTAACTCAGATGCAGCCCTGGCCTTTTGTATCTGTCTGGAAGATGCTGAATTATTTTCTTCCACTGGCTTATCACCCCTTTACAGCCCAGGGGGTTTGCTGGAGATGTTCCAGTTGGGAAGCAAGCACTGGAAAAGGCTGCCAATCTTCTGTGCTGCAAATGTGTCATCAAGAGAATTGCTCTTGCTCTCAAAAACTATCTTTAGGCTTGAGGTTGCCAATACTGTCACTTTGGAAGAAGATGGAGAGCCCTTACTCTGTCCTAAGTTTGCCTCTTTCTTCCAGTTAATAGGGTAATGCCTGCCAGCACAACAGCTGTGGTAGGGGCTAAATTCTCGTAAAGCCTCAAATGGCACCAGCATTATTTGTGTTGAACCAGTGTGCATGTGCAGGAGTACAAAAATCCCTGCATTTTTGCTTTCTACTAAGTGAGCATCTGTGCATTTGTGTACATCTTCTGCATGGTTCAGGTAGAGCTGCACAAGTGTGAGACAATGGCCAAGTATGTCCGTCCCGCTACGTGGCTAATACTCGAAGGATAGTCCTTTGTTGCTGTTCTCAGCTTGTTGACTACAGGTACATCCAAAACATGACTGGGAAATCATTGTAGTATGAGCTGGCAGAAATGTAACCAGCCTTGAATCATGCTAACTCAGGCACCAGAGACAGTGGGGCTGCATCATCAGAGACCAGGCCTGTATCTCCCTGGTCCAAGCAGAGGAAAAATATATACAACTAAAAGGGATAGTACTGTTTTCTATGTTGGTCTGTATGCTAGAAAATTCGTAATGGATGTTGGGTTAAGCCAGTACTTTTTAAAATTCACACCATTGTATTTGTCTTGGCAACTTCCTGGAGCAAGAAGTTCCACAGGTTGGCTGTTGAGCAGTGAAAGATTTCCTTTCTCTGCTTTTTAATAGTTTTCACTAACTGTCTTTCTCCGGTGATTCCTCTTTTTGAAGGATGCTTGCCAAAAAGAAGAAGCTAAGCTACTGGGGTTACTCCGTGGAGTGCACTGGCAATGAGGCTCATATCTCCAGCTGCAAACTGGGCAGTCGTCTCAATGTGGACAATAAAAATAATGTCACCTGTGAGAATGGGATGCCTGCTGTGGTGAGCTGTGTGCCAGGCCGGGCCTTTGCTCCCAGCAGCAATAATGGCTTCCGAAAAGCTTTCAGGCAGGAGGTAAGGAGTACAAATCCACTATAAAGGGTTTTGTCTTTTGGGTGGGGTAACTCTATAGATCAGTCAAATTCTGCCAAGACTGATGCATCTGTACGGTTGTATGCACTGAGAATACCGTTGGCTTTAGTGGAGCTACTCACAATGTATAAAGCCTATGTACCTGAGCAAATCCTTGCAGAAGCCAACCTGTATTCTGTTATAGAAGAGTCTCTATGCAACTCTGTGAATCGCTGCATTCATTCAGGGCAGTTTGTGCTATCACTGGAGCCGAAGGAATTTTTTTTTTAAATTTTTGAAATTTCAGCGAAAACTTAACCAGCTTCCAGTTTCATTTCCTCCCAAAGAACTTACCTTCCTTTCCCCTAAAGCCCTCCCTCCTCCTTTCCCCCCCTCAAAGAAAACCCCCCCACTGGAGGGCCTTTGGGTATTTTTGACAGAGTTGTTTCTGTTTCCTCCAAATGTGGAGACAGGGAAGAGTCAGGTCAGTTGAAATGATGAATTTGTCCTCAAACAAAACTAAGCAAAGCACTATTTTGAAATAAAATCAAAATGTTTAATTTCAAAGAAACCAAAATGAAAACATTGCCGTTTAAAAATAAGATTTTTTTTTGGGGGGGGGGGTGTCAAATAAACTTTTCAAGTGAAAAAAATTACCCAGTTTTATAAGTGACATGACTAATGGCGTTGCAAACAGAGCTAGGAACAGATGTCAGGTTATTTGGGTTCCACTCTCTTGCTTTAACACAAACTCACCCTGCTACCCATATCATCCCTGCTGTCATCCTTTCTGTTTCACATCTCCCCTTCTGCCACAGATCCACAGTCATTCCAGGGGAAAGGTTGTGCAGCCTCCCTCTGCAGGCTTCCTACTCTTTTTAACTTGAGATGGTTGGCTTGGAATGGTGTGGGATTCATTAAACACTGAAGCTAGCAAAGCTAAAAGCAAGTAGTGAGAAAATGCATTTGTCTCATTTTTGTTTGAGTTGTTCTCTGTCAGCCAATTGAGTGCTGGGCTTGTTTTTTTCATAGCTGTTTAACCTCAGCTGGCTACAGATAATAAAGATGGACCATCAGATCTCTTTGCTCCTTTTGTGCCTTCTACTGAAAAATAATACTGATTGACATCTGATAGTACCCTGGTGTTGTGCATCTCCCCTGAGCTAGCACTGTTATAACACCTGTGGATAGTGGCAAGCAAAAAAGGAGTTGCAAGCACTTGGGACAGGCCCCAGAATTCAAAATCATCTTGGGAAATTGGAGAAATAGTCTGAAAGCACAAAGTGCAGAGTACTGACTTCAGATAGCCTCACTTGGCAACTATCAATACTCTGGATCATGGTGTACACACAAGAGGTCTATGCAACCATCACACCCAAGACCTTCAGTGGATACACCAAGGCAAGAGTATGGAAGAGAGGAGGCTGCCCAGGACCTACCATCCCCACCCCCTTAGGTCATCGAAACAGAGTCCAAAGGCCAGAGTGAGATTCTGCCAGAGAGAGACAGGTTAGAGATATTGCTGACTGCCTAACAGCTCATTGAGGGTGCATTTCTGTTAGGGTGATGTTCCTTAGTCTTTCTTCAACCAAGGAGTACCCACAAGACAATGGGGGCTAGGGTTTTGAGGAACCCTACATTTGCTTTACTCTGGATGTTGTGGTATTTTATAGCAGCTACTCCACCATGAGTAGCCCCGCCATGTTCCCACGAGGTCCTCCAGTCGGCTGCAGTTTAGTCATACCCAGGACCTGATATAACTTCAGAGATGCACGCACAAAATAGGGTGCGACTGCTTGGTAGTTTTACAGTAGCTGTGATGGTTGAAGGAATGCCTGAGAAGCAGGATATGATTAAGAATATTTTTTATTGGTATCATTTTGCAGTCAAACTGATGCAAGATATTGCTAAATACATCCGCTTCTGGAATAACTGCTTAGGCAGACTATCTAGGTTGTAGCTGTATTGATCTAGAGGAAAAAGCAATCGGGGCTCGTGGACAGAGGTGATAGCTTTCATTAGACCTAATTAGGTCTAATGAAAGCTATCACCTCTGTCCACGAGCCCCGATTGCTTTTTCCTCTAGATCAATACAGCTACAACCTAGATAGTCTGCCTAAGCAGTTATTCCAGAAGCGGATGTATTTAGCAATATCTTGCATCAGTTTGACTGCAAAATGATACC
>NW_017728965.1:2187604-2191915 GCF_001723915.1 Gavialis gangeticus
GTCCACGAGCCCTGATTGCTTAGGTAGAAGTACTCCAGAAAAGTATCCGGTGATTATAGTGGCCCATTAACCAAATAAACCTACAACATGATGCTGTCCCAAGAAAGGCAAATACTATTCCAGGATGTATCAACAAGAGACTTTCATGTAAAGTGCAGGAGGTAATTTTCCTGCTTCACTCAGCACTTTGAGGCATCGAGTTGAGTCCGGTTGTATCCCGGTATATCCGGTTTTGTTTAGTAGCCTTAAAGGGCTTTGCTATGGCTGCAGGGTAGTGTTGATGTGCCCTCTGTAGCTCAGCATCTAGCCACAAATAGTATGAAGCGCAACAGAGGCTGCAGATCCCATCCTAGAAACTGGGTAGATGTCCACACTGAGTCCTGTGCTGCTGCTGCTACAGTGTTATCAATATCGGAGCTGTCTGATTTAAATCTAGATGGAATACATCTAATCCATGTTGCAGTTGCTGCAGTGACTGCCATGCCTGCATCCCCTAAGCACTGTGTAGACAAATAGGAGAATATTCAGAGGCAAACAGAAAAATAGAGTTAGGAAAATGTGACCTGTTAGGAAAGACTATGGGGAGAATATAATAAGCAGTCTTCAAATATGTGAGGTTGTTTGGAAGAGGACAGTGACCAATTATTCCCCACTTCCATTAGGCTCAGGGCAAGACGCAATCTTTGATTTGTAGGAAAGGTTAGATATAAGGAAAGCTTCTCCAATGATAGCAAAGTACTGGAACAAGGTACCTGTGGAGCCTGGAATCCTCTTTTTTTAAGAAAGATATCTTTTGAGAGAGACTCAAGACATTTAACAGGTTTGGTCAAGACCTACTTAATCTTGCCCAAGAGCAGGGGGATGGGACTATGGGATCTCTTTGAGGGCCCCTTCCTGCCCTACAGTTCTATTGTGGTAGGCTCATTAAAGAAAAGGGACTGTCTCTTATTATGTATCCCTATGTTCCTTGCAAAACTGAGCCTTCATCTTGTGCTAGGGGGCACTACTACAATATACATAATAAACCATGCTGGTAGTGCTTTTCCCATTCACTAATTGCATGCCTGGAATCTCGTATCCTTGTGCAAGTTTTTGGCCTTCCAAAGTGAAGGGTCCTGTAAACCATTTGAGCCATCTACATTGCCAAATAATTCTGTAAGCATTCAGTGTAGGCTTTGGATGGCCTTCAGGTGACCCCAGCCTGAAAGGATTGGATGTATGTCCAACTTTAAACAGTCTTAAGTTCTTTGGTCTCGGGGCTCGCACAAATCATTCAGTGTTCACATATTTATGGCATGCTTTCCATAGCAGTAGGTCCCCCTCCAGGGGTAACAGAAGCAGCTACTCTCTCTAGAAGGTAATGGGCAGGACTGGAAAACTTTTCAGTGAGCTCAGTTAATGAGCACTGCATGTGAGAAATAAATTTTATACTGGTCTGGACTTGAAACTGCCACCCAGACATGAAGGGCTCTGCCTTCTGTTCCCTGAGTTATTACACCTTGGCTGAATCTGTCTCAAAGGGCTGAATTGAAAATGGGATGCAATTTTCATGAAAACCCCATCCTTTTTCTTCAAAATGTCAAATGTTGATGAAAAATATTGTTGGAATTGATATTTTAAAATGACTACCAGCTATACAGCTGATCAGATAAACCAAAGTACTTATTTGGGCCAGACTTGCCTTACTTTTGAGAGTCTTACAACTGTTAAAATGTTTACCCTCTCGGTTGCTTGTCTTGTTTTTCACTGACATTTTAAATCAAAAGATTCATTAAAGTTCTGACAAGCGTAGACCACATAGCTTTTCTAGGTTCTTGCATATCCCTAACACTGTAGAGCCTGGGCAATTGACAAATGGAAATCCCCAGAACAACCCTGTGAGGCGATGGGGAAATATTATTAATCCCCATTTTGCAGATGGGAAAACTGAGGTACAAAGTGTATAAGCAGCTGGCCTGTGGTCATACAGAGTGTTTGTGAGAGTGCCAGTAATAGAGGCTACACCTTCTGACTCCCAGGGTAGCCCCTTAACCATGAGACCGTCCTTCATCCTTTCCTGGTCATTTATCTGCATATGGTAATTCTTCAGTCTTATAATCTCTTGGTAGTCGTGGCTGGGAGCCGAACTCTGTAGGTCAACTTGCAGTTACCATTTCAAAGACACAATAACCTGATTGATGATGTGTCATCTTCGCCAACTTTTACTGTGTGGCTTTTTTTAATTTCAGCCAACTATTTTGGAATGGCGTACTTTTTGTACTACACGCTGTAATTTTGTTGGGTTTTATCATCTATTAAATGAATCTATTAAGTGAAATATGGTCTGTTTAAAAAAATGCTTAACGGCATAAATGGCTGAGAAACCTACCAGATAGTGGGAGAGTTCAGCCTGGAATATTGCATAGGGTGCAGTGTCTGTTTTCATGAGATTGCCATGACTTGAAACAAGCGTACTCTTAGGGAATCAATACATTTTCCTTCTGTAAATGTAAGGTAGATGAGGTACTGTGTGCTTTCTATATAATATAAAGCATTTTGCAAGCCTGCCTTTAAAGTTCTCCGAGATTCTTACTGGAAAGGCCTTCATTAATGTCTTCTGCCACATCTTGACCAAGTGAGCTCTGCCACACCTTGTGATAGGTAGGACTGATTATTTCTCTTGTTGAGATGCGGACCTTCTGAGTTCATCATAGCCTGCCTTAAGTAGGGGGCACTTGTTAAAAAACAGTTGAGTCACAGATACACAGACTTCCACTCGGCTTGAGTTCCAGCTCTGTCTTTCATATCTACCCCGTTTCCCACAGTCTGGAAATCTACACAGCAAAGCGGAGACCTCTAGTGGCTTACTGCTATGCAGCAATAAAAATCTGATGAAATTGGCTGTTTCCTATGAAAGCTCATGCTTCTGTGAACCACGTAGTCTCTAAGGTACCACCCTGCCCTACCTTCTGCCACCCCTCGTGTAGGGAATCTTCTTCATTTTGATAAGTATGAAGAGAGAAACTGGATTTTATGATGTTCCAATCATAGGGCCACTCACATGGCCCTTGCTTCAGGGAGAGAATCAGGGCTCTTGAGGATTAAAAGAAGATATAGATTAAAATGACAGTTTAACAACCTGATCAGCTGGGATCAGTGTTCCGGGATTGTCTGTTATCTTGCTACTCATAAAAAGTGGTATTTATTCTGCTTCTAATAGTTACACAATCTGTACTTTTTCAATAGGGAGGATTTCTTTAATCACACAGGAAGGCCTGTACAGGACGTACTTGGACGACAGGATGGAATTTAGTTTGTTTAACACATTTCCTATAGCTCTTATGAAAGTTGATGTTCGTGTTGGCATTTGGGACCTAGCGTTCTTATCCAAATAGCCACACCGGGTCAGATCCCAGGCTGGTGCAAACTGGGGACTTCAATGCTACTTTGCACTACTTAACAATTTGGCCCTTCATCATGGTGATATACTGGAGGGCTGTGCTTTTTCATTTTGCTCTAAGACCTCCTTGTGTCTGCAACCTACAGACCAAGCCCTGCCCTGGCTGGCACAGTGTAAACAGTGCCTCGTGCCCTGTCTGCCGCAGGAATCCTGGCAGGCAGGGCAGGATTCCACAGGGAGGCCCTGTGCCCTGCCCACAAGACGCTCTTTGCTGCTTTTCCGGACCAGGGCAACGTGCTCACATGCACACTGCTGTTGGCAAGCGACGTGTTAGCTGGCTGCAGGGATGAGACTCTACGCCCAAGCCTCAAAGGGACTGTGGCCCAAGGTTTGGTTTGGTTTGTAAGCCATCCAGCCCATTCCTGTGTGCTATGACACTCCTGCCTCCTTGCTGCTTGTTTCTGGGGAAGGGGAAGGCTCTCTCCACATCTTTGCTTCCAAACCTATGGAGCAGAATAGCAGCAAGTAAGACTTGAGCATATCTTGTACCCTATTCCCTCCTCTCAGCCATGTATAGGGATGGGAGAACTCCATATGCAGAAAAAATCAGTGGGCAAGGGGCATTTATCTCATTAAGGCAGCTCTTCTCATTAAGGTGGCTCTTCATGGCCCACATCTTCATAGTTTCATAGTTTCTAGGGTCGGAAGGGACCTGAGTAGATCATCTAGTCCGACCCCCTGCCATGGCAGGAAGAGCACTGGGGTCAAACGACCCCAGTAAGGTGGTCATCCAACCTCCTCTTAAAAACCCCCAGGATAGGAGCCTGCACCACCTCACTTGGAAGCTGGTTCCAGACTCTAGCCGCCCTGACCGTGAAGTAGCGCCTCCTGATGTCCAACTTAAACCTTCCCTCCGCCAGCTTGTGACCATT
>NW_017728965.1:2192744-2212016 GCF_001723915.1 Gavialis gangeticus
TCCTTACTGAGGAAGACAGAGGCAAAGAAGTTATTAAATATGTTGGCTTTGTCATCTGGCGTGACAACCAGATTCCCCGTCTTGTCCTGCAAAGGCCCCACATTTCCTGGGGCCTTCTTTCTTCTCCCTATGTACTTAAAACATCTTCAGATGTGACTAGTTCTTGTAAATGTCTTGCTCCTTCTGGACCACTTTGGGAGTATCTCATGGTATTTGCTTCTGAAACTTTGGGCTCATGGCCAAGCTTATGAGTAGCTTGGTAAGGCTCGTGGTCTTTACCAAGCAGAAACTGAATAGAAGGTGGTGGCTACCTGCACCATACTCATTCATAAAAAGTGACATTGCATCTGTTTTTTTTTCTTCTTCTTTGCAGCAGCCCTTGGTCAGGCTGAGAGGTGGGGCCAATACTGGAGAAGGAAGAGTTGAAGTGCTGAAAAATGGGGAATGGGGAACTATTTGTGACGATAACTGGAACCTGATTTCAGCCAGTGTGGTCTGCCGAGAGCTGGGCTTTGGGAGTGCCAAGGAAGCTATCACAGGTGCAAAGCTTGGGCAAGGTAAGGATGAGAATGCAATGGGCCATCAGTGCTGACTGCCTTTGGAGAACTGTCCATTGAGATGAACAGGGAAGTTTCTTCCAAACTTGGGTAGTCCCATGAGCTAGAATCAGATGCTGAGGCCCCCAGTTGCCCTTGAAGACCTAAGCACAAGGTTCACTGGAAGTTGGTGGGAATTGCAGTTAGACCTGGATAGAAACGGGGCTCTTCATTTCATAGGAGATTCCACAATTTTAAAAAGTTGGGTTCCAATTTGGAATAAGAAGCTGAAACTTCCTGTAGAACTAAAATTCTGGGACAGTTTCCTTTGGAATGGTAAGACTGTTTCCATTTTGGTAAGATACAATTGTCTTTTATGTTATTAAAATATTGTAATATTTTTGCATTCTCTTTTCTGATACATATGCAATATTGAAGTCAAAACAAATGTTTTTACCTTTTTTTGGTAATACATTTTTGTCCTGATTTTGGTGAATAGCAGAAAAGTAATTGTATGGACCAAAATTGTTGGATTGATATAATTTTATTTTATTGGCTTCACAGGTTCATAAATATTTAGATACCTGTACAACCATTCAATCCATCTCTTAATAGCACAGGATTGTTATTGATACTAACGCCTTATCCATACAGCTGGAAATGACAGCAGCTACAATAGTATTGGGGGTGGAGAGGTTTCCTCCTTCTACACTTAGCATTCATCTGCTAGCTTTTAAAAAGACAAGCACAGGAAGCAACAGTTCAATAAGTCTTAAACATGGGAAAGTTGGACTTCCCTGTCTTTGTGTAAGCAGGGAGCCAAACTAAATGGTTATGGCATTACAAATATTCAGAGATTTAAAGGGCAAAAGGTGTTACTATGATGAGAGAGTGGGACCTCCTTTGTAAGGTAGGTGGAGATATTTCAAAGTAGTGCTCAGCAGTGGGGAGGACTTTATTCTTCTGTAACTGAGACTGCTTACCCAGTAGCTTCTGGTTGAACAAGACCACATGATTTAGGAAGAGATAAAATCTTTGTTTAAGCATATCTGTGAATGCTGAATTTACCCCTTCCCTTAGACTGTCATTTCAACAATTATTGACTCATTGTTAAATAATGAAAAAGCTTAAGAAAAATTCCAGGATGGATGTCTTATTGCAGTTTGGTACTAAAGATGGGCTTAAATTCAGCTCTGGAGTCTTGATTCAGCCCATTTATAAGTCTAGGGATCATTTGTACAGATCCAGACCAGATTTGGGTTCGGATTTCCTGTGCCTAGGACTCATTTGGATCTCAGACTTATTGGTTGGTTCTCTAGATTTAAGATTCTGTCCCAAAACTGCCTTTAAAATCTTTGCTCCTATATGCATAGCATAAAATCTAACTGAAATCTGCCAAATCAAAGCCACATGCTGTAAAACCAAAGGAATAGGTGAAACTCGTCCAGGCCATTGTGGTTTGGTGAAGGGAAGGGAAAATTAATTACGTGTAAAAAAAAAAAAAAAAAAAAAAAAAAAAAAAAAAAAAAAAAAAAAAAAAAATGGAGTAGTTCAGACTAAGAAAACCTTTAGATGTGCCCTTGTGGTCCCATACTGCCAAGGAGACTTGCGGTAGGGTGAGAGTGCTGCCAATATAGTGTTTAAGGCCTTTAAAATGGAACATTATTATCCTGCAAAAATCATTCCTGCCACGTGACCAGAGAAAACATGTTGCTTCCCAAACGTGGAAACTTTTAGCAGTGGCTGCTCATTCCCAGTTACATTCTTTCCTTTTTCTTTGAATGCTGAACATCAAGTTCCCAAGCTTTTGAAATGTGTCTCTAGGGTCATTAAACTTGTTTAATCCCGTTTATAGAAATTGATCTCTGCTACTGGAGAGTGAAAAAGGCTCTTATGGTTCAAACAGGAATCCAAATTCATATTGTCGAACAGGCAGGCAGTAAGATTCTCTTAATCCCATAGGGCACAATGGACCTTAACTCTGCTGTCTTTGCCTTCCAACTGGAGTACTTACGCTGCACCTTTCACAATTAGCTATCCGCATATTTATCCATTTACATGGATTTGAAGAGATGGGCAAGCACACTTCTCCTGGGCTTGGTGTTTTAGCCCATGAATTCTATTGTATAATGTACTATAAAGGATGCAATTAAAATGTTTAATTGTGTTCTATGCTATCTGGAAGTCCTGACCAAGACTGAGGTACTAGCTCTGTTCGTTGTCATATGTATACTAATAGGAGAGCTCCTATCCTACAGAGTCCTCAGTCAGACTAACCGTGACAAAGGAAGGATGTCATTTTACAGATGAGCCATTAAAGCACAGATTAAATGATTTTGCCCGTGGTCGCAAAGGGAGTCTGTTGCACATCAGAGAAGAGAGTCGAGGCCACGCGAGTCTCAGGGCAATATTTTAATATGTCCATCAAATACTTAACAGCTCTCAGCTCACTTTATTCCGCAAAACCTATGGGAAAACATATCTGTAGAACTTAAAAAGATAGGCTAAATGGCTCACCAGGGCCCAAGTCATGTACCTTTTGCTCACATTAATTGTTCCACTGAATTTAAATGAGATTACCCATGGGAGTCAGGTTTACAGGATAGTGCAGATGCATATGGACTGAAGTCATTCTCTTCACAGGAAATGAAGGAAAAGTGCAACACTGCTACTAATTTGATCAGAGAATTTCAGTGCAGACAGCAGGGCAACATAGTGACATTCCAGTGTCTTAATGACAGGCAGAGTCAGCAAAGAGACTTAATGGAAGAGGACAAAATGCATAGGGTTTCATGCTTTAGATGCTTTGGGTCCTTGGCCCTTTTTCTGTATCCATCCAGCATTCCTGTGCATCATCCCACAGTTCTGGGCAGAATCAACTTTTACCCACTATCTGAGCTATCTGGCAGAGGGCAAAATTACTGGGTCAGTTTTTGTCCCTCTAGATGGGGAGACCACAAGCGAGATTTTTATTATAAGAGAAAAGTTAAAAACCAAATGGGGTGTGAATTCCCCTTGGTCTCTCTTGTTGGTCTTCAATTTTTAATTAAAAATGAAGAAAACTCCCATTGATTTCTCTGGGACTGTTGACCAGGCTGTTGGCTTCAGTGGGAGTTGTAGGTGAGTCATGATTTTTGGAACCTAGAACAGTAGGAGTCAGAGAGAAATGTCCTGATGGATTATTCAGCCCTTCTGTTTATTCATTCAAACCATCACCTTCCTAGTACAGAAGTATAGCCTGGGCACAGAAGTGCGTCTCAGTGGTGTTACTTTTAAATGCCTTGTCCAGCCTGCCCTGGAGCTCATGCCAGCCAGGCTGCTTTTCCTGTGAGAAGGGGGCTCTGAAAGGGTGGCACACACCAGTGTTCTCCTTATATAATCTGATGTACACAAAATGCCTCAGTCCAATGAAAATATTACAGAGGGGAGAGGGGAAATTTGCAGTTTCCATTATAATTAGGCCCATTCTGAAGTGCTCTGTTTAGGAAAAAAAAAGTTCCACTTACAAAACACAGCAAATGTCATGCGTCTCCTGGCCTAGAGGCCTTGTGACACGCACCAAAAAGGATGTTTCTGTTTGGCAAACATACCCTCTCCCCCAAGGAGACTGTTAGTCAAATGTCCTCGGAAACATTGGGACAATAAGGCAGAATTAGGTGGGGAGTAGTGGAAGAGAGAGGGAAGTCAGCAGTGCCATCAGGAAGACGCCGATTAGAACAATTACTCTTGTTCTTTTGGCATTTAGCTCAGATTATACCTGATTCTTTCACAAACCTGAGGAATGGCATTTTGTGCCCAAAAGCATGTCTGACTTCTCTCCCAACTATAGAGCTGGTCTGATGAAAAGATATTGTTAAATGAATCTTACTTCTGGCTTTTTTTTTAATGGACCATCACAACTACAATATTGCTACTTGACCTGTTTGACAGAGGTCAGAACAATTGCATTAATTTTGCCCTCTCTGAATGTTCTCTGAATATAGATTACAAGAAAGATTTTTCAGTATGACAGAAAAGTGGGTACAGGAATAGTGCATCCTGCCTCTGCACAGGGAATTGGACTAAGTGGTCCTTGAGGTCCCTTCCAACCCTCTGATTTTAGGATAATGTTCTGTGAAAAGCAGATTCCCTCTTGGTTTCCAGTGTTAATGTCCTCTAAATCTTATGCCTAGCTTAGTCTGAGGGCAATATCAAGGTCCAAGTATCAAGGAAGAGAAACATCAAGGCCATCGGCTATGGTCTGGGTGATGTGATTGCTCCTTTCTATCCCCAGCTCTTATAATTGTTCTATGAATTAAGGAAGGAAACAGTAAATAAAAATGTTCTTCAGAAGTGGCATGAGGAGCCCCTGTGTACTTTGCCCTCTCTTGAAACTGCAGAAGTCTGACCATGTGGCACATTCTCAGGCTGATTGTTTAGACTGTAGCTAACAAACAGCTGTGCACATCTGGGCCCCTAGTTCTCCAGCCTCTGCTTGCTGGCTGTCAGTCAGATTCAATAGGAGTTTTCAAAAGAAAGAAGAAAAAAGGGGGGTGGGAGCCATACCCACTGAAAAGGGTCCTACTACTGTTAAACCAACTATCATCTGCTGCCTTTCTTCCTCAGCTGTTTCTTCTGAGGTGGAGGTTAAAAAGAGAAAATACATATATTTCTTTGTTGAGGACTACATGAAGATGGTTTTGTGGCTGAGGCTCAGAAGATCAGGTTCTGTCCCTGGCTCTGCCATTGACTTGCTGTGTCAGCTTGGGCAAGTCATTTAAATTCTTAGTACCTTGGTTTCTTGGGTGTACAGTGAGAAGATGAGATTCTACTTCCTCCTTGCCTATATGAAAGGTGAACCCTTCAGGGCGTGAACTGTTTCTTATGATGTGTGTGAGGAGCCTCAATATTGCACAGGGTCTCTAGCCCCATGATATCGGGGACTAAAAAATCAGCTGCACCTGTCAATCTTGGTAATAAACATATTGCTCCCCTTCTTTTTTCACCTGCCTGCCATTAGGTGTTTGCAGCACAGTTTTCTGTCCTTCCGAGGACAGAATCAGAAATAGATTCGACTGTCTCTCTGCAGCAATTGCTATGTGCCGTACATGTCAAAAAGGAAACAACTCTGTAATGTTTGCCCGTTCATATTTCTGCTTCTTCTAACTTGCGGAAAGGGCTGACTGGGTACGTGTGGGAGGGGGGAGGTAATTTTACATTTAGTAACTGTGGGCAGACTTCTCATCCTCTTGGAAAACTCATTTCTGGGCAGTACCTTCTATTTTCATTGTCCTGCAAAAGCTAGCTACTTACCAGGAAGCAGTAGCTGGATGTCAGGTTGATATAGTCATCAGTGTGCTGCAATTAAATGAACCATCTGCAAAACATGCCACGTCATGAGTCTAGAATGAAATAAAGTGTCTAGAGCAAAGGGGTTGAGGGGAAGTCAGGATCTGGCAAATCTGGAGCAAGGAGCCAGCAGGCAGAAATCAAGATAAAGCATGAAGCCCCAACGAGCTGATAAAAGCCAGGATGCTGCTAACTGATCCCAACTGCCCCCATGTGTGTTGTGCTTGCACTTTTCTGCCCTTTTCTGATGAATAGTAACATGGCATTACTGGGTGGAAGTTACAGCCCGATTGGATCAAACTGTTGATTACTTGCAAGCATTTCAGTGTTGCAAGTCAGGCGTGAGCTATTTCAACACACATCTATTACTGTGCTGAGGCGATGGGGGGACTGCTGCTGTAGCTGTCTCAAGTCAGTTCTTTGGTAACAACCAATATTCCCATTCTTGGATCCTTATTAATGTCAGTTTTCTTGGACTCCTCAATGGCACACCTGTATTTGAGATTACTTGTTTGCTTGGGTTTTTATAAATCCCTGCATAAGTTGTCCTACTGTTCTGGAAAATAGATATATGTGTTGCCATTTCAAATGTAAGGGCTTGATCAAGTGCAGGTTCCTGTTGTATAAACCCTGCCAGAAAAATGGGTCATAATTTTAAAAATTCTCTGGCTGAAGTCTATAAATTGCAGAGCAATGGAAACTTGGCTTTTCTTTTCTTTTTGGCCCATTTTGAAAAAAAAGTAGACTACTGAAAATAATTTCTGAAGACTAAAAACAAGCTGTGAGATGACCTTAGTAGAAATGACATAGATTCTCCCAAGAATAGTGTGTTGGAATCTGGATGCTGTTGTGCCTTACAATATAATGTTTTATTGCTGTTAGGTGCACTCACCTTGGGAATAATGTGTGGGAATAATGACTACATGTTTATTTCTCTTGAAGGGATCGGTCCTATTCACCTAAATGAAATAACATGTACAGGGTCAGAAAAATCCATCACGGACTGCAAGTTCAATACGGAGGCGCTGCGTTGTAATCATGAGGAAGATGCTGCTGTAAGGTGCAATGTTCCAGCCATGGGTTTCCAGAATCAGGTAAGAAGCCAAATTCTCTTGATAAAAAAGCATAGCAAGCTTAGTGACTTCTTTCCAGGTGCTTACAAGGCCTGTTAAAACATCTAATTGACTGTGGGAATAGTAACTCAAAGGAAGTGGTAGAACCGTTGTCATTTTTGAGCAGTGAAAAGAAGATTGGAGAAAACACTGTAAAATACATAGTTGAAAATTGTCCTGGGCTAACAGTAAAATACCTCTTAAAAATCTGACACCTAAGCCCTGAGACTCCTAAACATCAAGGTCAGTGGGAGATAAAAGCCAAGCGCCCAGGTGACTTGGGCGATGACCAAATAGGTTTTTCCGTTAAGCAGAGCGGCCTCTTCAGCTTTGCAGTGGCTTTATAAATCTACTATAGAAATAAAACAATCATTGCTTAAGTATTAACTTCCTTAGCCTGGAAGTCTT
The DNA here is from genome assembly GCF_001723915.1 of Gavialis gangeticus. Lineage (NCBI taxonomy): Eukaryota > Metazoa > Chordata > Crocodylia > Gavialidae > Gavialis > Gavialis gangeticus. The sequence goes on from NW_017728965.1 coordinate 2,200,129, forward strand.
TATGAGTGGGAACATGCACATTCATTAAGCTGTTTAAAGGAAATGAATTTAATATGAGATCTCTCCTGTCATTTTGTCTGTGTTTTGGAAGAAGAGTGATGCCCCGAGTTGGTTTTAATGCTACAATCGTATAGAGGGTAGCTGTCCTTTTAAGAATGTTCGGTTACCTTTACACAAGGCATCGGCCCTAAAATAATCCTGTGCATTTGATTGGAGATGAGGAGAGGAAATGTATTGTGTGGATTGCCTGATGATAAAAGACAGGCTCAAGCTCTGTTGTGTGCCAGGAATTGTGTGGCTCAGACTGCTTCGTGTAATTACTGGCCTCGAGATATTATTTATGTTCAACATTCCTGGAAAACAAAATGGTGCAACAACTACCTGATGTTCTGTAGCTGCAATCAAACACCTTTCAGAGGAGACAGAGAGTAGTTGTCTTGGGGCTATGTTTTTTCAGTGAAAAATAATACTCCGAGGAAATACCAGGATTCAACAGCTGTGCCTTCCAAAGGCAATCCCAAGGCTTGTGGCTCCTGATGGACTGACTGATCCTGATCGTGTGCATTCTGCCTTTTCATGTCGGTGCCAAAGGGCCAAGGGTAAAATTCCCTTCTCCACAGTGGCTCTGTAGTGGTCTTTGTGCCGTTTATATCGCACCCTGACATTCAGGTAGGATTTAGTATGGTGACTTTGCATTGGCTCTGCATAACGGGGAGTTTTTCCCTATGAGGACAACAGAGGCTTTTCTCAAGAATGCCCCAAGGGCAGATTTATCATTGAACTGCTATGCATCTTCCCTGGAGAGACTTCCATAGTTGAGGTGGCCTGTTTGAATTAACCCGATAGCCCTTTAAGTGTACTGGGAGGTTTTATGCAGAGATGCCATTGTGGTTTAGCCACTTGGCTTGGGCTGTGCTCTCCGTTCAAACACAGACTTCCTGTGTGAACCTGGGGAGATCATTTAAGGTCAGTCTCTAAAGGAGACTTAACATTTTTGTGTGCATCTGTCTTCTGGTTGCCCAGCTTTAAACACCTGGTACCTGACTGCACTTGGCATCAATGAGAGAGGCTAGTGCTCAGAGAGGGCCATGATTCTCAAAGGTATTTAGGCACCTAGATCCCATTGATTTCAAAGGGAGTCTGTGCCTAGATAGGAGTTGGCACCTTTGTGGATCTGTCCTTCTGTGTCTAAAGCTGGGTGCCCAGGGAGTGATGAACACAGAGGCCACTTGGAAATATGGTCATAAACTCCTCCTCTGTTTCTTAGTTTTGCTGTCTGTAAAATGAAGGTTATAATGCAGCTCTCCCTTAAAGAGTACTCGGGAATATCTGGAAAGGACTTTCATTCCAGGGTGCTGAATGGCACAGGGAAACTTAGCCGCATTTGCAAGCAAGGTGCTATGTGTGTCAAGCAGGGTGTCCCAGTCCCTCACCCTGCAGAAGCCTCTAGGGCAGCGCCCTGTGAGGTTATCTTGGGAATCCCAGCTCTTTTTAGAAGTAATAAAATGCAGTTGTGCTTGGAATCCAGTCATAGCTTCAGTTAAACTTACTAATCAGATATGTGGTAGCTTATTTTCTTTATATGACACAGAAAAAAGAGAAGGGTGGTGTAGTGGGGAAACCTGTGGGGCTGGGCCTGTCTGGAGGCAGTTTGTGGGCTCCTGCAAAAGTTTGTGGCAGCTGCTGGTGCTCTGCCACAGCACTTCAACTCACGTTCAGACACTGGCTCCAGACCCTCTTGGCAGGAAGAACAGCAGGCGCTTGTGATTTATGTTGGAATAATTTTGGCTCAGCTCTTCTTGTACCATTTCGTTTGAACATCTGTATTGTATTAGACCAGAGAGGAAAATACATTTTGAGCAGTGGAACACTATTTCCCCAGCTGCTTATTTTTCTGTGAGGCCACTCCTTGATGCTATCTAAGTCCAGTGCCTTGTGTCACTGCAGGCACGTGGTTCCTCCCTGTGCAGAGTCAGCTCATAGCCTAGGCCATGTTTGAGCCCTGTGTGCTTGCAACCGTTCAGTTTTTGTGTTCTGGTAGCACATGGGGCCCTGCTGTGGTAGGCCTCGATAAACAGGGAGAAAGCCTATGCCCTGGCAAACTTGTAATATAGATATAGAGGATAATTGTTGGGAGGGAAAAGAGAAAAAAGGTCACTGACAGACATGTTAAGATCTGCAAATCTTTTGAGGAATGTCGAACAATTTAAAGGTTTTATATTGATCGTTTAGTTGGCTTGCTAGGCTGAGAGGTTGGAGGTCTGGGTTATGTTCTCTGTTGGGCCTTTGACCTGTAGTATAACCCTGGGCAGTCTCTTCCTCTATTATGTGTAACATCGGGATCGTGGCACTGGATTTTTTTGGTAGGGGGCTCCGAGATCTAAGCAAGAAAGGTGCAGATCGCCATTTGCATGTCATACACTCAGCACTTGATAAATAATTCCAGCTGCCCTGAGGGTTTGGTTCAGGCTCCTGCTTATCCAAATGAGCTGTGGTTTATTCTCAGTACACTAGTGTGTAGAGTCTTCAACTTGGAATGAGACCCCGTTGTGCTGGGTGCTACACCAGGACACAGTGAGAGAGATTCCCTGCCCTAAGGGGCATGCAATCTAACTAGATGGAGCAATAACATATAGGCAAGACCTGTAAACCTCCTGCTTTTAGGGCATAACCCAATCTCTAACTATGGGAGCTGGGGCAAAACATTGCTTGGGGGCATTTTATTTGATAACTGCCAGCAGCACTGATTCTTTCGGCTGCCTGTGAAGCAACTGGTATTGGCTCCCACTAGAGAGAGGACATTAGAATAATTAGACCACAGGAATGATCCAGTCAGTTCCTCAGATAGCCAAAGGATTAGAGAAGGGCAGTGTGATCATCAGTCTGTTACAGGACAGAAGCCAGAGAGATTAACTGAGTGGCCCAGGATCACACAATCTGTGGCAGAGCCAGCATTGAACTTGGATTGCTTCAGTCTGGTGCCCTAACCACAAGCTTTGATAAAACTCGAAGACTTTGAACTGTCCCATGCCATCTGTTGCAAATAGCTCTGTATACCACCAGCTCTAACATGGCTTTATAAATAACACATTCAAATGTGAGTGGAGAATTCATTCTGCTGCCCACTTCTGCAAGCCCGGCATCTCTTCATACGTGGAACTAGGTCAGCAGAGAAATTCCTGGCAATTGCTTTTAGAGAGCTGAATGGAAATCTTTTTTCTTTTTCCTCCCCTCCAGCTGCGTCTGAGTGGTGGCCGCAACCCATACGAGGGCCGGGTAGAAGTCCTCATGGAGCGCAATGGGACCTTGAAGTGGGGGACAGTCTGCAGCGAGAACTGGAGCACCGTGGAAGCTATGGTGGTTTGTCGCCAGTTGGGCCTTGGTTTTGCTAGCCATGCCTTTCAGGTGTGTCACCCTCTCCTCGCGCACCTGCGGGTTGACCTGAGCTGAGGCAAATGATGGTAGCTTTGCCCTTATGCCATGCTTATCTGCATAGCCTGGGCAGGATCTGGGTGAGCTTCTCCTCAGGCGTACCTCAGCCCTTGCTTAGAGGGTCTACCTCTGAGCAGTGTGATGATTCAGTCACTATGGCTTGCTCTGTGCTTGGCCTTCCTGCTCAGAAAGCCAGCAGTGATGGTGGTGTAAATATCGTGGACAGGCATCTCTTAGATCCCCACTGTAAAATACGTTCTTCTTCATAAAAGCCCCTAGCTGGTAATCAGATGGCAGCCATTTTATTCCCAAGCATAGAGAGACTCCACACCCCCTTCCCTGGTACCTTCCAAGTCCCTTAGGACCCAGAGATTTGGCCCCATTCTTCTTCCCCACGTGCATCAGCCAGGGAGGCAGGACTAGCTTTGCAGCACTGCTACAAAAATGCAGAGGATTCAGTGAGCAGGCTAAGGAGTGTGTGTGTGGCGGGGGGGTTGTTTTTTAAGTCCCCCATGACATCATTGGCTACAACATGACTGTTATACCTGCAGAGCATAACCAGCATCAGCTCAAAGTAGGTTCGTGACTTGCTTTGTCATCTTCCAAGTCAAACTCAGAGATCACCAGGAATTCCTCTGTAGAAATGCATGGCTCAGAGTCTTTATCTCACGGTGAGGTCAGAATCATTTGCTCTAACATATGGCAGTATGAAGTTTAGCAGGGCTGATAGGTACATGCCAGGGATGTGACCCTTCGGCTAGGGACAGAAATAGCAGGACTGCCAAGAAAAATAAGACATCTGGAAGCACCTTTGTCTTTTCAGGGCACCAATTTCTAACACCTTTCTGCTGGTTTTTGCTGAACTTTTGGTACAATGTTTGTCATGATTTTAATCCCAAGGGACCCTCGCAACTGTTAAACTAATGCACAGACTGTCTAGATGAACATTCTTTATTGCCGTTAAAAAAAAAAAAATAGGCACCTCCTCCTATGAATGCATTAGCCCTTTAAAAGCATGCTGAAACACTGCAGAGTAGCTTTGGACATGGTGTGAAGAGCAGTATATAGAATTGAAATGATTTGTGGGGGTCAGGGAGGTAAAGTGTAAGGTTTATCAGGTGAGCGAAGCATCCTGAAGGCAATTAGGGAAGTTCATCAGATAGTGAAAAGAGACTATAAACAAAGGTGGTGGTTTCCTCTTTCACATTTGGGTCCAGGAAATGCTTCTTTTTTGTAGATAAATTATTGCTTCCTACGTATCCTGGGTCTGGGATACTGAGGGAGAAGATTTAGATATTAAGCCATATTGATGGGGCATATTGCAAACAACTTAAGTGTTCAGCAGTTGCAGGGGCAGTAGTGTTGTGTACAGGTCCCTGGAAGACCTACAGAGACTGAATGTCTGTCCTCTAAGTGGGAGAACAAACCTGTCCTGATGGTAGTGGTGGTCACCCACCTTCATGTCACCAGCGCCATTCAGAGGGCCCTAATTCTCCAGGTCAGGGAGGGTGCGGGTTTTAGTTTTGCTGCAGTCTCCGCATACAAGACTTTGCATTCACAGCTAGTGCAGCAATCTACTTACACTAACCACTTTGCTGGTTTTCCATTTATTTTCTTGTGCGGCTGCCAAGTTGGAGTGTGAAAACCCAGGGCAGCTGTGTGCATCTAACGGCGTTCTTCCCAGCTGACAGAGCACCGATAGCCCGGCTTGAAAGAAGGTATTTTCCTTCTGCAGGGGCTGCTGGTATTGAGAACATAAGAAGTCCTTATATGGTTCCAGGCTGTATCTTATACAAGAACATAAAGCAACATGTGTGGAAGAGGAACAGCCCCGCGTGCACATATGTGTGCAAAAAAGGGATTGCTAACAAAGGTGTTGCAACAGGAGCATTGGTGCAGGATGTCCTCCTCTTCTGAAAGGGGGTCTCAGCTTTGATGCTTCCTCAGAGGAGAGCAGAATAAGGTGATTTCTCACCAAGGAGATGAAATTCTCTTCATCCAAACATCTCCGGGAATTTCTCAAATAGGAATACAGTAGCAAGATTAGGGTTAGGCATGGTATGAACACATAGTAAGAGACAGTCCTGCCCTGCAAAGCTTGCAATTCAAGTAGAAAAGACCTACTGAAGTAGGAAAAAGAGCAATGAGATAAGTGCTAAGGCACAGGGAAGCTACATGACTTGCCTAAGGTGTAGCAGTGAGACCGTGGCAGAGCTAGGAATTGATCCTTGAATCCCAGATGAGTGCCTTAGTTGTTAGATCATTTGTCCCCTTAAACAGTTGAGCCTCCTGGCAATCCTGTCAGGGAGGGAGAGAATCGCTGTCCCTATATAGAGAGGGGAACTGAAGCACAGAAAGGTTTTGTTCTGCAGTGGCAGAAGTGCACAGGCTGAGAGCTTTCAGAGTAGGACAGGAATTTTAACACATTGTCCATGAATTTCCATGGCTTTGAAACTCTCAGATGAAGAATCTGGATCCCAGGCTTCTGCTTCACCCACAGTAAGAGAAGTGCCTCTTTGGTCTGAGCAGTCAGCACTTCACAAAGTCCAGAGAGTGCATGACCTTTCTGACAAGGATCTTGCAAGCTATGCCTTTGAACCATGCAAACCCCCTGAGGCATCAGAGACTTCAGGATTTGGCCTCCAAATGATATTTGGAGAGGGCCTTGCTGTGGGGATGGGTTTGGCTCCTGAATGCTCTTTGTAGTTTGCTGGCCTGGTGCATGCCATTAGTCATGTACCAGTGTTTTGATCTCACTCTAGAGCTTCCTGTTGTCTTCCATGCTGCACAGATGTGGCAAAGGAGATGGGATTAGTTGCTTGCCATCTAACCCAATGTGGCAGCTTATCTGACTGGAAAACAAACTGAGGATGAATTCATAAACTGGACAGAGAGAGCTGGGTGGAGATGGGAATTTGAGTTGGATGACAGCAGGGCAGAGTTTTAAGCCAAATTGGATTAGAGATGAACTTCAGCTTTCATGTCTACCAAGAGGGCTTGGGAAGCAAGACTTCTGGGCTAAATCAGTTTTGTAACTGGACAGACATCCCAGAAATGCAGGCAGGTGCCTGCAGTGGCTCAGGCTAGAAGCCGGGGTCGGGGTGGGGGCGCTAGAGCAGCCCTCCTTTTGTTTGCATGGGGCTGAGCTGAGGGAGATGTGGCCAGGCCCCTGTGCTTTAATTATTCCTCCCCCCGCCCCAAGCAGCCCAGCAGGGAATGGGTGTCATCCCTAACTCAGTGTTTATCAACCCATTAAGAAAACAAAGCTTCTCTCCATTAACTAATGGAGCTCTTCTTAAACAGCTCTTCCAAGGAAGGGCATTAAGCAACCTGTTGATTAGCTCCAAAAAGCCTGCCTGCCTCTGTCGTCTCCTACAGCACAGACTGTAGCCAGCATGTGGTCTGCTAGGTACTGCTGAGAGGAGTCTGTGTAAAGCAGAGGGGCGGGGGAATAATCCCTGCTTAGCAGGGAGAAGCCAGGCAGATGCCTGCAGTCTCTGCTGGAGCTCCAGAGAGGGAGGAGAGGGGAGGGGCCAGCCCTGCTGTGGAGCAGAGAGCCCTGCCCAGCCCAGAGAGCATGCTGGGATGCTGGGGGAGTCTGGTTCATCTTAAACCAGCAAGGGGTCTGGGACAGACATTGCATAAACTGGTTTGGGCCAAATCAGTTAAACCTGGCTGAATGTAGTATCAGACTTATCTCAAACCAGTTTCAGCCATTTTCAAACTGGTTTATGCGCACTGAACATCTGTTCTCTTCCAGGTTTAAACCAGTTTCTGATCACTTAAACTGGTTTATGTATAATGTCTGTCCCTGGCCCTAAGGGTCATCTCTCATATGCAGGGGGGTTGGGGAGGACATTGTGATCTCATGTGTAGTCAGATCCCCTGAATTATATTCTTTCTTCTGCTACTGATTTATTGTGTGGCCCTTGAAAAGTTATTTATCATTCTTTTCCTCACTATCACTACCTGTATGGCACAAACAACAGGGATGTTGTATAGGTTAAGTAGTCTGTATGGTGCCTTGAAGATGTGAAGTGTTAAGTATTATATGAGATGTCTGAGATAGCTCAGGGACTTCAGTACTTTCACTGCAAGCAGGAGGCTCCATCTGATAAAATACCTTCTGGCAACAGTTTCAGGTCATGCACACAGATTGCTACAATTTGCCTAGTATGAATTGCAGTGATTAAAGCATGATGGAGTGGGATGGGACCTGGGGGTATAAGCTCTGACTATGCTTTATGTTGGCAACTATATAAACTGCGCAGAGATTGCTGTAGCACTCCTTTGACTTAGTACAGTACAAAATCTCAGCAGCATAAAACAGTGGGTTGCAGACTAGTCAAAGCATCTCACTGATGGCTTATTAATGAAGATCTCAATTTCTGCAAAGCTGCAGCAAACCTGAAACAGGAATTCTTGTGTTAATAAACTGACAGATTAAACTGTGGTATCTGAATATCTGGATATTGTTAAGTTAGCTTTTTTTTCCCCCTAGTTCCTTATTTTTTTTTAGGAAAAGAAAATAATCGTGTTTCTTTAACTTTGCCCTCTGGTAACTGGGCACAAGTGTTGCTTGCACTCCACTTAGAGCAGCTATTGTATGTATGTCTTTGTTGTCTGCTGCCAGTGCATAGCACATAGTATAGCATAGTAGAGTATAACAGCGGCTGCCCAGATGCTCAGGGGGGCATGGTGCCATTAAGTGCTAAGGAATTCACAATCAGCTGATTAGTAGCAGCTCCTGATAAAGGTTGTGTGTGGAAAAGCTGATGAACTGCACAGCTCACCATTTACTGAGCTGCTCCTGTGTTTCCAAGCTGGCTGCCAAAGCCTGGTGAGCTGGTGAATTTAGAACCAAGGCATGTTAACTTTTCATACTTTAATGAAATCACCTTGGGCAAATCTTAGCCTTGCTCTAGACAGGGGTGGGCAAAATGCGGCCTGGGGGACGGATGTGGCCCGCCAGGCTTTTCTAACTGGCCCACAGGGCCCCTAAAAAATTTAGAAAATTAATTTAGAAAACCCTCGATGGCTTGCCAAAGCTCTGTAAGTGGCCCTCTGCCCAAAATAATTGCCCACCCTGGTCCAGGAGATATAAAAATACATGTGGTTCATGACCAAGACTGGCACAGAAGCCAGATCTTTGCATGGAGCACCAATCATTGGGTTACAGACATGGCTCCAAGGTCATGCTCTGCCCATAAAGGGTGGGACAAAGATTTTCTGAAGGGACTGGTGATTTCGGTGCCCATGTTGAGAGAGATATCCCTTAACAGAGACTGATTTTCAGGAAGAAGGTGCTCAGTGCTATATGAAAATTAGGCCCCTTTAAAGGGTTTGCAGTTGGACACCAACAATCACCAGCTGTTTTTGAAAATGTGGAGTTAAGATCAAAACCCTCCGTCTTCTCTAGAACAGAGCATGTTAGAGATGCCTTCTAAAGAAGACCTGGCTTTGTGACTGAAGCAAATAGATATTAGTAGGAGCATTGCCGGCAGATTGAGGGAAGTGATTATTCTCCTATGTTCAGCACTGGTGAAGCCACGTCTGGAGTCCTGTGTCCAGTTTTTGACCTCCCATTACAAAAAGAATGCAGACAAATTGGAGAGCGTCCAGCGGAGGGCAGCAAAAATAGTTTGGGGGCTAGGGGACATGACTTGTGAGGAGAGGCTGAGGGAGCTGGGCTGGAGAAGAGAAGACTGAGGGGATTTAATAGCAGCCGTCAACTACCTGCAGGCTGGGTCCAGAGAGGCTGGAGCTGGACTGTTCTCGGTGGCGACACATGACAGAACAAGGAACAATGGTCTCAAGTGGCAGCAAGGGAGGTTTAATTTGGATATTAGGAAAATCGTCCTCCCTAGGAGGGCAGTAAAACACTGGAACAGGTTACCCAGAGAGGTGGTGGAATCACTATCCTTAAAGGTGTTTTAAGGCTTACGTAGACAAAGTCTTGTGTGGGATGATATAGGTGGGGATGGTCCTGCTTTGAGCAAGGGGTTGGACTGGATGACTTCCTGAGGTCCCCTCCAACCCTCATTTTCTATGATTCTCTGCGCCCCAAAACAGAGGAGACTGAGAGCACATTCAGAGTTGCTAGCCTCTTTCAGAGTGGTGCTGCTTTGCTAAATAGGCTTCTGTGTGGGGAGCACCGCTTCTCCCTGCAGCAGAAGAGGGCTTTGTTGCCTGTTCCAAATGCAAATGCACATCCTTTTAACCTAAAACTTCATGCTGTCTCCTTTGTTACTGTCTTTCTCATATACTTTCTGCATCTGGAATTCAGAAATGCAGGATGCCGGCTTTAACACCATCCAGATCTGTCCTGCTGATGGCATGTGCCCCTCCTGTAAGAAAGCTGCGGCTATTACACTTGATCTGAGCCTTCAAAAGGCCGAGATGTGTATCCAATAACCTGTTTCTGTCCCTTTCCCTAGGAAACTTGGTACTGGCATGGAGACATCAGTGCTGATGATGTCATTATGAGCGGCGTGAAGTGTTCAGGCACGGAGATGTCCCTGGGTCACTGTCGGCATGATGGTGCCAGAGTTTCATGTCCCAGGGGTGGTGGCCGCTTTGCTGCAGGAGTTTCCTGCTCAGAAAGTGAGTTCCTTTTATTTTCTCTTATTCAAGATGCATAGACAACCAAGGCCAATACTGGAGCCATCCCCGTTATGGGATGCAGGAAAGGACAGGGAGGGGGGCCAGGGACTGCATGAGAAATGCAGCACTAAAATGTCCAGGATGCAGGGGGTGGAGAACAGGGTATAAAACTGCTTGGAGGGCTCTGTATTTGGATTTCTCCCCTGTCCTTTCCTCAAACTCTCTATCGGCTGCAGGTCTTCCCTTGATCACCTCCTCCTTTTTCCCATGACCCTCAATGTGCCCTGCTTCTCTTCAAAACTGGTTTACTTCCCTTAGCTTCCTTTGCCTGAGCTGGCTGGCTTGTGCATGGCTTCCTGCAGAGGGTTAAGCTGGTGCACTGACTTCTGGCTAATACCTGTTCTGGCTAGGGTGCCAAGCCAGTGTATGCAGCTGAGATGTGACTAGTGCATGGCAGGCCATTGCTTTGGTGTAGACATCTCTCAAGAAGCTGGTGTCACGTTTTCCTCTCCCTGCCCTCAGCTGCCCCTGACCTGGTGCTCAACGCTGAGCTGGTGGAGCAAACCTCCTACCTGGAGGACCGGCCAATGTTCATGTTGCAGTGTGCGCTGGAGGAGAACTGCCTGGCTTCCTCTGCCGCCAACACATCCATTACCTCAGGCTACCGGAGGCTCCTGCGGTTCTCCTCCCAGATCCACAACAACGGGCAGTCTGACTTCCGCCCAAAGAATGGCCGCCACGCCTGGATCTGGCATGACTGTCACAGGTGAGTACATGGGTTGCTCCCCCTTTTGCCTCTCGTGCTAACACTCTTCAGCTCCTTGGGTCCTGTGAAGGTATTGCAGCAGGCACAAAGAGCATAACCTGCTCTGCTGTCCCTGCTGGCAGTGCAACAAATGCTATAGCTTTTGGGTCTATTCTGCATGGACATGTACCCACATATCAAAGCCACTGGCACAACTGGTACTCAAAAGCCTCTCTGAGTGGGTGTCATTTACATTGCATACCCCAGCCACTCAGAATGTCCTGGGACAGAGCTGGGAACAGCCCACTTGAAAAATGCAGGCCTGGAGCAGTGTGTACAGACATACACATGTAGCAGGTTTATTCCAATAGAAAACCACTGATGTTGCCAGGCAGTGTTAGAATCCTATTGTGGTTCACTTTGTCAAGAAATTGCAAAACTGAAGAACACCAGACGTTGCAGACCCAGAGGTGCTTCCAGGTAAAGTCTCTGGATTCCTCCTGGACAATACAAAAGGGTTTGTCATACCACCCTCTACAACATGCACAGAGCATCAGAACCCAGTGTGCTATATGTTGAAACGACTGATCTGAAATGCAGATCAGATGTGAGTAGATAATGCAGACAGGATATTTAACAACAGTTGAACGCTATGATCCTCGCAGCCCTTTTCAGTGGGCTATTCAGCAGCCCTACACAGGTAAGGAAAGGCACCTCTGCATTCCCTATAAAAGACAACGGCCTCAGAAGGCAGTTTATAAAATAATTTCACACAGAGCCTCTCGCTCTTTGCTCTGCAAGCTCCTGTCTTCTTGGATCATTACTTGGAATCATCTGAAAGCTGTCTTTCGATCCCGTCAGCAAATATCCTCCATGGTAACCTACTTTCCAGTATGCTTTTGCACACAGAGCCTTTCTGGACTCAGCTGGTTGTGGGCCATTTTGGCCCTTCTCTGTTTAGAAAAAGGAAGTGCGTTTCCAAAGACAGTTCCAAAAAAAAAAAAAAAAAAGTTGAAAAGCCTGAAAACTGCACATCGATCACCTAGATAACTGCTCTGCCAAATCAGGATATCTACTCCAAAATGAAGTGACCACATTTTTTTTTTAA
>NW_017728965.1:2217016-2231251 GCF_001723915.1 Gavialis gangeticus
AAAAAAAGGATAGTTTTCAGAATATCAGAGTTTGGTCAGAAACCAGAGGGGTGATAGTAGGCTGCTTTTTGGGAATAGTATTGGGTGCAAAGTCCCTGTGTGGTTATACAGCTATAATGCTAACGTTATAGAGATGAGTATTGCACAAAATGTTAGTATGAATCTGTATATGACTGAGACCCATATGCACGGCAAGAGTCAGGGGCGTATACATGCTTGAATATACTGAGAGACTTATTATCTGCATATACATATTATGTATGTAGCTAGGATACTGTTTGCACAGCATACAGATATACATATCTACACTACTTTCTGTAATTTAGCTATACACACAAAGCTATTCAGTACAAAATTAGCCCTAATGAAATACAGCAAGGTCAGGTGTTTTTTTTCCATTGCATTGCCAGTTATAGTGAAAGAAGCTGAGTTGAAATTTTAAGAGGGACACACATCACCCATGCTGTTAAAGAAAATTTGCACTAAGCCTTCAGTTGTGACAGATCCACTCATTTGTACCACGTTCTGGCCATTAAGTGTCTCTGCGGAAAGGAAGTAGGAGGGGAGAGGAAGAAGCATCTGTGGTCCGGCTGTTTGAGGATGCTGAGTACTACCAGAACCCACTGATGTCAATGGGAGTCACAGGTCTCATTCACAGTGGTTCTGAGCACCCGCAAAGTTGCATCTACAGTATGGATTAGGATTAGTTACAAGAGGTGCCTGTGGTTCCAGTTATCAAATTACCATGGACACACATATAACCCAGAGGTATCTGAGATTCTGCAGTTATTTCTCACTTGAAAATAAAGGTAAACAACTCTGTCAGACACTCTGGCAGGATCAAGGGTGACTTAAACGGCCATTGCTAGAAAGAGATGTCTTAAGCATGCAACAAAGCGGGATCACTTGGCACCGTCTGTCATTAGCTGATGGTCCAACCAAAGCATGTTGGAAACCTTAATGGCACCATTACCTTCAAAACTAGAGTCCTCTGCTGAGTCAAAGTTAAGAGGCAGGTATCAAACTCTGCTTTCATAGATCCCCTCCATCTCTGACCAGCAAGATCCCATTCTTTCCATATCTCCTTCCTCTGAGACTCAAAAGGTGCCTTGCATTTAATTACTCCAACTGCCCCAGGCTCTGCTTTGTTTCATAAAAGTCCAGACCTTCAGCACAGTGCAGACTGGCAAAGGAACAGCTTCACGTACGATTGCCTACCACTGGATCAGAGTGGGCAATACTGACACCACAGGATGAAAATGAACAGGAGACGATGCATGGTAAATGGAAAAGGAAAAGCAGCTTGGACTGGAAAGGCTTGGAGGGGCTGCTTTTGAGAAAAGAAAACACCCAAATCATATTTGTCCCAACTTGGCAGACAGAAGACATCTGTAATCAGCAGGGATTTATTGAGGATCCGCAGAACAATGTTTGACCATACAGCACCTTTTAATGAGATTGTTCTCTGGCTGCTTGTTCTTCAGCAGACAGCTTTTTCAACAATGGGCTACACTAGAGCAAGGGTGGGCAATTATTTGGGCCCGTAGGCCACACAGGGAGTTTCAGGGAGCCCCCCCCCCCCACACACACACACCCTGACCCACCCATGCAACTGCTCACCAAACCTCACTATGTGAGATGGGCCCATGGCTGGGGAGGGAGCTGATGTGGGCGCAGGTGGGTAGCAGCTTCAGCAGAGGCAGTCCAGCCGAGGCCATCGCCCCCAGCGTTGCCTCCAAACCACCCCGGGCCCAGTGGGGTGGTGGGGAGGAGCCACAGGGTAACTGCTATGGCAGTCTCTGAGTGGCCACAGTGAGAAGGCCCTAGCAATGGTAAGGGGGAGGCAGCTGTGTCCACAACCAGGTCTCACTTTTTCCCAGTGTCCAGCAGCAGCTTCTACCCGGCCCCAGGCTGAGTGCACAGCTCCAGCCCTGGGTGATGGGATCCCTACGGTGCCCACTCCTGACCCACCCACCCCAGCCACAATGAGTACCATCTGCAGCCAGGCAGAAGCTGCTACTGGGCACTGGGAATAATCAGGACCTGGTGGCAGGTGCAGTTCCCTCCCCTCGCTACTGCTGGGCCTTTCTTGCCACCCAGAGCCCGCACTGGGGTTCTTCTCCCCACCCCAGCCTTTCTGGGTGCAGGGGCCCAGCTCAGCCAGGAGCCAGTGTTGGTGCCAGCAGTGGCGGGGAGGAAAGCTCTGGGTGACCATAGCAAGAAGGACCCAGCAGCAGTGAGGGGGACAGAGCCACACTTGCCACCAGGCCCCACTTTTTCCCAGCACCCAGCAGCTCCTACCCAGCTGCCACCGCTGCTCATCATGGCCAGGGCAGGTGGGTCCGAAGCAGGCACTGCAGGGAACCCAGTCCCCCAAAGTGGGGCGAACCAGGGCTGGGCCTGCGCTCTCAGCCTGGGGCTCGGGCTCTGCTCGTGCAAGGGTCCCAGCCCCTCTCCATGGGGCTGGTGGTGGAGGCAGCCAGAAAAAAGCCAGCGCCTGGGCCAAGCAGGACGGAGGGGCCTGCCGCAAGCCAGACAAAATCCCTCTGAGGCCTGGATTTGGGCCACGGGCCAGATTTTGCCCACTTCTGCTGTAGAGGGATCAGAGTTATTCACAGGTGCAGCATAATATCACAGCACGATGGGATGCAAGTCATGTCTTAGCCTGCTTGAAAGGAGCAAGGCTCTGCAACTTTGGGGAGACGTGTTAAGTGAAGCAAGGTGAGGTGAGGCAAGGAGAAGATCAGGAAGAGGCTACTGGCGGTCTGTGTGTTTTAAACTGGATTCTGTTTATATAGAGGAATATGAACTCAATTCCTGTTCAGTCTTTCCAGTCTGTAAACACTATAATATAAACGCCTGGTTGAATGATGTAGACATATTTTAGGAACTGAGTCAGACTTAAGGTTTAACTTCTTTTTTTTTTAAATCGGAGGCAGCCAAAGTAGACTACTTCAAAGCCAATAGCTCAGCCACCAGAGAATGACTCCTTTTTCACTGTCTCTGTGAGCTTCTGTCCAACAGGCTTATGACAGAAGCAGGACAAAAATGGGAAAAGGCATTTAATGGCAAAGTGAAGGGGAACTTGAGAACTTCTGCCAGCAGTTTAGCCATGGTGACTTTCTGGGGGGAGTGGAGGGGGAAAGAAGGGAGGGAACAAAGAGTAAAGAAAAATGTTGTTTCCCCATAGTAAAAAAATGTGTTTTGTTACTTCTGTGAGCAAATTGTGGTTAAATAAAACATGCACGGATGGGTGTTTCAACCTACGCTGTCTGTCAGAAAATTGTGCCGTCCGTTGTGAAGCCACGATGATTTTTGCAGCTGGAAGAGAAAGGGAATTTTACTCCTAGAACTCATCAGCAGTGTACTTCTTGAATTACCTCTGTCTGTTCAGGTTCCCCAGTCTGGCAATCCGGCCTGTAGTGGCTGACACGTATACCCAGGTACAGGGTTGCAAAAACCATAGTTTCATAATTTCAGAGCGGTTAGGGGCTGGAAGAGACCTGACAGGTCACTGGATCCAGTGGCCCTGCGCTTGGGCAGGAAAAGACAAGGTTTGTAGGATCCACTCGCGGGGATCTGATTTGGAGGATGCAGGGTTTTGTTCTGTTTAAATGTCCATTGCCATGGCATCTGAGGCTGTGGCTGCCCTGGCTCCCAAGAATCATATTGTAGAAATTGGCTTTATCGCTAGTTCAGTGAGCAAAGGGACATGTTCTGGTCTCTGTTACAAGTGCCCTGACTGAGCAAAGCACTTGTTTAACTTTCAAGCATGTGCTTAAGTCCATCTTTATTCAGCAAATCACTTGAACCTACCCCACTGACTTTGGCTGGACTTCAGCCTGGGCTTAATTTTACCAAGGCACTTGTGTTGAATCACTGGCTGGATGCAGAGAGTCCTTCCTGGGAGCAACGTTCCCCAACTTGTGCCATGGTCTTTGCTTGGCAGCAGTTGTGCAACCCTGGTATCAGATGTGCATGTGCACAGCCCACATTGCAAAGGGGAATGATCCCAACTCAGCTGTGTTGCACAGAGCTGGAGTGCTTTTGCTAGACGGGCAGACAGTCAGGCTGACTCTGTCAGTACCCTGTGAACATTATGAAACTTTTGTGTATGTGAAGCCAGCTGTTGGGTTGTTTAGGGCAGGGGAAAACATGCTGAGAGATAAATTTACCTCATCTGTTGTTAATTTCCTGTCAGTGGGTTCATAATACATTATTTTTTCTTTATACAGAAAAATCCCACAAGCTGGATTGGTAGCTGGGTACATTCTGCTCTATTCAGAGATTGTTGCTGGAGACCCAGTAGAAGCAGGAGATAATTGATGTTTCTTGGCCTAGGGAGCAATGGCATGGTCACCAGAAATTATGATTTGTCTGCCAATGGCTATGGATTTCTCTTTTCCCCTTGCTCTTAGGAAATGTGGTTCTCATTCAGAGTTATCTGGGGCAGGGAAACGCCTGTGCCCAAATCAGGCACTGAAAGATAACTAAGTTTCAGCCTCTGAATCTAGCTTTAAGCCAAAGCAGGTGACCTGGTCTCCAAAGAGCTGAGGTCTTGCTGCAGCAGCTTAATAAACTATGCATGGTAAAGTTATAATTTAAGCGCTTGTAAAACTTCCTCTCGGCAGGGAGCTACGAGGGCTCTGCACACCGGGTTCTTGCAAGCTCCAGCTGACGGGAATGGGCTCCTGGCTCCAGCTGGCTGGGTTTGAAGCTTTAATTAGAAGCACGTACTTGTTTCCTCTATTGCTGAGGGATTCATCTGGCTGGAGGATATGGGCCACTGGGTTCTACTCGCACCACTCTTGGACAACTGGCGGTGCTGCATGGGGAGGTCTCTGCTCCCCCCGGTGCTGGTTAGGAAATGGGCTCTGGTGCACTGGTTTTTCTGGTCAAGAGCACTAGGCTGCACAGGATTTCTGCAGTAGCCATGGCACAGCCAGTCCCTTTGACACTTCTATGCATCTCTCTCTTTCAAATCCATTTTCAAAGGACCAGAGTAACTGTGCATTTTACTCTATGTATTTTACCCACTGACTACTTCATGCAAAATGCAACAGCTCGGCTGGGGACAGGAGGAGTGCCCAGAACCCCAGATGCCAAGGTCCCAGCGACATTGGGGTAGAAGGTGCTCTTGTCCTGCTCTTGCAGGATAACTGAGCCCTATTTCAAGATGGTTGTTTCCTTCTCTCTCACAGGCATTATCACAGTATGGAAGTCTTCACACACTATGATCTGCTGAACCTCAATGGGACCAAGATAGCTGAAGGACACAAAGCCAGTTTCTGTTTGGAAGACAGTGAATGTGAAGCAGGTATTGTCAGTATAGACGCCTTGTGCCGAGTTCATTGCTAGTAGTCTATGGCAGTGGTTCTCAAACTTTTTAGACTTGAGGCACCCCTAGGAAAATTCCAGCTGTTAGTTTTCACTTGTGTTTGGACTATAGGAAAATAAAAGAGCAATTCTTCTGTTGCAAAGAACTCAGAAAGATCACAAAAGGGAAGAATGTTTTTAACACTCTGGATTCGTCATTGAAATTTCTAGGTTTATCATGCAAATCATGTTTGCACACCTAACAGTGCTAACATTGCATGGCACCCTGTAGTACCACTGAAAGGAGCTCAAGGCACCCCAGGGTGCCCTGGCACCTGAGCTGAGAATCACTGCTCTAGGAGCTCTGCAAAGTGATCCCCCAAGAACTGCAGTTGCACTTGAAGCCAAGTAGAGCAGAGTGGTTGGGATCCAAGGATGCTTGGTCTCAGCAGCATAACATTAACAGTATCCCTGTCCTTACAAAAGGTCCTTAGTGATGAGCTCTTGTGGGACTCCTGTCCCTGTACTGCATCTTATTGGCTGCTTAATGGTTTTGAAAATCTGGCCGTTGTTGCATTAGGAGCTGAGCACTTCTGAATTACCTGGCCTTGTATTTCTGACTCCTGTGAACGCAGTGTTTCCAAAACACAGCCTTAGATGTTTGGCAGGAGACAAGGTTATGTGCATTTGTTCCCAGCCACCAAAACATATACTCATACGCGCAGACTTCATGGCCCAGAAAAGGCCTGTGCTGACTTCAGCTCAGTGGAGGAGACCCAAGTCCTCCCAATGACAATCTTTGCAAAGTTAGACTTAATCCAGGAGAGGAGGTTCTCTCTGTCTGCCTTCCGACAGTCTCTAGTTTCAAAGGGATAAGTCTTGCCTCCTCATGACAACTGGAAGTGGCTGAGTTCCAACCCCAAAATGGCTGCATAGCTTCAGAACAAAAGGTGCCATCTTAAGTGTGCTGAGTCCATAATCTCTACAAGGAGAAAACATAGGGCCCACATTATCCAGTTCCCTTCATGAGCTCAACAAATTTAATCTTGCTGCTTGCCGGGATTAGTGAGGGCAAAGCAACCTAGTGGCAGGTTATATGGAACCTCCTTGTTCTGCCAGTTAGAAGCTTCCTTCTAATTTCCAGCTCAAATTTTTTTCATGGCTGGTTTTATACCCCTTTTGTTCTTGTTGTCCTTTACCTTCTTCCTGTCTTCTCCCTCCCTCATTTTTTACCCCCTGAAGTGTTTATAGCCTTGCTATGCTAGGCAAGCCAACCTCTTCTAGTCTATGGTGTAAGGTAGACTCTCTGGGCATCTATACACGTGTGATGCGTGCTCGGATGGATGGATGTTACTTAGCACACACTGGACCAGACTTGAGTAATCTTGATGAATGACCCTGGAGCACATGTAAAGATGGCCTCTGTTCCCCTTAACATCCCATTAGGCCTTCTCTGCCTCTGTTTTGTTTAAATTCATGTTTCTTGAACATGGGTGACCAGAATAATACAAAGCATTTCAAATGAGCTCTCCCCAGTGCCTTGTATGGTATCACTTATACTTTTCTCTCTCTTCTGGCAGTACTTCTACTGATGCCCTAAGGGATGCATTTTATTGCCTCTTTCAGCTAAGTTTAAGTGCCTCTCAAATCCAGAACAGACTCTGTTTTTTCTGATGTTACTTAGCAGTTATATTTCTTTCTTTTTCAGATGCGCAGAAACAGTATGAATGTGCCAATTTTGGTGAACAAGGGATCTCAGTTGGATGTTGGGATGTGTATCGCCATGATATTGACTGCCAGTGGATTGATATTACTGATACTCCACCAGGAGATTACCTCTTCCAGGTACAGGGAGAGCTGGGAAGCAAACTGCTGATGTCTCTTACCTACTGGGAGTCGGCAACAAACTAGTTCTCTTCTATAGATGGATAGGAATATCTCACAATACATTGAAGACAGTGAGACCAGAACTGCAGACAGATCATGAAAAACAGCCCAGTCATTTGCCTGAGCAGCATTTTGAGAACTACCTAATTTTTCTGAGGTTGTTGAAGGTATTCATAGGACACAGGTAACTGGTATAAATGCACACTGCTGGATAGAACAGTAGGTTGTCATTGGAGGATGCAATTCTCACAGGCCACCAAAATAAACCCCAAAGCACCACTTTAAAGAACCTACAGACCACACATAACTGGCTTCTCCTGTAAATTTAATTTTCTTAAAATTATAGATATATACCCTGCACCCAAATAATTATTGCTGATCTGTATGGAATCTCCTTAAGTGGTTTTGGGCCCACAACTGAGAAATCAAAGTATTTTAGAACCTGTGAGATGAGAAGTATGCCTTCTCTCTCCTTTAAATTTAGTGAAAGCACTGCATGTTTCTTATGCCTTGTTTTCACCTCACAATGCAGTACAAAGAATCGAGTATAGGACCCTGGTCGCCCTCCAAGTGGCAGGTGCAGGAAGAATCCATTCAGTTTTAAATTGTGTCAGTTTTGTGAGAGAGGGGGATTTTAAATGTCTTCCCTGCAGTCCAGTTAAATACATTTAGTTCTTTCCTGAGCTAGGAAGTTTCTGGAGAGTATGTTTGTGCTGCAAGGGAAGATATTGTCTTCGGTGATAACAGTAGCTCAAGTGGATACATTTATCTCACTAGCAAGAACAAAGCTAGAAATGAGGATATAGCAATACAGGCTTGGTTTTGGTCACATCAGTACATACCTAGCAAGTATATTCTCAGCAGGTGTGTCCAGCCTGCATTCAGTCCATGCCACAGCACCCTCACTGCCATTTCCCACCTGTCCTTAAAGATAGATTGATATGCCTAACCATGCCACAAGCATAAATATTCTTTTCCAGTGTTGGCAAGTACCGGGGCAGAGACAGCACTACTAATTTACAGATATATTGCAACTGAATACAAGGGAAGTCTCCCCTGTACACCTTACTTCAGTTTAAGGAGAAAACCTTACCTTCTTTCTTTTGTGTCCTCTAAGGAAGTCTCTTGTGGTGTCAGCCAGAGCAAGGAACATGTTTTAAAAAATATTCTTCATTCTTTTGTTTTCTAACCAGCTTTAGCTAATTCTTTTACGCCATTTCCAGGCCACTGCGCATCATTAATTGACCATGATAACTTTAATCTTTTCTCAGGTGGTCATCAATCCAAACTATGAAGTTGCGGAATCTGATTATTCAAACAATGTGATGAAATGCAGGAGCCGATATGACGGCCAGCGCATCTGGATGTATAACTGCCATATAGGTAAGCAGGGGGATGATGTAGTGAGCTGAGCTTTCTGAAGCACAGCTATATTACTTGAAGCATTTGCTGCAGGTTAGAGCAGGTATGGGCAGTCAGGATTCCTGGGCTTCAGTAATGCTCGCTCACCATGTCTTACTGGCAAGTCATTTACTTAGAAGCAGTTCCAGTTTCCAGCTGCATGCAAAGGCTGACTTATGGATCCGAAGGAAAATGTTAGATGAAATCTCCTTAGGGCAGTTAATGATTCTCAGATGAAACATGCCACATGCATATAGTTCCTGCCTCCATGATGTAGAGATCAACTGAGTGAAAAATAAGCCAGAAAGCCAGGTCTAGTCACCCTCATAAACATTCAAAACATGGGGCCTTTAAAGTTTACAAGAACATGGTAAAGAAGGGCTGTCAATGAAATCCATAACAACAGAATGCTCTGGGTCCAAGCTGTGACTGTCAGGCAGAGCTGTGCTGCCCTGGGCAAAATCACTTTACTACCTAATGTTTAAGCTTTCCTATCTGTACCATTTCTGATGCTTCAAGCTCTCCATTATCAGAAGAAAGATGCTGGAAAGGTAAAGAGTGTGTTATCACAGCATCATTACGGAAGCAATTGCACACTACATAACCCTAATATTTCAGTGGCCTGATGCATTCTGCATCCATGTGTAACGCACATAATTTAGGTAGTTTTTTCTGACTGCAGTGTTGTCTCCTTGGCCTCCACAGGTGGCTCCTTCAGCGAAGAAACAGAAGAGAAGTTTGATCATTTCAGCGGACTGACAAATAATCGCGTGTCCACTCGATAGAACAGCCTTGCCTCGCCCCCCACTCTATTTAAGGAAGCAGGGATGCCTCTCAGTGACTTCCCTAACCACTGCACAGAAAAAGAATCAAGCAAGCAATCATGAACTTAAGTTAGCTGTGTAAGTTATTTTCAGTGATGCCCTCCATACTTATTCCAGGTGCTCAGCACAATAAGGAGTTAACTCTGTAATCCTCATCCTTAATGTTCTGATTTTGGACCAGGCTGTAGTTCCACTAGGCCCTACTCCTCTAAAAATCGGGCTGCATATTCATCTATCTGTCCAGTCTTACCTTTCACTAGAGCTCCCTTCCTCTCTTTCAAATCTTCTAGGCTGCAGCTAGCAGATTATGGGTATGGTGGTTGCATTTGGGTGATGATAATAGGCATGCATTTCTGTATTCCACTTTTAAATGCACTTCAACCTTGGCTGCCTTATCCCCTTCTCGCAATATTTTAGCTTTAAGTCAAGTCTGAGCATGCCCCGATGCAAAAACCTACATTTGTGATATAGCTTCTTGGAAATAATGCCATACAAATACCCAGTTTAGCAAGGAAGTGGCCAGTATGTCTGTCTAAGAGAAAAACTGGAGCAGCCTTTCTGAGAAAAGAGGGGAGAAAGCGTAATGTAATGCTGTGGCACAATTTCTAGATCCAAATACAACTTGCATCGCAATCTTCTTAACATCTAAAGCAGGCCCTCTCAGCACTGTGTACTTACACAGTGCTGAGATTCCCAGACCTCTACGAAGCAACAACTCATTCATGAAATCTCGTATGCCTCCTTGTGGCAAGAGTCCACTAGAATATATTTATTTTCCACAGCAAGATAATTCACCCAATCCTGCATGCAGCTGTATATTTCCTTCCAGCACCTTTAAGCTGGATATTAGATTGGTGCCTTTTCTGTAAAAGATGTTAAAGTGCGACACCAATATACTTTGCAAAGATAACTTATTGGCCTTTTCTGTCACAGATCTGGACCACATGCTATGTCAGACCACCCATAAGTTGATAACTTTTACACTTCCATAACTGCATATTGGTGCTAACTGTACTCCTCTGTTTGTTTGAGGCAGAACAGTGTTTGCAGACACACACCTACTTGAAATAAAAATCTGTTTTGGGCAGAAGAATGCTTTATATGCAATGTATGTGTATTTTTGCTGAATTCTGTCTCCTCTCCACTGTGTGGGTAGAGCCAAGGACTGTGTGTGTCAGGATCTTTGGGTTCTACTCCCACTGGATTGGACTTCAGGGAAATCGTGTAGAGAGACACCAGTGGCTTGAAGTCCTTCATCTTTAAATACAGGTATTGCACCAGGTCCTGTGGCACCATGACACTATTGTGGCCTTAATTATGTTTCAGCATAGGAATTCTCCCTCCCTTTGTGCGTGTTTAAAAAAGGAAAAAAGGACCCACATGAACAGGAAACTGTGAATTTGACTCAACAGCTATGGCTGTTGAATGCTAGACTTGCCTTAAGTGTGTAACAACAGATTAAATGGTTTCAGTCCGTTATGTGATTGCTGTTGGCTGTGTCCCTTTAACCAAATATTTGCTCTCTGTAACCTACCTCACAGGGGTGTTGTGAGGCTTAAAGGATGCCAGTTCCATCATTGGTTACTGCCTGTCAGAGGTGCTCGTAATACTCATCCAGTGCCTGTATACTGGCATTGAACAAAGGTTTTAGCCTACTGGAACCTGGAAAACGCCATGCTGTCTCGGGGGGAAGGGTGAGACTGTTTACTGAAGGCCTGAGACCGGAGGAGGTCAAGCACCCTCCATTCTGAATGCAATGAGGGGTGGGGGGGAGAGTCTCAGGATCAGGCTCTATAACAATAAAAGCACAATGTCAAGTTCTGACTTTTTCCTTAATCGGTAGAAAAGAACTCTCCTTGAAATACTGCGACACCACAAACCTGATCATGCTGGTTAAATACACTGTATTTTATATAAAAAATGAAGGTTCTCCATGCATTTGCTGCTCATCAGTTTTGTGGTATAACTTTATTTTAAACAAAGGAAAAAACAGCTTTACAACTTAAGCAAACATTAAATAGATATCGACTCCTGCAAGTGTGTTGCTCTGTGTCTTTTGCTTAAGGTCAAGATTTGGCCAAAGACATTCCTCCTGTCCCTCTCCATCTTCTTTCCAGAGCAGCTCTTACTGTCGTTTTACATGTATAGAACTAACTTAGTGGCCAGAGATCCCCTGGCATGAGTTAAGGATGGATTCAGTGCAGACCACCTCTGGGAGGCTTGGGCAATCCCTGCTCTGCTCATGCAAGGGGCCCAGCCCCGTGATAAGTGTGTTGACAATCAAGCCCAAATGGGTAAGAGCTGCTTTGGGAGGCTGTTGGCTGCTGGGGGACAGGATACGATGCTCTCCGTGATGAAGAGCAGTGGTGGCCCTTGTGCCCATACTGCTGTAGCACACTGAAAATCCTAAAAGGCCTGGTTCCCAGAATGCAACGAGGGAGTTGGACATCTCAAAAATAGTAAACTTTTCCCTTGCCAACTTAGAAAGAAAACACCACACTAACCCACAGAAGAATGTCCTAATGACAACTCACTGTTCTGCATGCAGTTTAATAGCAGAGACGCACTCATCTGGCTCACTCTTCCTGGTCCACGTTCTCTGGCTGTAACACTTCACTGCCAGGGGCCCGCTGCTTCTTGTGCTGTAGTCCCAATGCCCTTGTCACCAGCCTTCTAGCCACTGCTGTGTCTGTCTGGGGTCTCTCTTTAGCAAGCTGAAGAAGCTCTAAATGGAATGGTTCAGAAATGAAATGGTTAGCAAGGAAGGAGAATTAAATCTTGCTATTTCAGGAATACTTTTGTAGATAAATTACAGAGCTGGAAGCCAGGAAGGCTTAATTCTACTCCCAGCTCTTCCACTGACTTGCTGTGTGATTTATAAGCCAGTCACTTTACCTCTGTGCCTCAAATACCTCCTGTAACAAAGACTTGCCTCCCTGGGCTGTTGGGAGGCTGACTTCATTAGCGTCTGTAAAATGCTTACGGTTGACAGATGGAAGGCACCATGGAAGTACAAAAGGCTACATTCAAACAGGGAAAACTCCAGCCCTCTGCTGCAGTGATTGCTAATCTTTAAGGTTCTCTTTTGAAAGTAGCTTAATAAACACTCATAGCATCTGAATTGCTATATTTTACCAATACTATCAACTAAAATCTATGGTGTTATCCAGTTTTCTACCCGTGTAGAAACAGATCTTATTTGAAATGCACTAAAAGTATCACTACAAACCCCCAGCAAGTGGCAGAGTGGAAAAGTAAAATACTTCAGCTATTAATGCACACTTTTAATGGGGAGGTATAAGAACGGTTTTAAGAGGTCATGTGCTAACAGTTACTAGTCATCACCTCACTTATTAAAAGTTTTTGAAATTATTTATTTAAGAAACAAGTGCCAAAATCTGACCAGCTCAAAACTGCCAACCTAAGAAGTCTTGGTTTCACATGCAAAGGAGCTGAAAAAATGTAATCTTTTAAAAGTAACTATCTACAAATTTAATGTATCCAGTTTTTTTTGGAGCTCTGCTTTAGATTTTGAGAAGACATTTTTCCCCCACAACCAAGGGCAGCCCAACAGCTTAAAAAAATAAATATTTTTTTTAAAAGAAAGGTTTGGGATTCAAGGTTTGGAAAATAAATTGCCTATCACTCTCAACCAGCCTTCAAGGGGGACAGGGTGAGCTAATTCAGATCCAAGTGGAAATGTTTTGGGGGAAAGCATGTGATTTTAATTGAATACATCTTTGTTCTAATTTCAGGACTCCTCTGGAGTGTTTGCAACCCAAATATTGCAGCATTAGCCTAGTGCAGGAGATTGAGGAAGTGAGACTGGATTAGTCCTTTCATCAGGCTAGCTGAACAAGGTTGGAAAGCAAATCCCATTCTCTTAAATATTCTAGCAATGTTAGTAACTCAGGAAATACTAAATGTGAGAGAGTCCCTTTAAATGGTTAATATTGACACTTTTTGTTTGACTGCAATGTACCCTAGGAATAAGAGTATGCTTGTATGTTCAGTATTCTCTCTTGCTACAAGATTCATGACCTTTAAACTTTATTGTGGGAGACAAGTGATTGCAGTATGATTTTAAAATAAGGTAATAAATGAACTAAATGTTACTAAATATGAATGGCTAAGCTTAAGTAACAGTTTTATCTTCATCTGATACTGAAAAATAAAATTATGCCAACCAAAGCACAACTGCCATTGGTTTCATTCGATCTATGAAATTTAATTGTTTAGCACAATTCAAGGAAATTATGTATGCAAGCTCGGTAACGCTGAAAGCAGATTGTGTTCCTGTACGCTAGTTTCATTTGTGTTAAGCACAAGACAACCAAGTAGCACAGAAAAATTGGGCCCTTATCAGGATTCTCTGGCTTCAGGATCTTCACAACCAGAAACGTTCCAAGTGCAGAATTAAGGTAACTATTTTCCTACTGATGCATGAGGCACAACAGGATTCAGCTAAGTCTCCTGCAGCAGTGCATTGATAAGACTGAAAGGAGCCAAGTGTCATTCTTAAAGCAGTACAAGTTTTAATTCCAATAAAATCAGCCCCCCTACCCTCCCTTCGGGATCAGTAATATGCCAAACAAGGAATAAGTAAGAGATTGCATACTTGGTCGCTGAAGTGCCTTGATTTTAGACTGTCTTGTCCCGTGGATCAACGGTCGGATCTTTAAAGTTGCATAGGTCTGTCCCAGGGCCTGAGATGCTTCGAAGAGAACAGATCAACAGTGTTAGCAGGCTGCATTCTGGGAACCCTCATCGTAAAGTTCAGACACAGACCAGGTTCCCCCCCCCCCCC
>NW_017728965.1:2231379-2239082 GCF_001723915.1 Gavialis gangeticus
CCCCCCCCCACGGTATAATACTACTGAAATCAATGGAGTTGTACCATTTCATGCCATCTGCCGGTCTGAGCCAAGATGTTTTTTAGTGGAGCAGCACAATTTAGTCTTTTCACCCAAGTGCTGAAGCTTGCACTCCTTGTTGCCTGCAAGGCTCCCACTGAACTCAACAGAAGTTTTGGGGAGGGTTTAAGAGTATACAGTTGTGTCCAAGACATTGGCCACAGACTTTCTGAATCCACGCACAATCAGAAAACAAACTCCTCTAAGCTAGGTCCTGATCTGAAGCATAGGGTAGTTTCAGTGCAAGAATCACTTGGCCAAAGGATTTGGTATTTGACCTAGATACTGCAGTATTAATGATGTCCATTGAGATTCACAAGTACCCTTTGTTGTGGATTTGTTGGAATTTTGTTAGTTGCAAGGATAACCTAAACTGGCAGCACAAATTCATTCCTAGAAAAGAATGATGATTTAAAACACTTGCTCCTTATACCAGCGTTCCTACGTCCTGTTTATTACCCAAGCCAGGGTTTCTATACAACAACAACAACTGAAGGACATGAATAATAAGTAATTCTAGAGTTGTGAGTGGGAAGTTGAGCCTGTATTTTTTAAATGTTTCAAGTCAAAGATTGGGGAGAAAGGGAAGAATTGAAAGTAAAGTCTGCAACTGCTTGGGCTCACTGCAGGAATGAACCAGCATGCACCAGAAGTTGCATTAATGTGCATTACAGAAGGCTCCTTCATGAAGGGAGCAGGACCTAACAGGGCCGGGAGAAAAAAAGCCTTCCACCTCCAACAAGTTTATCTGGCTGGTGGTAAACTACAAAGATCTCTGTACCCCCTTGCGAAATGGGCTTCTTTACAACTGCCAGTAGGAATAAGGGATGTGTGATTGGTTTTAGATCTAAATAGAACTCCATGGACCTGCATCTTAAATTGTCTACCTTTTGGCAGAAATAGAACATCATAGTCTTTTTTCTCATGGGAAGCCAGTGATATTAAGTGGATTTCATGTTGTAGGGTAAGTAAATGTGTAAGGCTCCAGAACCTCTTATTGTGCTCTACTGACGAAATCCAAATAAAGCTGTTTTTACTGGCATAAAGAAGTCACCATACCTGCTGCCAGACTGGAGAAGATACCCAGAGCGTGCGTATCATCAACCCACTGAATTTTGAAACCACTCTCACTTGGAAAAAAAGGAAAAAGATAAAAGGAGAGCTTGGTCAGCAGAAACTCATGGAAACCTTTACAAACATTATGGCATGATTCCAATGCCTGTGTAGACTTAAGTTTAGGAAATGCAAGAGTAACTGAGGTACAAAACCTGATGTCGAGAGCATTTAATCACAAGAAAGTATTTAAAAAGTGTTTCCATATTTTTTTAAACTTGGTAGTAGGATTTCAAAGACTTTCCTGAAGCAGGGGAAAGAACCGTTTTCCCTGTAACAGAATGTTACTGGTAGTTTTCATCCCAGGTTGAGTGTTGGGAATGAAAGGCATCAAGTCAACATACAACATGAAACTAAAAACATGCTGCTTCTTCCCCAGTCTTAGAATTCAGCTATACACACACTGTGACAGAGTTAATATCGATCCTTAAGGTGTATTAAGGAAGCATACGAATTGGTGTTTGGGAATACATATTTGCAGAGTGGACAACAGGGTATTAAAAGTTGCTGCTGTCTCAGGTTTATACCAGAAGTGGAGATGAATTTTATTCTTTCACTATAAGCAGTGCATTCCTTATGGGAATACCAATGGATTGCTGTCTCCTTGCTCTGCATTTCAAATGATACAACTTATCTCCAAATGAGCCGTCACAAAGAAAAGGGCTAGATTTTGTGTACGGTTATATAAGTGGGCAACTTTACTTGGGACACTGAGCTCCCACAACGATAAGGGCGACATGAACACCTTGATAATGTACAACCTCACTGGAGACACTCATATTCTCATCAGTAAAGTGTGCGTGAGGGTGCCTGCATGCTCAGACCTACAACCACCAGAGAATTTCTCTCTCGAAGCCAGGCATCACTTGCAGGGGAAAAAAAAAAGGATTCCACTGGATTAAAGTCTTCCACAAAAGCCTTAATCATGCAGCCTGAGCTAAAACTCAGTGCAACATCATTAGAGTCTGTTACTGGGCTCTGCACATACAATGTTAGTGTTTTAAAAAGCCAAGTACTGCTCACTCTGCTCAGGCAAGGAGCTCCAGCAATGTCAGCTGGAGTATTTAGGCTGGCACGACCTGCCAACCTTACCCTTGGGCGTGGTACTTACTGGAACTCGGAAAATGCTTCCATCAAATGATCCGTTTTCAGAGATGGCAAGAAGTCGTAGATCTCTATCACGTGACCAAAGTGTCCCTCATTGATCTGTGCATCACCATAGCTAGAGTAATCAAACTGAATCTTCTCAATGCTGATGTCCTTCACAGTTAAGTATGCTGCAATCTGACGGGAGGACAGTGTTACATGTGAGAGTGCATTTTTAAGCACTGCCGAAATCTAGGAGCAAAGCTATTTGGGGGCTCTTGAAAAGCAGCGTTCCAACCCACAGATCAGGCTTGCATGTTCAGTGGCCAACAGGATGCTAATTTGGACACCTGGGCCAGTTCCCCCCTCCCCCCAACACCTTAGGGAAGTCTCTCAGCCTCTCACCTGCAAAACATGAGAATAACACCTCCCTACTTCGCAGCCTGTATGGCAAAGATAACTGCATTAAGGAGGTGCTTCAGCACTCCAGGAAGAGGAACAAAGATAAGGTGCTGAGGACTAGTGTGACAGGTTAATGGCACTCCCTACTTGGCCACAGGAGGGGCATCAGTTCCCCTCCCGTGCACACTGCTGCCAGCGAACTGCAACCCTGCTTTGGAAAGCTTGACCCAGAGCTCAGCTGAGCTCCTGAGGTCCATTCAATTCTTGCCCTGAAAATGCCAATTAAGTTGTGGGGAGTTATGGGCTTGGGTTCAGACTCCTGACTGCTAGGAAGTGGAGCAAGATCCAACAATGTATTTCAGAAAATGTTCAGTAGATGGGAATCCATGTGGCCCTGCACAGCACTTGAACAGCTTCATGGACAAACCTCCTCAGGCCACTGAAAGGGCTCAGTAGAAGTCCATATGAGTCACAAAAGAGCTGTCAGATATGCTCTACCTTTCTTTTGTTAGGAGGACTACTGAAATCCCACCCACCTGGCTAACTTGGAGCCCAGGCTCTATTCATGACTGCCTCTGGGGAACAGTTTTGAGGAAATGATTATGGTGAAACTTACCTCTTCCAAGAGCTCAGCACTGCACTCATCCTCGAAGCAGCGCTCTTCCTGCTCGCTACCTGGTGAATTTGTCATGCTTTTATCTCCGGCAGACAATTCCAATTCAGCCCATAGCGTGCCAGCCAAGACTGTACAGTTCTTATCCTGCTTTTCTGGCAAGGGTTCCTTTTTGCCATGATCTGGTTCAGAATTATCCATGGAGGACTTATCCTGTTCATCAAATACGGATGGGTTTTCACCATGCTCTGGTACAGAGGCATCCATCTGATCTTCCAGAAGACTTAAGTGCTGGCTATATTCCAATGTGGCAGCACCTGTACAGTCTTTATCCTGGCCTTCCAATTCAGACAAGTTCTTGTTGTGACCCAGCATGGTGGCCTCCACATAGTCCTTATTAGGATCTGCCAGCAGGGGTAGATTTTCACTGTCCAATATAGTGGCACCATGATCCTGGTTTTCCGGTACTGAGGAGGCTTTGCTGCCCTCTGCTACAGTACAATCTTTAGTTTGGCTTCCTGACAGGACTGAGTTTTTACTATACCCTGATACACTGCAGTCCACAGGGTCTCCATCTTGATCTTCTGGCTGGCATAGCTTTTTGCTGCACTCCAGTACAGTGGTACTTGCAGAGCTGTTCTCCTGACCTTCCAGTACTGCTGAGTTCTTAATATGTTCCATTACAGGGGTGTCCAAACAATTCACTGGACACTTGCTACTTTCCTCATCCCTGATTTCACTCATTGCTTGCTCTTCATGCATCTCACAAGGCACCTGGACTTCAGAGAGTTTCTTGTCAGGGGCCGGAGGGGTAATGTCCACTTCCTGGCTGGGACCTACGATGCTTTCACAGCTTGCTAGCTCATCAGCGGCCTGTTCAGGTGTGCTTTCAAGAGAGTTCCCCTCCTCTTGCACCTCAACTCCTGGCTCAGATGCAGGTGCTGCCAGTGCTTCATCTTTCCATTCCTCCTGTTTCTTGCGCATTGCTCTAGGGACATACAGAGCTTTATCTGGCTTCCTCCGGGGCTGCCTCCTGGTCCTGCCAGTTCCTCGGTTGGTTCGAGAGCCATCAGCAGGCATTTCTGCATGGCGCAGCCCTGCGGCCCGGCCTCCCCTGCCTCTTGACTGGAGAGGGCGGTGGGATCTTGATGTGCTGCTGCAGGAGCCATTTTGATCGCCAGCCTCATCAGGCAACCTACCACCAAAACAGCAGGCAGAAATAAGATGCGTTACAGCGCTCTGCATTAGCTGCAGCAGAATTAGCTCCCCTCTCTGACTCCAAGGAGGCATGCCTCACAGACCAGAATGTATTGCATGCATCCTTTGTAACCAGCAGCACTTGCCCGTGCCCTGCAGGGAGCTAGCTGATAACATCTGGCTCTGACTTCCTGTCTCCTGTTGCTTCCACAGGACTGAAAGCTCCCCACTGCAGAGGCACATAGAGGTCTGTGAAAGCAGCTGCTGGCAGGGAGCAGCCATCCTGGTAGATTCTGCTCTACAGGAACAGGAGGAAACTTGAAGGAAGCAGGAGAGGGTTGTCTTGAGATGTAGAGGAGAAAGGTCTGGGAACAGCCAGACAGCATTTCCAGGGAAGCAGCAGCAGGAAGAGGGGAGTGATCAGGTAGTAAATACAGGTGTAGAAGGGAGAATCAAACAGTAGGAGATGGGACCAGATGGCAAAGCAGCACAAGAATCAGACAGAAAAAGGAAGGGACATTCATTCTGTAATCTGGCTGTACTGTATGTGTCCAGGAGCTGAAATGAACCATCAATGGGATCTTCATCATCAAGAGCTGTTCATAAAAGCCTCAAAACCCTGAGGAACAGACAAAGCCCTTCATTTTTCTGCAGGGCAACACAACAGCAGCTTCAGGTATCGGCCAGCAAAACTCAGCATGCTGTTTTCCTATGCTTCATCTACTCCCAGCATGCTTTGTCCACACTTTCAGTAGTCCTGAAAGCGATACTAATCTCAATTTACATTGGACTGGGAATTGCAATTTTTGACCCTTTAAAAAAATGGTAGAAAAAACCTAATTTTTTGATGCACCAAAAATGTCTTTTAGAGCCAGTGTTCATCCTGCTGCTCCAACATTATGACGCTTCTTTTCTCTATCTAGAATCACGTTGGGCCAGCCAAAATGGATATCACAGGCACTTTGGCTTCACTTCAGCGTCATTGTTAAGGACTCCTTAAGGCAGTTAAAATGGACCCTTTCAGAGACATTTGTCAATGCAAATTTGAAAAAGAATTATTACCTTAAAAAAAAAACAGTTCCACAAAACACTAAGATAAAGAGAAATGTCCCACACTGCTGTTTAAAATCTCAATGGGAATGCATACAAGTGCTCCAGGGAAATATTTATAATCGTAGCATAGCAGAAGTGAGTAAATGAAAATGAAAGCAACTACAGACAGTTGTTAAAGCCACTCTGCTGATTGTTTTCCACTTAGAGAAGACCCACCCAGCAAACGTGAATTACTAAAAAGCAGAGTGAATTTACATCTAATGCTTTACAAAATTAAGAGTGAGGGGGCAGAATTGCACTGAATATATTGTTCGTGCCAAATGACAGTGAATTATATAGAGCTACCCATGTAATTTGGAGCCTGATAAATAGTGTGTGGAAGCTGAATTTAAAAAGAAAAGATTTGGCTCACAGGACACCGCTGACTACTCAGAGATGAATGTTCTGGAAATGTGAGCACAAAAGTGCCCCAAAATTGAACACTGGAACAACATGGCAGTGCATGTGCTGTAATAAAAATGCCCAAGAAAGACTTCTAGATATGGGATGCCTTTCAGGACACTGATTATTAAAAGTTAGGAGGGCACTGGCCTCCTTCCACCCCATCATCTCCAGCTCTTTGCTTTTGGTTCCTTTTTTAAGTATCTTCTCTCCTTTCTCCTCCATTTCCTTACATTTCTTTCCTTGGCCTATTTTTCCTTCTGTCAAGATCTCTGTACCTAAATAAGAATAACAGCTAAGGCCAACCAGGGTTGTATAAACAAATGCTGCTGTTTTAAAACATAGATCACTAAGTGCTAACCTACTGGATTATTATTGGATCTAATAGTTAATGTTGTCAGCATAGTTAAGGTCAGGTGGTAAAATGGTGTACTGTACTTGTGTAGATGCCAAAACTTAAGCAGCAAATGAAAAACATGCAAGGTGTGAGTAACAAACAGGTGTTTGTTCACTGCATTATTTTTGTTGCAAAAATTGATAGTCTCCTTTTAGCCAGGCCAACATTAGATTAAGATTACCGAGGGAAGAAAGGCAGGGGCAGAAGTGGAAGTTGGAAGTCCCCTCTTCTACACCTTGGCTCTATCGGGCAGATGGCACTCCCAAATCTGTGTGCAGATCCCAGGCGTCCTGCCTTTGTTTTGGGTTGTAGTCGCTACAACAGCATTTGGCAGTCATTGTGGTTTCTACTTTGATGCGCTAAAATTTCACAGGCCAAGGTCTAACTTGAATCCCAAGAGGTGAAGTTACCCACGGTTCTGGATTCCAGTCATACTGCATGTCATCCCTTGGGCACTGGGCAGGGAGGGAGGAACAGCAGCCTTGCGGAGCAGGCAGGACTCCTGCGTTTTGCTTGCAGCTGATCTGCTGCATGACCTTGGACAAGTCGCTTGACAAGGGTCTGCTGCCTCAGCTGCAGGATGGGAAGCACCCACGGGAGGATGGCTGCGAACAAACCCAACCTGGAACCTCACTATTAGAGCAAGAATCCCAAACTTCGCTCAACTACGCTTAAGAGCAGGACCGCAAGCCCCGAGGGCTGGGCTTGCCCCAAAGCAGGGTCTGGAGCCCCAAACAGAAGGGAACGGCAGACCTAAGGGCTGTTATACCGTATGGCTGAGTGGCAGATAACCGTCCTCCTCTTCCAGCCTTCCCCAACGGAGAAGCTGCTCAACAAGTCGACGTTGTCCGCGGTCCTGTGGATCAGGTAGCGGAGGCGGCTGGACAAGGGCGGGAACAGCAGGACCCTGAAAACAGACAAGGAGCCGCAGCAGCAGCGTGTCGGAGGCCCGCGGACGGACCGCACGCTCGGTCAGCGAACTTCTCGCTTGGCCAGCGGTCACGGTAACAACCATGATGCTTATTTCACCGTTTTCGTGCCCGTGCTCGGGTAAGATGCCACCCTTTTCCTTTTCCCTGCAGAGGCCCGAGCAGCGCAGAGCTGGGCACCCTCCCTCCCTCCGTCGCCCTGCAAGGGCCGGGCAAGCCGCTTACCTCTCGTGCTGGCTCTGCAGCAGGAAGAGCTCCAGCTCCTCGGCCACCCGGCTCACGAAGTCGTTCTCGCTGGGGGAGAGGAAGACCCCGTCCACGCAGTGCAGCGCCAGGGCGGCGGCGGGCAGAGCCCTGCGGGGGCGCACGCCGCGATCAACGCGCCTGGCCCCGGCCCGCACCGCCCTGCCGC
>NW_017728965.1:2239260-2250092 GCF_001723915.1 Gavialis gangeticus
GGCTGCGCAGCACCGAGCCTGCGCCGCCCCGCGGTGCGGGGGAAACATGGCCGGGCCGACGGGGCCCGGGGCTCGGAGGCCCGACCCGACCCTGAGGGGGAAGGGCAGCCCCTCGTGCCCCGCAAGGACGAGAAAAAACCTCCAGAAGATGCGGAGAGACCGACGAGACGGCATGCATTAAAATCAGCCCCTGCCCGTTCCCGGCCAGGTGCTCCCAGGCAAAGCTCGGGCCTTACACACCTCCGCCTCTTGAATCCGATTTACGCGTTTGCTTTCCTGCCACGCACCGTGATCAGTAACTGAGACCCGCGGGCGTCGCGTGTCCTGGGAAACCTCCCAGGACGGGGTCGGAGTTGGCAACCCTAGCCCGAAGGGGCCCGCTACGGGCGCGCTGGGCCAGGGGGACGCTGGTGCTGCACAGAGGTGCGTGGCCTGGTTTGGAGGAGTTTGGGGCCTGCTCCTCCCAACACCTTCTCCTCCCCCCAGCTTCCCTCTCTCTCCTCTGGAGGAGGGACAGGTCGGATGCCTGCAGACAGGAGCAGCTTGGGCGCGGCGCCGTAGGATGCTTGTGTTGTGCACCGCGATTTGCTCCAGCGCTCTGCACGGACAATTGTTCTGCAGTCACGGGCCCAGAGCGGTGCTGCCAGCTCCTCCACTGCCTGCGTTTCTCCAGTCCCGAGCACCGCTCTCCCCCCGCTTGCCTTTGAGCTGGAGTCTGAGCACCGCCTCTCAGAGCAGGACTAGGACAAGTCAGGCTTTGCAGGCCTGGTCCTGCAACCCCACGAGTCAGCAAGGAGAAGTCAAGCGGGGTAATGGTTCCCTTGCACAAAAACTCTGTCTGATGCAGAGTCAGCTGCTTCCAGGGAAAATCACTCTATGCAAATAGTTTTCCTTAGAAATCTGTGAACATCTCTCCCTCAATGAAAGCTTTGTAAGCCACTCTCAGGGTTGCATCATTTACCAGCCTGTCGCCTCCTGTGATGGGTCAGGACTTACTGTTACACCCGTCGGAGAATCAGACTGGAAAGAATCGCGCCACGTGGACTTACAAACAGTTTGTGAATTTGTATGTGCTCAGGGGCTTCCATCCACACCCACAATGTGCAGCACAGCAGGATGGGGCGCAGACTGCAAAACCAGAAAAAAGTAACACATGGAGATGTACTGCCACAGAAATCAGTAACAGGCAGTCACCTTACCATGGCAGAGGCTCCCCTAAGCATTTTGGCCTTTAGGCCTCTTTAAGGCCTTGCCTGCTTCTGAGGATGTGTGTTTTCTCCTAGTCCTCCGCCCTTTCCCCCTGTGCTGAACTCTTCCCAGCGTGACACAGTACTTGAATGCAAGAGGGTATTTCCTTGCCTTCTGGTGAAGTCATCCCCTCCCTTTCTAATATGCTCCCCCCTAACAATCACTGCCGACCTGGAAATTGGTCTGTTTTTTTTTAAATGAGTCACACCCAAAATCATTGTTCTGCAGTGCTTTTACAACTTCAAAGGGCTGAGATGATGAACTTGCGAAACTGTTTGAGGAACTGGTGAAACTTTGCCAGACAAGACAGCTCAGGGCTTTAATTAAAGATCAAACGAGGCGCTAGTGGTTGAGGCATTTAAACTGGTGGTTGAGGACAAGGCAGGGCTCATTACAAGCAGCGCTTAAATGCAGGTTTCACAGCTTCGCTTGGTTTTCAGAGGTTTCTAAGTAACCCCTGAGGCCAAGGGGAACATGCATGCTCAGTACTTAGCAGGTCCCATCTACTGCTAGTCCTGCATCGCTCTACACAGTCTGGCTTGACTCCAAGGCTCTTCTTTCCTGTCTAAACAAGGAAGACCCCTGGAAGGCAACTTACCTGAGGCTGAACTTAGCTTTCCTCTGGTCAACTGACCTAGAACCCTTCCTGGTTCCAGAATGACTTTCTTGGCCCTTAAAGGGCCATCACAAATACCCTGCCTTGAGTGCCATCCACCCAACAATCACACCACCCAGCCAGTGCTTCAAAGGGATGCAAAAGCTGACCCTGAAATGAAACGGCCTGTATGCAGCTTTTATAAGACCTGCAGGGCCCTCGTGGTGCTGGTGTTTGAAAATTGGAATTGAACCAGTTTGTTTCTAAAATGCCAAGCAAACACATTTTCCACCTGTTACCATTTTGCTAATCTGTCATGATACTGGTAAGGTTTGGATTAAACCATGCTGGAACTGGGTGGTGCAGCCACCAGTTTTCGTTCACAGAGTGGTAAGACACAGCGGATCTCCTTTGTGGAGCCAGATAACTGAAACAAGAGCTCTCTCCCCTCGGACACAGGCATGTGCTATTGTCCAAGTCAGAGAGGTATGCGAGGCATCTCTGGGCAGAGGGTTTTTACTAGCTAACGTTTCTTTAAAATGGGGGGCGGGGGGGGAAGAAGAGAGAAAAGAAGCTCCCACCCTAATGCTTGTTCTGGCTGTACTGGGAACAAAGTCCTGAGAAGAAGGGACTTGGACTCGCTGTCAGGCTGCTGTTGTTTTCAGGGAAACAGGGTCTAGCATGCGTTCTCTGAACAAGCAGGACTGCATCAAAGAAATGCCCAGTTCCATCAGCAGCTTATTTTCTCACCTGCAGGACCCTAAACTTTGGGCCACCCAGCTCAAAAAAAGAGTGTCATCAAAATAAGGAGAGAAATTGTGGTTTGAAATGCACAAGAGCACTTGAACATAGTCCGCCATCACATCTGGGTTATGGAAACGATTCTAATTCTAACCTGAGAACAGTTCTAACATTTGGAAGTACTTTCTCAGGCAGTCGAGACAGACTTCTTCAAACTTGCATTGCTTCACGAAGCATTTCTACTGTGATGACTGCATTCAACTACGTGTTCACCGTTGCACCCATCCAGACTTTTAGGGTCTGATCCTGGCACTAATTCCATGCCGGGTGAGTCTCCTAAAGCTCAGTCCACAGGGGTACGTGTCTGCAGAGTAGTTTACAGAGTCTGTGGGTTGTTCTTGCCTTGAGGGACTTGCAACCTATCTCACACAGGTGACAATTCACCTGTTATTTGACTCACTTTCCAAGTGGCCAAATAAATAGTATATGGTTTATGCCATCCAAGGATCTCAAAGGATTGTGTGGAGGGGGACAGCAATCAGTCTCTTGTTGTAGATGGAGAAATGGAGGCAGAGCAATTAGAAACAAAGCAGACAAGAGCAGCCACTGATTTTGAGCACCTCCATTTTTCGGTGGCCAGCTTAAGAAACCTGAGCCAATTTTCAGAGCTGCTGTGTGTGTTCCAATGAAATAAATGGGGGCTATCCTACACTCCCAATGTTGGGCACAAAGAACAAACAAACAAACAAAAAAAACCCAGCATCTAAACAAGCATTTGGAGCAGGAGCAGCTTGCTCAGACTACCCAGCAAACTCCCAGAGAGTTGAGCAAAAGACCAAAGGATTTAGAAAAATATAGGATGCAAAAGAAAGATCTCCTTATGGCTAGAGACAAGCAGCGGATGGTGAAGGCGAAGATGAAGAAAGGAATGCATCCATGGGCTGTGTATGTAGGAGCCAGATGGATTTTTACTCCTGGCAAAAAATGCAGGGAAGTCTATACCCAGATGCATTTGATTGTTAATCACTTCCCCGCTGAGCCCTGCCATTGTGCTACATTGTGGTATAGTCTCTAGTTCAGGGAAATAATCCTATGCAATCTGCAGCTCTTTCCGGCATTTGCAGAATCTAGCTGTGAGTGGAGATGAACAGTAGATGGCACACTGTGGTACCCGATTAAAACATGGCTCCTTCTAGACACAACAACTGAGTTACGGTCACAATAAGCTGATAGTCCGTCAGTGAAGTGTTCCTAAAAAGTAACTAATGATGACTTCATTATTACTTCTGCAGTAACAGCTAAGGACCCATGTCGGGGATGAGGGTTTTACCGTCTCAGACAATGGACTGAAAGCACGGATGCGCTGCTGAAGAGAGCTCGTACGTTCCACTGCAGTCCTGGTGCTGACTTCTTTATTGCAAAGTAACCCCCATGCTCAGTGGCTCTGTCTTATGTTCCCAGGTTTGAGGTCTTATTCAAAGTCCAGCTAGAAGTTTGCATTTTGTCCCTCTCTCGGATGCTTGCCTTTATAGATAGTAATTTATCCCTGGTCTGTGCATTCTGCATTTGGCTCCTAATGATCCGGAGGCTTGTTTGTAAGAAATGGACCCAGATGAGCACCCTGCTCCTCTCTGATCCCCTTTCCCCCTTCTCTTCCCTCCCACACACATTCAGTTCCTCAGCTCTGAGCATTCAGTAGCTTCCCAGCTAGGAACTACGTTTGCCACCTTCCTCATTTCTGTGTGCATTTGGGGTTGTCTGCCAAATCCAAGTTAAGGCTGACAGGCTATTTTTCGTGGACTGCTGCTTCCCAAACTTGGCGACTGGCTTTTCCCTTCCCACTGGTGGGAATCACTGCCCTGCTATGAAGGGACTTCTGGAGGAAGCACAGGCAGTATCTGCCTGGGGACAAGGGCAAAGACCCAAGTTCTGCCCTAAGCCAAATGCATCCTTATCGGTCTGGGAGCTCAGTGACAGTTTCTCACTATTTTGCTTGGACGAGGACAAAATGTTGCAAAAGAAAAGTGACTGAGGAGGTTGGGAGAGAAGTGGTTCATGCAAGGGTCTGCATATCCCGCATGGGATGTCATCTTCCCATCCTTTGTCTCCACATACACCCCATCTGCCATCCAGAGAAACCCGGAACACAGCAGATTCCCTGTCTACTCTCCAATATGCTAAATACTTCCTTCCCCACCCCAACTATGAGATATTAGTCTATATTTTGGCCTGAAGCATCTAAGAAGAGTTAATCTCTCCTGCCTCTCCCCCTCAGCCATGTTGATTACTTCCAATTACCATACAGATTGAATAAGCCGGGCCTGTGATTTCACAAGAGCCTCTGTCAGGCTCTTTCAAGAGGCCAGAGACCCTCTGCCAGTTTGTTGGTTCCTCTGGAGGCTTTGCTTTCCTTAGAGACAAGCCCCTGCCCCTGCCCCTGCCTGATGAGACTCCTGCATCTAATGACTCCAATTTGGAAACCAGCTTGGGAGCAGTGATGATCTAAATAGGCTGATTTCTGACTAGTCCCAGAAGCCGGATCAGAAAAAGCATGTCAGCCGTGTGCTCCCCAGTTTCTGCCTTGTTCCCATCCCTTCCAAGGCTGCGCTCTGCTTCCTTTCTCACTACTCCCATTCATGACTGGGATGGTACATCTTTCCCCACAGCCCCAGAGTCCCTGGCCACACTTCCATAGCCCTGGTGGGAAAGCATGGCAGTAGGCTCTGCTTCCCTGTCTATCCACTCACCCCAGCAGACTTCAAAGCTACTGCAACAGCAGCCTCTAGCTACCTCTTTCTGCCCAACAGTCAGGCAACAAGCTCATTTTATCAGTGATTCACAGAGCAATGCATGGTTAATCCTAGAGAGCTGTAGGCTGGGGAGGGGCTGCTTTCCCTTCCTGGTAGTCCTGTGACTGGGCAGTGGTTCTAGTTAATGATTCCTGGGCTAGGTTTGGGTGTGTAAAAACACTGTGCCCTAATCACCTGTTAGGGATTATCCTGGGGCTTGACTTGAGCTAAAAACCCTGATGGCAGTGATGGCCAGCTTAAACTGCTCCTCTGTGGCTGCAGAGCCATCTCCGACCTTATCCTGCCTTCAGAAGGAAAGTTGCCATCTCTGTTCATTCAGCTCTGTCAGCTCGGACAGCCAGGAGATGCACTCTCACCCCCTAAAGGCTGGGGTCAGGACCAGCTCCCTCACCCCATAGTCCTCATTTCCCCTCTTGGCTTGGAAGACAGGTAATGTAAAAGAGACTTTCCAATGGCATTTACTTCAGGGAACAGAGATGAATCGCAAGCCTTTGTATCTGATAGACTTCGGAGCAGCTCCTCCCAAGCAGCAGCAGTTTTGGGCACTCTCCTGTGTATCCCGGTAACCAGGCCCATGGCGCTAAATGTCACCCAGGCATTTGCTATTCATCACCGCAGTGTGAGCTTTGGGCAGAATAAATACAAAAAATACATGAGGCCAGCTGGGGAACAGAGAACGGGAGGACGATGTGCCAGAGACCAGCATCTTTTGGCAGCAGGCAGGGGCCGGAGAATGTGTTTGCACGTGTGGAAGAAAGGAACTGGGGGTAGGGATCCAGAAGCCATCGCTGCCTAGGGAAGGGTCCCAGGGATTTAAGAACACGAGATAGCCCTCCATCCTTGAAGGGGGAGAGGTATAGAGACAGCCCCTTCCTGCTGTCAGCTGAAATTTGAGTATTCCTCCATCACGCCAGCGGTAGGCTAGCGACCTCACCTCCTAGTTCCTTCTGGACAAGCTTGCCCAGCTGAGCATCGTTCACTTTCCAGCCAGGAGACAGGTGGGAGATGAAGCCCAGCCACCACAAAGTTTTCCAACGAGCTTCTCCTCTCTGCTGTTCTCAGGCCTGCTAGTTGCCCGTCAGTTCCTCTCAAGAGCGGCCCCCGATTTCCATTTAAATTAAGGTTTTAATACTGCTTCCCAATGAGCCACCTGGCTGTGCCGAGCCTCAGAAAATGGGTTTAACCTTTTGAATAGTGCCTGAAGGGAGCCAGGGAGAACTCTTCACTTTCAAGGGGCTCTCTTCACATAAACTTTCAGGGGACTAAACAAGATAATCGGAGTGATGCCAGAAAGTGTGGCACAACTGCTGTAAGCGGTGGCACAGTCAAGCTCGGAGCATTAGGAATCGCAGAACAAGGTCTGAAATCGGCATCCAATGCCCTTTGGAGAGAGAAGTCTTTGCTTTTAATTCCTTCTTAATTGTGGCTGAGTTGGGTCTGTGCCCCTCCCTGCCACATGTACACACTTTCTGGGGGTGCTACTCAAGGTTATTTCATTGTCTGGCCCCTGAATAAGAAAGTTTTAAACTAGTCTAAGACCATCAGGTTCTCTCTTACTCTCATAACAGAATCACTGCACTTCACTTCCGTACCATATTTTCTCTAGGAATGAGTTGAGCTTTAAGGGTCCCAGAAGTTTGGGGCTTTCTCCAAAGACATCATTCCAATCTAAGAGAGAGCACATCCAGCAATTCCCATGTTAGCTAGCTCCAAGTTTCTTTTGCTTCATTTCATCCCATTGTTCTTAGTTTTCTCTCTGAACACTTTCCCTCTGCACCCAACAGTTATAGCCCTAGATCCTTATACTGCAGAGAGACTGATGCTTTTCAAAGATTTAATCTTCACAGCCTTCCTGGAGGGTAACTCAGTCTTGCTACCCTCAATTTGTGATTGGGAACACAGCACAGAGAGGTGAAGGGACTTACAGAGGGTCTTGCTGCAAGTCGGTGTCAGGGATAGGAACAGAACCGGACTTTGGAGTCTCGACTCCCTGATCCTTTTGCTTTAACAAGTAGCCCCCGCATATCCAAGAGCAAATAACAGACCGCAGGACACTTCATTTTCTTCCTGTAATCCAACCTCACAGCCTATTGTTAAACCGCACAGCATGCAACACAGCGGTTAGGACAGACGGAAAGAACTCTGTGCTTGCTGTGAGGCGCATTTCTGTCTCAGGGTCCCATCGCAGTTTACAAATGGGACTCGCATGTCTCACCACTGAGCAGTGCATCCTAGCACATCACAAGTGCTTAGGGTGGAAATTGTGGGGAATCTGTGTCCCAGTGAAACTGCAGGGGAAAACTGCAGAAGGCAGAAGGCAACATACAACTTGGCTGAAATCATCCAAGAGCATCAGACTGAAACCACAAATGAGAAGGACTTGGCTTACCATTTTATCTTCAAGAACTGTCCTCCCAAGACCCAAAAGGCTGAGCTGGGCAGCGAACAAGGACAGTGCCAAATGGGAATAGGTTTGGCTCAGACACTTTGCTTCCTAAGAGCCAGGAGCCCAACACCATTCAGGTGAAGCAACACAGAGGAAAGGCATAGTTGCTGGGAATTGTGGCTCGTGGGAGCCAATGTACCGGACCCTGGAAGAAGACTTGAATGCTTTCCTTGCAACACCTCCTTGCACTGTTGTGAGGTTCCCCACATATACTGAGGGTGGCCTCAGCAGAGGATGAGAAGTGTTGCCTCAATCCTGCATCCTGGTATCACATTCTTCTGTTCTTCTGCGTGTGTACCCCACCCATTCCCATCATTATTTGCAGCAAAACCCAAAGAAAACTACCCTGCATAGAGAGGAATGAGGTGTATTTTTGCCAGACTAAGAAAAACCTTAGCACAACACAGAAATACGTGTGGTTTTGAAGTTGCTGTCCATATCCCAGCGGGGGCATCGGAAGTTTCTCTTGCACAAAGAGGCCAGTGTCCCGGTGACCACGAGTCCAGCTTATAGTCATTCTCTTGACTATTCTACTGCAAAAACAAGGAAGGGATCAATCACTGGTGCACGTTGCCAGGCCACAAAACAAGCATTGCGATACAAGCTGGAGGAATGAACAGACACCAGAGGAAAGAACCAGCCTCCGGGAATGGGAGAAGGAACCTTTGCCACTGCCACCTCATCCCAGCATGCACACAAGGGCTCGAGTAAAACACACACGGGCTAGTTGACAGGGGTATAGGTTGTGGCTGTGTTGGTATTTATACCGGAAAGCTTGCTAAGAAGAATGTTTCCAACTATTTGAGTTGGTCTAATAATAGACCTCAGATTTACCCAAAGAACCTCAAAAGGCTATTTGAAACACCCTCTGTTTCAATGCAGACAAACATTCTTTTTATCCCCCAGCTCTGCTCATGCACTCCTGTCTGGTCAGCTCCAGGTCAAAAGGGCCGAGTCCTCTTTTGTCTGGCATGTTGCAGGTTTACCCAACCTTTGTCAGAGGTAATGATGCTATCTGCTAAGCACCCTTTGCAAAACATTTCATGCATGCTCATAACTGTGCCTCACAACACTGCTGGGAGGTAGGTATTATTAGACTCATTACAGACAGAGAAACCAAGAGGGAGAGGTGAAATGATCTGCCTAGGTCAGTGGTAGAACCGCAATTCTGGCCCCTGTCCCACCCGCCTCTGACAGGCAGAGGCCACTCCCCTGGAGTCCAGACTCCCATGGGCCATTAGGAAGTCCACTCTGAGAGGACCTTACTTACTCGGTATCACACATAACCCACTGAATACCCTAAGGACTCAACCAGGCTAGGATTCACTTTGGTCTGGGTCTTGTGCAAGGATGTAAGCGAATCACGTATACTTTCTTCAAGAGGATGCAGCCTTGAAAGCCTAACTCCTGCTCTAACCACTCTCCCACCGCCACCCCGCCGCTATTCTGAGCTGGTTATGAGCAACAGTCAGTCCTATCCATGCTTCCACAGAGAAATTGTAAGAACGACCCCAGGAGCACAGTGTGCTGTGCTCCCCCTCTCCCACGCCCACTGTGCTGTGACTTGACTGTAATTGGGCTGTATTTAATAATTACTGTTACACTATAATTATCACCTTCTGATTTTTCTCTTTGTTAAGGTTTATTGGGGAGAAAGACGACAAGGCGTTTTGGCAGTGCCAAGGAGCTGCAGATGCCTTGGATTCAGGGTGGCATGGACACGCAATGTGTTCTGCTGCAAATGTTTAAATAAGTACCTATCAAAACACACTGCTAAAATAACCCTTGTCACCTTTTTGCAGTGAAAGGCAAGGGGCTGCTCCCGTGGCATTTCCACCCTGACACTGGAGCTACTAGACTCAAGTTTGAATATGCAAAGATGACGCTAATTAAAAAGTACAGGTGAGTGAAAAGAGAGAGAGAATGTTTAACAGCAATTGTTATTGAAATGAGACAGCAACTGAGACAGTGAGGAGAGTACTCAGGGAGGAAGGAGGTTTGGAGAGACCATGGGTGAAAGAGGAGGAGAAAAAACTAAGAAAGGGTGCAAGACACAGTAGTATGACTGAGAATAGGGTTAAGCAATAAAGCCACCACGTTCAGCCTCTTCCCCCTAAAATTGGGGCCTAGTTCTCTACTGTACTCTCAGAATCTGAAAGTGAATCAAAGGCCACCTGAAGCTTTCATTGAGTGCCAGCCTGGGCTGGGTTTGAACCCCCAATGGTAGAGGGGAAAGCACCATACCCCACTTCAGATCCCCTGAGCTTTCTGATCCTCTGGCAAGTCACTTTGGTTATGCCAGAAAGACAGGAAAGGTGACCCCATGCAACACCCACGCCCTATAACCGCTCTGTGCATTGTCACATTCCCCAGAAACTGATTGCAGCAGGGTATCGTCTGCTGTGTCTGCCCTCCCCATGCTCCCTGCCCCCAGTCCCCTTTCAACCCAGGACACTGGGGGTGAATGGCGTGATCTTCTCCAGCGATACAGCCACCTCACACTCCACGTGGACCACAGCAGGTAAGACAGGACTGGGATGGTTGTTGTGGGAGGTCTGGGAAACTTGAGACACCTTGTCGAAAGTCACCTCAGGGTCTTCTGCCTGCATGGCAGCGTGGGGGAGGATGTGCGGGTAGCTGAGGGTCACCACCTCTTTCTGGTAGGTGGTGTCATGGTGGTAGGAGACCAGCTCATTGCTGAAGTTCACCGTCTCCACTGCGTTGCTGGGGCAGAGGCGACTGCAGCCTAGGATGGTGGCAAAGGCTCTCCTGAAGTCAGCGTTGAAAGCGTAGATGATGGGGTTGAGGGAGGAGTTGGCCCAGCCAAACCAGATGAAGATGTTGAAGACTGTCTCACTAACACAAGGCAGCTCACCAGGTTCATGCCGGCTGAAGTCGCAGAAAGGCACCATGCAGTTGAGCACAAAGAAGGGCAGCCAGCAGAAGACAAAGACACCCATAATGATGGAGAGGGTCTTGAGGACTTTGGTCT
>NW_017728965.1:2255092-2261578 GCF_001723915.1 Gavialis gangeticus
TTGGCCCAGCCAAACCAGATGAAGATGTTGAAGACTGTCTCACTAACACAAGGCAGCTCACCAGGTTCATGCCGGCTGAAGTCGCAGAAAGGCACCATGCAGTTGAGCACAAAGAAGGGCAGCCAGCAGAAGACAAAGACACCCATAATGATGGAGAGGGTCTTGAGGACTTTGGTCTCCTTTCTGAAAGAGTTCTTCAAGGAGGCCTCATGTGAACAGTCACTGCTGTGGCAATTCTGGGCATGCTCCACTGCCCTCTCTAGGGAGGAGATGCGGCGAATCTGGTGCTGGGCGATGCGGAAGATCCGT
This sequence comes from Gavialis gangeticus, assembly GCF_001723915.1. Taxonomy (NCBI): domain Eukaryota; kingdom Metazoa; phylum Chordata; order Crocodylia; family Gavialidae; genus Gavialis; species Gavialis gangeticus. The sequence continues at coordinate 2,255,402 of NW_017728965.1, forward strand.
GTATACGTCACAATCATGATGGCAACCGGGATGTAGAAGCTGATGAGGGAGGAAGAGATGGCATAGGTCCGGCTGAGGCTGGAGTCGCAGTTCTCCTCCTGGCTGATGTTGAAGCTCAGCTCTTGTGGGGGCAGGAGCTCGCTGGCTTTGTGCCACTGCAGCTGCACAGGGATGAAGGAGATCAAGATGGAGAGCAGCCATGCCACCCCGATCATGACAAAAGCCACACGCCAAGTCATCTTCCTTTCATAGCGGAAGGGACTGGAGATGGCCCAGTAGCGGTCCACACTGATGACGCACAGGTTGAGGATGGAAGCAGTGGAGCACATGATGTCGAAGGCCACCCAGATGTCACAGAAGCCCCCAAAGGGCCAAAAGCCAGCCACCTCGGTAACGGCCTTCCAGGGCATCACTAGCACAGCCACGAAGAGGTCAGAGACAGCCAACGAGATGACAAAGAAGTTGGTGACCTTGGAACGCAGGTGTCTGAACTTGACCACGGCTGCGCACACCAGGGTGTTGCCCAAGAGGGTGGACAGGATAAGGAGGAAGAGGAGGACGCCTGTCACCACCCGAAGGGACAGCTCTGAGTTGGCTTCCTGCACCCAGCTCTCCCTGCTGAGGGTGTCATTGATCGTCGCCAGCCCGTCTCCCTCTCCAGAGAAGTAAAGCCCATCCATGAGTTCCCTTTGTGTCCTTGCTGTCCTCAGGGATCTCCCCAGCGCTAAGTCCCCATCAGCACAAAGCTATGTCTTTGTCACTCCTCTGCTAGCATCCCAGTGTCGCAGTTAGTGATCCTCCCGGCTCTCAAACTCCCGCAGCTCCGCCAGATCTCCTGGTCCCAGGAAGTGCTCCAACCTTTTGCTCCTTTCCAAAGCTCCTGCAGGCAGCCTGGCATTCTCCCCAGCTCTCGGCCACCTTTCTCCAAAGCGTGCGCACACACTTTTCTTTCTTTTACAGCCTGCTGCTCACAAAGAGCCCGTGCTCACCTCCTGCACTTGTGCAGGGTGGGTGGGCTCTGCTTCCAGCTTCCCTCCCCCCTCCTCTTTCAGCAGCTCATCAGCTCTTGCTGATCTATTTGCTGGCTGTACAATCCCAGTCAGTCCCTTTTGTACTGGCCAGGCTGGGACTTGCTGCCAGATGTGAGGAGGAACTGGGCTTGCTCTCTGCTGTTGCTGGTGGATGCTCTCTGCTTCTCAGCTCACACACCAGACTGTTTTCCTGTCTCTGCTCTTCCCTCTCTTGCTAACTTCCACTGGATTTCCCTCAGGTGAGATCTGTTCCCATCTCTTCTCATCTCACACCAGGTCCCTATTTGCCAGTTCCTGCCCAGTTTGTTTTTAGATGGGGTTGGAGGATCTTCCACTGAAACTGGGGAAGGTATAGGCTGCAGGGAAGGTCAGGAAACAGGCAAGAGGTTCTGGGGCTGAGGTGATGAGCAATCAGACAGGTCTTGCGTTAAACAGATCAGCAGTCAGGGTGGGAAACCAGGTCATGTTAATGCTCGTAGTGGCAGACAGCATGAGCAGATTATAGCAGCGGTGGATATGACACTGGAGAGCCAGGTTTTTTTCCCCACTCTGCCACTGCCTAACTGCACGGTTTTAGGCAGGACATTTTCCCCTCTGTGCCTCATATTTCCTTGTCACCCCAACATAGATATACTAGATAATGGTGTTTACTTTCTATTGTAAGAGATGTTAAAGTCTGTAGATGAACTACTGTATAAAAAGACCTCCAGGTATTAGAGTCTGATCTGCTCGTGGTCCTTTCCCTCCTAATGGCGCCTATCAGAGCGAGCAGTTATGCAGTGTTTTCTTTTAAGATTTGAAGGGAGTAGCTCTTATCTAAGAAAACCCCAAAGGTTGAACGCAGCTTGAGTGAGTAGTTTGATAGCAGGACTAAGTTTGTTCACTTTTAACAGAAAAAAACAAACAAGTTTCTCTGTGAACACCAGGTATGAATGCATTCCTTTTTTAAAGCATGGTGAAGGGGTGTCTCAAGCCCTCTACAGCCTACTCCGGCGCAGTGATGGGCTGAAAGCAAAAGCTCTTCCTACATTAGCATTCAATCCAAGTGCCTTTAGAGCACAGTCCCTTTTCCAGGCTGATAGGGACCTCTAGGACAGGGCTGACTAGCCAGGAGTCACTGCAAGGTAGTCTGTTCCCTGAGCCTCCAAATCAGGGGCAGACAGTCCCCCAGCATACATGCCAGTGTGGCATGTGAAGGCATTTTGCTTGGTGCACATGCCTCCAAGCAGATGGCAGAGAAGTGGCTAAAGCTGCACTGGCACAACAAGGATTGGGACCCTCACAGCTCCCTTGCCACCCACCCTGGTGTTCCAACATCTTCCAAGTCAAGGTTGTGGGTGTTTTTGGTACTCTGCCCAAAAACATCGCTGACACCTACTGCAAGTCATTCAGCAGTGATTTACCACTTCCCATCCCCTTTATGGAGTGCATCTGGGGAAAGCTAGAGTGGTCTCACCTTATCTCATCTACAGCATGGCAGGGTAAGCGGCTCGACTGCCTTGCTCTATATTTACATCTCATCTCCTAAGGGAGGAGAGTTTCCCATCACCACCAGGGCTAGAAGTGGAGGGGTTTTATGGCAATGCAGAATAGTGTTAGTAGTGGAACTGCCTCCCATTGACTCCCACTGTGACCCCAACAAGCCCGAGCCCCAGCTACTCTCCTCCCATCCTCCTTTGCATTAGGCAAGCCATGCTGCTGCATTAGGCATTAGGAATCGGGACTCACTCTCAGTTGCAGCTACATGTTAAAAATTAACAGGCTATATCCACCACCACTGAAACTCCATTGCCTTAAGTAGTTACAGCAGGGATCCCTTTGCCCAGGAGGCTGGAGATTTCAGTGCATGAGAAGGTGAGAGAGAGAGAGAACAGGGCCAAGAAAATCATTACTCCATTAAAACAAAGTGCCACCCCCTGGCACCTACATCCCTTTACAAGCCTTTTGCATCTGGTTCCCAAGCCAGCTCACTATCTGCACAGAATCACATCTGCTGCTAGTTACTAGAGAGATGACCTAACAACAGCAGTTCCCTCCTACCCACCCCCTTAGCTCCTGTGGGATTTCAGGCTACATTTCCTGAGAATCCAACTCTTAAGAAAGTGCTTGGCATTTAACTCCATAGACAGTTGGAGAAATCCCACCCTGGCAAATGCACTGAGAAACAAACAGCAAAAAAATCCTTCCAAGGTTAATGCCCCAAGAAACAAGTCCAACCTCAGCATTAAGCTTGTTAATTAGCCAGGAGTTTGCTGTTAAAATATTGCCATGACTTGAATCTCTGCCTGTACGATACACCATTTCTGAGAGGAAGCAGGTGCCAGTCTTTCATGGGGAAGGAGAAAAGAAAAACCCACAACCCTACCCAGCTTTTGTTTAATTAGCTGTAGCCCACAGTCCAGGCACTCTGTGATCCCACATTTAATACAAGATGTTTCAGGACTATTCAGTTTTCATATCTTTGAGGTGGAATATAGCTGATATACTCCTCTCTTCCCTCCCCATTCAGTCAAGACCGGGATTGTGTTTTTACCGAGAAGAGGATACTGTTGTTTCATGACATGACTTCCTTTGCAGCAACGTGCACATTAAAGGAACTAGCTAAATATTTTGCAGTACCAGCTTGCCAGGGCTTCATTTAATGGTCTCATTAACTCCATCACTTTGTAGCAAGCTCCTGCCAAGTGTTTACTCCAAGGAGGAGGACCCAGGGACTGAAGGCTGGTTTGCTCTGTGAAACTGTTATTATTACTTAAATTACGAAAATGGATTAAGGCATTTCAGCAAAGGCAGGAGGGCAAATGTTAAGCACAGAGACACCAGGCACTCCTGGCTAGGACACATCTGCAAAGAGAAAACCATGTCCAAGCAGCCAGCCATATGGCTTTTGTTGTCCAGATTTAGTGAGTTATACATAGATGCAGCCCATCCGAAAAAGGGCCTTGGCAAGCTGCAGCCTTGTGCCATGCACCAGTGTTATTGTGATAGGGCATTCCCCACTGTGCTCCCTCAGCACCGTCTAGATTGCCAGGTCTTTTAACAAATAAGGCACCCATGAAAATATAGCAGTCTCAGCACAGAGTTCTGTCTGGGAACTGAATCTTACCCTGCTGTCAGCCACGATACTCACAATACAGTTGGAGCCCACAAGGTAACCCAGCCAAGTTCTTGCATGGGAAGCATTTGAGTAAAATCTAGAGCAGGTCGTGTAGATTTATTAGTAGAGAGCACTCTTCCGTTGTGCAGTCATCCGGATCCCATGCATTGCCATGGAACTAGGGAAACAGCCTTTCCACCAAGATGCAGGACCAAGGATCTGCACTGCAGTCACCTTAAGTCACTATGCATTTCATGAGCGAAGCGGCTGACCTTTCAGTAGAGAATCAAATGGGTACTGTGTATATATTTTGCAAAGCACTTCTTCTGCGGGAAGATTTCATTTTGATGGCAACTCATTAGCACTTGATGTTCTTGTATTTTCTCTCGCTCATATTTCAGCAACAAGCCATCTATGTATTGCCCCTTCCACCATTTTCCTTTTTCTTTCATAGTTACAGCTTGATGTTTTCTTTCCATTTAGCCTGCTTGATTACATTCCCACTTGGAGTCAAAGCACGAAAATTGCAATCCACTTCAAGTAAGACAGCAGCTGCCTGGGTTTTAACTCTTATGTGCCACTGCCAGTCCTCCTAAAACAGCTGTTGTTGCAAGATATTTATATGTACATGCAGTAGAAGCACCCCATTTGTGGGTGTGTGCATGCCTGCACCCCCATCCCCCCCCCATTTTTTCTTGCTCTCTCATCACTTTGAACCTTGCCTCTCAGAGAAATAGAACAAGTGGAACTGGACATCAGCATGACGCCCAGAAGCAATGGTCACTTGTCAGGCAGCCTCTTCTAAGCAACAGGTTGTAGAGACAATGCAGAGCACAGCTCCTTTTCTGAGAAGCAGCCAGGCTTCAGGTAAATAGAGCTGGCTGGTGCATTGATTATTCATGGCTTGGTTTTTAAGATCAAAGCTGAAGGACCTGCCTATTTGTATTTAATAGACAACTTTTCCAGAAACAGCAGCACAGCTGGAGCTGCATTAATACCAAGATGATCAATGGAATATGCAGAGAAAAAGCACAATACACTCTTGATTTTTCCTCCCTTTATTACATGGCAGGTAGAAAAAAAACAGCAATCTTTTTTCCCCCTTTTGTAGAAAGGAAAGGAACACACTGATTGTATTTACTGTGATTCTGTTTTTAGCTCACGTGAACTGCTTACCTGCTGCACCTTGCCCCTCTGAGGAGCTTGCACTCAGGAATAGTAGTGGTGTTGGTGAGGGGATGTGGTAGAGGAGCTGACTGTGTTCAGATGCAGCGCATTGAAGTTACCTCCCTGGCAGTTCTCTCTCTCATCTCCAGAAGTTGGGCTAGGTCTAGAGCTCCTTTTTCCCTGCTTTGATTATTCCATGACTCATTACTGCTAGTTCAAGCAACCTGTCCTTTGTGTGCCCTGGGAAGTGGGCAGCTACTGGTAGCAGAGGCAGGCATGAAACTAGTACAAAAAAATAATACATTCTACCTCAAAGGAGGGACAGAAGCAGGACACCAATTACAAACAAACACCTACTCAGTGAAACCCCACAGACTTCCTCAGGCTCACATGTGTTTGGTCCCAACCCCACTATGGCTGTCCCATCAGGAGCCAGGATACACAGAGCACAGGTGGGAACATCTGCCTCTCCCAAAAGAGGTCACCCAGTCCCAGTGGAAGCAACTGAAGCATTATTAGTCAGGTTTACCCTCTTCTGTGTACACGATAAGCATAGTAAAAGCGACCTGCAAACGGGGACAAAAAGATTGCACTTTGTTCTGACGAATAAAGGTGCTGCTTGGGTTGTGTACATTAAAAATGCAGTTCTCTTCTAGCTCAACTCAGTGTTATGCCTCAAGACTGAAAACTGAAGGGGAGGAGTTGCATTGTTTGAAGGATTCAAGAGCCCCCATACACTTTGCATAAGACTGCTATACCCCACAAATACTCCCTGGTAGTGCAAAAAAATAACCTCTCATTTAATCCCCCTCTGACTCCTAAAAATCTGCAACGAACAGGGAAGGTAAAACTTAAACTACCTGCTGTTTTCACAGGTTAAAA
>NW_017728965.1:2266578-2270189 GCF_001723915.1 Gavialis gangeticus
ATACTCCCTGGTAGTGCAAAAAAATAACCTCTCATTTAATCCCCCTCTGACTCCTAAAAATCTGCAACGAACAGGGAAGGTAAAACTTAAACTACCTGCTGTTTTCACAGGTTAAAAAAAACAACCCCAAAACACAAACTAAGCAGTTTCTTTTTTTAAATAAGCTTTGCAGGCCCATCTCATCACAGCATAAAAAGCAACACCTTCATTTTTAAGCCCTTTGCAGGTCTCTTTTTAAGGCCTTGTTATTACAGAAAGAGGAGCAAGTGTCATTTTGTGCTGGCAATTGCTGCCCCCTTGTGGCAACGAGAACAAAGTTTCCTACAGTTAAAGAGTCACATGTCTAGTTGTCCACAACCGTGCAAATACAAATAGGAAAAGATAGGTAGCACTATCGACAGGTGTGCAAGCTTATTGCAGACACTTGACTGTTAAGGACAGTATATATGTAATGTGCCAAATGTTTTACACAACCACACAACTAGCCAGACGTTGAGCAACTGCGATACTGCTGCTTTTCAGGTTCTCCTCAACATCAGCTGTAACAAAATCAAGCAGTTATGAAGTAGAGCTCTCATCTTCATTAGACATAACAGTGAGGGCTGTAATCCCAGCAGGGAAGACAGCTCACCAGGAAAATAATGAACACCGAAGGCGACTTGGGATAAACAGTCAAACTGGGACCAATGTAGATATTGGCACTAAGATGACAGCAACACCAGCTGGTATCAGTTCCAGAGAGGGTGGATTGTCATGGCAGTAGATCATGTCACTTAGCAAGTGATATCCCGTAAAAAGAGAAGGGTGTTAGCCCACCGTCCAAAGTTACTCTTTAAAATTATGGTCACTATTTAAGCAAACTTAAGACTATTCTCGAATCACAGCAGCAGGGTGCTGTTGTATCTTCAGAGATCCAGTGCCACCACTCTTTTGGGTTCAGAGGAAGTAGATTCAGTCTTTTGTGCCACACCTACCAAGGAAGATGCAAAGAAGAAAGAAAGGAGACAAGTGAATGCTTAGCAGCAGGATGGGTTGGAGACCAGCTAAACCTAAAGACAACGGAGACGAGAAAAAATTACTTACTTATACAGAACTGAGGAATGGTCTCAGTTTCAAAAGCGTTAAACAGGAGGCCTGAGTGATATTTCTAAACATGTAATGTTCATGTTTCAGTCCAGAAAAGGTAATTACTAACTATACAATGGGCAGGCCATTCTATAATCTGTCTTCAACAAAAGAATATCTGAAGCACCTGAAATTTACTCCTACTTGAGACAAAAGGAACTAGGCATCTGATCCGGTACAGGTTTTTTGTGGGTTACTAACTTAAAGGCCCACTGAGCCTGTGCCTACAAGATGGGAGGCAGGAAGCAATGAAGGCCCTAGAAGAAAAGATATGGGATGTAGCTTATACAAGAATTTGGCCAAGAAGTCAGTATTTTAGGTACTGAGTCATCCTGGCCCTTTCGAGAGCTTTTGGTTGGATAAAAACCACTGAATACACACGAGGTAGCCTCATGCAGCTTTCTGGGTGCTTTAGTTTTAAAAGGAATTATGCACAACACACCTTGTTGCAAATACTTTCCTATCCCACAGTATGAAGGCTGAAGAGAGGAGGACGTTCCCTTGCTCTATGGCATTTCCATATTCTCAGCCATAAATTCAGCAGTCACTGTCCACAGAGTAGGTACAACAGTGACCTCATGAGACCAAGCTCTCCTCTCCACCCTACACTGCTCACTCTGCTGTGCCTCAACTTTTACGCCTCACCTATACAGATACGAAACATGAAGAAGACTCCTGGACCCAAAGCACATTTGTCCTCTATGCCCAGACTGCCAGAGGTCACCAGTTTCCAACACAGTAATGCCAGACACTCTACCATACAGGTTGTGAATACAGACCCTTGGTTGTGCTTGTTCCCAACAGCAGACACACAAGGCTGTTTGCTGGCATCTATGCATACCTTTGTCTGAAAAGGAGAGTTTCTCCAACTCAGCTTCAAGATCTGCATCAGAAATGGTGGTAAGCAGCGGCTTCTGGGGCACGGGAGGCAGATCCAGAGTCTCTTTTGTCGAGTCCACAAGAAGACTATCTAGCTCTCTCTCAAGTTCCTCAGTGTCAACCTCTGCTGGTCAAAGAAAACAAACCGTCAATCCCTTGGGGTGGCAGAACTCTACATCTTTAAGCACCTGGAGGTACACCCAGACTTCAGACTAAGGAAGAGTCACTGCAGAAGCCTGTATGTTAGGGAAGGTGGAGGTGCCAAGGGGATGGGGAAAGCATTCCAGAAAAGATAAATAAATGACACAGTGGAGGTGCTATGAAACAGACAGGAAGAGAGGGGCCTCCCCAATTAGAACTAATGATACCATCCTAATCAAGTGTTCACAACCCAACTTCTGAGGGCCACTGGCACTTTCACACATGCACGTGTTTAAGGGAGTCCATGTTCCATTTGCAACTGGCTCAGCAGATCAGTAGAAGTTAGCAGAGACATACAGAACTATCCTGTTAAATCTTTCTCCCTCTATAACAAATGACCAGTTCCTTCCTCCAAGCTGCTGCGAACAACCGCCTACTCTCTGAGGAAGGAGAGCCAGCGGCACGGTCATTTGTGGGTGGTGGTAGGCAAAAGGATGAGATGCCCGTGCAAGGCGTGTACTCACCCAGACCATTGATCCCCACCCCTGCCAAAGTCTGGGCAACTTCATCCTGGGTATCACAAAGCTGCAAAGAGAAGGAACAGTGTGCAGCCTTGAAATACAGAGCTCAAAGCTGATCTTGATGAAGTTAAATAGAAGACTACAAAGGAACTTTATAGATAACATCTATCAGCACTGAAAGACCTAAAGGGCTAATGTCACAGATAAGTTGCAAAACATTAACAAGCTGAGAGATTAATGTGAGAATCAATTTAATAGAAGATCAAGGATGCAACTGATGGGCAGAATGCAAATTATACTAATTTTATATTAGAATTACAGCAAATGTATTAAGGCCTAAGCTTCTTACAAACCATCCAAATAAACATCAACTAAAATACAAATACTAATCACTATGTGTTTGCTCCTAACGTTTTAAAAGGCTGGTGCAAATCACAGTTTTAGAATCTGGGACAAGAATTTGTGGAAAAGAAAATATAGCCTGACATGAATGGCTGTTCCTGCAGGAGCAGAGGGACTATTTTCTTGATTTCAGTTCACTCAACTAGGTCAGTTTAGTCGCTCCATTTTTCAGAAATAAGATATGGATATGGAGATTGTCAAAACAGGGAAGGTTGTTTTTCCTCTTCCAATCCATGAACAAAACAATAAGCTGAGATTCTCACAGGAAATGTGAATGTAGGAGCCACAAAGAAATCCTAAAGTTCAGCCTAAAAAAATCCCTCACACCTTATTTTTATGAATCTAGCACACTTAAGATGATTTAAATAAAAAATGTTTTTGTTAGAATGCAATGAAATGCACAAGTTTCCATCCCAATCTTGACAGGAGTCACGAATTAGTAGGTGGTATTCTCCATAACATGAAGATATGCCAAATTTAGGCAAAAAATTTCTCTATAAGAGATGGGGATAAGGGGATCGCTGGGACTAGGGGGCCAGTATC
>NW_017728965.1:2270200-2275311 GCF_001723915.1 Gavialis gangeticus
CTCAGGTCCCTTCCGACCCTAGAAACTACGAAACTATAAATGTGCTTTAACGGCTACCAAATCAGTGCAACAGAGCTTTTCTTTAAGGAAGTAAACACAAATGTAAAGATTACAACCAAGGTTTCCTGTTTAAAAATCAAGAGTAAAATGGTGATTTATATCACTGTCATTAAAAAAAAATTGAGCCACCCTAGAAACAGGAGGCATGTACAGACATAACTATCAGGCACCTCAGGCAAAGATTTGGAAAACATGTCTAACATAGGCACCACCATTTTCTCACTCAGTCACAAGCTACTATTCAAGCATCTCATTCCAGTTACTTTACCTCCTGAATCTGATCCACCAGGTTCTCTGCCTTCTCCACAGTGACATCCTTCATGGACAGTTTCAGAGCTCCTACTCCAGCCTGGTAGGCATTAAACACCTAAATGGGGGTTAGGGGGAGAGAGAAGATATTTCACTTTCATGGGGACACATCTCTTGAGCCAAGAAAGGACTACTGGCTGCTCCACCGTACCACACTGTGTACATTACCATCTGATCCGTCTGTGAAGCATATATACGATCCAGTATACCCTGCACTGTATCCAGCTTTGAGTGGAGCTCTTCAATCCGTCTTTCTGTCCTTCGCTTTGATTTTAAACATCTAAGTGCCTAGAAGGAAAATGATGCAGAAACAGATCAGAAACCAGGCAGCATTCAGATAAGTCCCTTATCTAAACAACTACCCCAAGCACAGGAAGGAAGACAGCACAGTTGGCTTTAGGCTGTATCTTCCATCACTCGTGTACATCTCACTCCCAGTGAGCATGCTCACAAAGAGGGCCTCTCATATGAATCGAGCCCCTCTGCCTCAGCAAACCTGGCAGATCACAGAATGGCTTGAATGCAACACTGAACTTTGGACGCTGCTCACATCGCAGTTCCAAGACCACATCTCCCAAACAGCAGCAGCCAAGCAGCACCACTTACCAGCTGTTTTTTCCCAGCTCGACAAGCACTTCGGGCCTCCTCTTTACACCTGGAAGTCCAGAAAAGGAGAAATTAAATCAAATCACATGCAAGAGAGGGTTCACAAAACAGCTGGCTTTCCTTCCATCCTTCTTCTGCCCCAAAGATGCCTGTGCTAGCAACTGCAACAGGCTCAGACCCAATGCACTCTATAAACATTGTAAGCACTATCCAAGATACCTCGTACGAAATGACAAAAAGCTGGGGTGCATCCAAGGGCAGAAAAATGCACATGGCTGAATAGAGGGACAGAAGGTAAAAACAAGGAACTCTGATAGGCAAGTCAGAGAAATCCCTTGACTTTAGATAGTAACACGAACAAAGTGATCTAGGACATAACACGTGAGCAAGAAGTTGCAGTTCACAAGCAGCTTTTCCTTAGAGCCGAATAATACACTCGTTACCTCTCTGCTTCCTGAGAGAGGGACTCCACCTTCTGTGACAGCAGCTGCTCACTCTGCATCAGCTGGTACACCCCGATGTCCACGTCATTAACTGGGGACACTTTGGTGTGAAGACCCCGGGCAAATTTTACAATCTAGAAAGAGGTACAAGCTGTTGAGTTGCTGTCCTGCTGAAATTGTGATCCACCAAGCAGGAATCTGTAACGTGACAGCTACATTGAGGAGACAGATTTCATCTTTACACGGCCTTTTTACAAGAGTCCTGTAGCCATTTTGCCAGCTTGGAGCACTACAATACTGAAAGGGACACTAATGACCTCAAGTCTGAAAAAGGACTAAGGCCAGCTGTGCTACAAGATCACAAACCGAACAGGATTCAACTGTATCCGTACGCAGCTGGGCTGCTTCTAAGAAAGGAAAAAGCTGCAGGAGTCGCGTTTGCAATTTCAGAAACGCTCTTCTCATTCAGCACCAATTGCTTTAGGTTTGCACGACTTTTTGAAATGTGAAGTTGCCAAATACTATTCAGACAATGACCCCAGCTGGTATTTAAAGAGCACTGGGCTAACAGAAATGCCACTGTTTAGACCAGAAGTGAAACTTAGGTTGTAATCACTTTGTCAGAGTTGCAGTAGTAATCCCAAAGTTGTGGCCCTATTCGTATTTGAGAGTTGGATTCAGTCTCTCCAAATCCCTCCTGCATTTTCAACTGGATATGAAGTTCTCCCGATTCCTCTCCTAAACTGCTGTGCAATGTTGCTCCGAGTAGCTGAACTGTCCCCATGTCTACAAATTGCCTGCCAGGTTATGCAGTATAGAATTTTTGGGGGTGAACAGCACCACATTAACGACAAAGTTATTGACTGCTGAGAGGAATTAAGACCCTTCACTTCCTGAACACTCTGGAGCTTTAATCCTGCACCAAGAGGTTACACGTTGTCATAGGGGAACCTAGCCAATTCCACAAGGTACAGTCACTGGAAGATGCTGACATTTAGCTGTCAAAATAAGTACCCTGAAAGCCAAACAGGAAGCATGACAGGGATGGGATCACAGCCCAAAACTGTCACTTTTACTCTGTACCTTCTCTCCATTCTGTTCCAAGACTGTGACCCTCTTTTCCTTCTGGAGCTGGAGCAGCAACAAATAGAAGGTCCTCTCGTCCGGACACATGCTGGCACAGAGCAAACGCAATTCTGAGAGGGCAACAACAGGGTGAGAAGAAAGTGTCGAGTTCTGATACAGGCGATACATTTCCTCTGCCTTCTCCTGGAGGAAAGCAACAAAACCAACTGTCACAGTTTACACAGGGATCTCCTTCCTAGCCCTGCAATAGGTGACACATCCTTCCTTTTGTGTGGGCCAAGAAAAACTGCATATGCCGGCAAATAATCATAACATTAGAGTGCGAGCCAGATACACATATAAGGAATATTTCACATGCCAAATGACATAAAGCTCCTTTATTGCAACCTACAGCATTGGATGGTCCTGGGAGCACAAAAATAGCAGCCAGATGCTGTAGAGGAGTATTGCCCAGAGAGACGAGCCACTTCACCTCTCACAGCCATTACACTTCACAAGGAGGAGGAAGGATTTTTGCTCTTGTCAGATCTCATATCAGCTCGTATGCAATGTCTCTCCTGGTCCATATCAAATTATTCCCGTCTTCCACATGCACACGCACCTCTTTACAGACGTTTCTAATTTTTTTGGTATCACAGCCCTAGTTTAAAACATTGAGGAGGTGGCAATTTTTGTTGTTTAGAAACTAGGAATCTTTTTATGGTGCATATAAAAAGATTCCTAGTTTCTGCGTATATTGCACAGTAATGTTCCTGAAAATATTAGTGTTTGGAGACAGACTAGGGAGGTTTGTAGAGTTTTGAAGAGGGAAACGTTTATGCCGCTTGAAAAATAACTTTGTTAATGGAAGTTTGAAGAGGTAAACATTTGAATCAAAACAAATGAATCAGTTGTGTTATCTGTGATGGGATGAGGAGGAAGTGTCTTGCTTAAAATGAAACGGCACAAATGTGAAATCCAATCACCTCAGAAGGTAGACAGTAGTATTATGTATTCCAGCTACCCACAACATCATCAGTGTTTATGGTTTTATAGCTACTCTTTAAGTGACCTCTTTTTCAAGCGTGCCCCTCCTCCCCCTCCAGTCCAAAAGAACCATAAAAATTGTACTTAACTTTCAGGTTGGATCAATCTTAGCAAAACTACAAAGTCAAATATGCTGTTTCAACTCAAACTGTTTCATTAGCTTAAGAATGTATGAACATATACTGCACCCACAGGACTTTTCAGGTTTCAAAGCATAATTCAAGCATTCAAAGTGTAACTGAAGGTGTCATACTAAACTCGAATCCTTCTCTAATAACGGGTAAAAACTGAGCTCAACTCCCACTCCCTTCACAAACCTTCTTGTCCTGTTATCAGGGCAAACTCACTTGAAGTAGCTCCACAAAAATCAGGATCTCTTCTTCCTCTGGCACTTTGCTGTCACCTAGTACACTTGATAGGGTCCACTTCAGAGGCTTCAAAATGAAGACTCCCACACCCCAGGAGATCCAGCTGCTGTCTACACTGGCTATGAAGTCCGACTCTCTCTGCAGTTTGCCACGTCTGCAAAGACAGACAGCGCACACGTTACTGAACTGAACGCAGCTAGCCTGCGCCCCGGGCAGGCATCAGGTCACACAAGTCTGTGAAGAAGCATCTTGGGCAGCCCTGCGCAGAACATGCTGCTTTGCTCACAGTTCAGCCCCACTTCCCCAGGATTGTTTAACGCTGACTGGGGCACCCACGTCCATCTCTGCTTCCTATGTATCAACTTGCATACGCAAGGACTTCCTTTAACCACAAATTAGCATGCTGATCTTCTGAGATTACAGGAATTCCCTGTCTTCCTTTCTTTTGCAAGGCCAAAGAAACTACACAAATAAAACCAGAGGTTAGCTGCCTGCAGCTTTTGTAGCTGGCAAGTGTGCACAGAAGTCTGTCAGATGCACAAAGGAAGTAAAACGGAGAAGCTAAAAATCACTGTTTTCCTTCAGCTTGTCCCAACAGTCGTCATTGTGTGTTATTTTAACACACGCGGGTGCAGCCCCCTGGGGTGCCTCGAGATCCTTTCAAGGGTGCCATGCCATTCAAGGTGTCATACTAAACTTGATCGTAAACAATAAACAGACCGAACAATATAAACGCGTCAAACAACACGACTGGCACGATTTCCAGTAGGGACCCGTGGCCTCACAGACACCCCCACCTGCTGCGGCCTTGCTGAGGGCCGCGGCAGCACAACTGCTCTTTTCCGCGCTCTCAACAAGGAGAGCAACAGCGGCATCTTCCCAAGGTTGCCTGGAGGGTACGAAGGTCGAGAGCCACTCCCCTAGGGGTGCGGGAAGAAAATATCAGAACTTCTATTTAGATGTATGTTTCTATCAATATAAACGTACGTTTATGTCAATACTGGGGATGCGTGCTCAAAAACGTTTTACTGATCGGGGCGCCCCATCGAAGAAGTTTGGAGACCACTGCCCTAGGGGAGCGCCCTTTGCCCCCGCACCGCCCTCCGCGGCCTGGGAGACCCGCGTACCCCGCCGGCAGTGCCCAGGGCCCCCCTGCGAGCCACGCATGCGCCCCCGGCCGGGCCCGGCCCGGCCCGCGGTGCCTGAGCAGGTC
>NW_017728965.1:2275725-2276818 GCF_001723915.1 Gavialis gangeticus
CCGCCGCGCTGCCCGCCGCGCTCATCGGCCCGGCCGGCCGGGTCCGCACCGCGCATGCGCCAGCCCGACCGGGCCTGCGCGGAGTCCCTATGATATCACCGCCGGAGGCCGTGACCTCACTGCCGTGACATCTCCGCTGCCCTCACACCGGCTCGGAGCCGTAACCTCCCGCCGAGGTGCGGGGGCTTAAAGCCCACTTGATGGAAATGGGAGGCCCCTCCCTAGCTGGCTCCTATGGCCGTGTGGCTGAGGGCAGGCGGACCGCCAGCCTGCAGGTAGGACGCCCGCCAAAAGGCTTTGGAAATATCTGCAGCCCTGGATGGGGGTGGAGGATGTTTGTTGTTTTTAGGTCCGCTTATGGTTCTGGACTGCCTCATGGATTTGGACTTGATTTGGCTTGGGACACGAAAAATGTATTTGAAAATAATTCATGTCCGGCCTAGAAAGCTCTGATTCAGAGGCTGCGCCCCTCACCCCTGTGCTCGGCCCTTTCCCCCAGGGCTGTGTCCTATCCCTTTGTGAGTCTGGCTAAACTCATCCGGGACACCTGGTGGCAATGAAGTCCTTGCTTAAATTAATTACGTGCTGGGTGAGAAAGAACTTCCTTGTGTCCGTTTAGGAGAGGAGGGCTGGAAGGGACCGCAGCAAGTCAGCTAGTCCAGCCTCCTGCCTGAGACAGTCTCATCCCTGGCCAAGCCAAATTATCTGCTTGCGTAGCGGCACGGACTCAATGGTGTTACGGCAGAAGCGGAAGCTGCCCCTCTTTTGTTCGCTGCAAGCTTGCAGAGCTGAGGGTTTTTCCTTTCCCAGCTGGGAATTCCCAGGGAAACCTTGTGAGAGGAAATCTGAGCAAATCCTGGTCTCGCCTATTGCTAAAACTGCGCAGGCAGCCCCGTTGCACAACTGTGAAGTGCAGCACCCTAACCTGCCACAGGTAAAGCAGGGGGACACCGATGGCTAGTTTGGGAAGTTGTTGCACCTGTGTAATTTCTCCAACCTGTTTTGAAAGCACTTGTCAGCAATACAGCAGGAGAAACTCACCCTCCTGCTGCCTGACACCAGCCTGGACATAGTGGGGATTACAGAAACGTGG
>NW_017728965.1:2276829-2296164 GCF_001723915.1 Gavialis gangeticus
TCAGGTCCCTTCCGACCCTAGAAACTATGAAACTATACCCCAGCACCCTACAGCCATCAGGTACCCTGTGTGCAAAGGGCTTCCAGGACCTACGCTTGCTTCCTTTGAAGAGTAACTTCCCTTAATAGTTTGTTTCACTGTAACCCCTGAGTGATCAAGGCAGCTGTGGCTACGTCTGCTCAGCAAGTGCTGTTAACAAGTGTGCATGACACGACTGCTCTTTCCACTGAGTTTTCCCCACAGAGGCAGTCCTGTTCTGCATTTGGGATCAACCACTCTCCTCTACTCACTCACCATCCCCTGTTTGTTGCTCTCCCTTCTGACTCATGTGGCTGTGAGGGAACAGAGTGGGGGTAGAGGCAGCATACGTTGCTCTGTTGTGTGTGAAAATGGTCTCCTGAATTGTGGTCAGTTCCCTTTTCCACATGTATCGACACAGTTTAGCCGACAATCCCCATGACTGGCCTAGCACAGAGAAGGGAAAGTGCCACGTGGATTTCCTTTCAGAGAAACTCTTCCTTTCCCAGCTGGGAATTCCAGCGGAAACCTTGTAAGAGTCCTGTACTTCTGATAAAAAGAAACCTTCCCGTGGAGCACAGAAAACAGCTTCCTAAACCAGCTGCTTTCTCAGGGATGGGAAGCTAATCGGGTGTGGGAAGACCTAGCAGGGCATACAAAGAGTCCTGAGCCTAAGCTACCTAAACAATCCAAGAGCACCTGATAGCATAATGATACAAGTCAGTGTTGCAAGTGACCTCCACTAGAGATTAGAAGAGGAAGCTGTGTTTCTTGGTAAGGCCTAGGGAGGTTTGTTGTTCTTACCCAAACCTGGCAGCCTATATGGAAATTTTCTGCATCACAATGGCTATGTCTATAGGTACACTTGAATGTGCATTAGCCTATTTTAATGTGCATTAAAGCATCACTGAAAAAACTTGTTATTTAGTTAATTCACAGAACCACTCTAATTAAAGTGCTCAGAGCGTCACGTGTATTGACGTCCCTGTGTTGCAAAATGGCGACGGGTGCTTGAACCAAAGCTTGTTGAACGAGCTTTAGTTAAAGTACCCCTGCCGCCATTTTTCTCGCAGGGATGCTGATACATGTGACGCTGGAGTCTGCTGGAGCATGGTAATTACCATGCTGCAGCAGACTGGATTAACTGAGTGTGCTCCAACACGCTATAATTACAGCGTGTTGGAGCAGCCTTGCTCTATGTGTATAGGCATCCTAAGGATCACTTAAAAACTGTGGGCACTTGCTCTGGTGGGTGAGGAGGCACTTTAATTAGAGTGGCTGTAAGAGCCACTCTAAAATGCTGCAGCATCTTTCTTGAACTAAAGCTCATTTGACAAGTGCCTCCGCTGCCGTCTTGAAGTGTGGGGACACTAATACATGAGATGCAGAGGCTGGCTGGAGCACAGCACAGCAATTGCCACGCTCCAGCAGACTTGATTAACCGAGTCTGCTCTGATGTGCTGGAATTACAGTTTATCGGAGCAGCCCTGCAGCACATCTTTAGGCACCCTGTGCTATGCACATTAAGACAGGCTAATGCGCATTTTCCCAGGACCTCACAATGGGGGAACTAGATTTAATGTGCGTTAACTGAAGTGTATTAATGCACGTGTAGATGCACCCAATTTAAAGACCAAACGATTTATTTTCAGGAAATGTCATGCTGCTGAGAGGTGCCCACTTTGGGAGGTGAAAGATTTCTTCTGGCTCACAGACAAGGCAGAGCAGATGCAGCAGCAGCACTGCACCATTTCATTACAGCGGCCTGTGTAGGTAAGTGAAGAATTCTGCTCTGCTGAGCTTGCTAATTAGCACTGGTTACAGAGTGGATTTCTATGACAGAGGCACCACTGGACATGGCCTGAGACTTGCTGGCATTTCACACAAACCACCTAGCTGTCCTCAGATGCTTTCAGTCACTGGAGGCTCACTGGGTTTAAACTGGTGACCTCAGCATAAAAAACAACGCAACCTATTACTGACCCTGTGAATCATGCCCTGTTTCCTAAACCCAACAACAAGCTGCCCTCAAATGAAGATCCTTTAATCGAAAAGCGGAGGGCAGCAAAATGAACTGGAGAAAAAAGCCACCAAACCAACTATTGGGAGGAACTGGTGATGTACTACTGCGCACAAAAATAGTGTGTAAACTGACTTGGTGATTTCAGGGTTGTGCAAGATCCAGTGTGTGACAAACAAGTAAGGGCAAAGAAGGAAAGGAAATGGAAATAGAAACAGAAACAGACATTGAAACGCCACCTAGGCATACAAAGCAATACACACAGACACGAGTGCCAAAAGTAACTGAAATTTCTCCGTGAAACACTTCTCATTTTTCTTGGGCCCTCCCCTTTGGAAACAAGTTGTTTAACCAGTTGCATCTGTAGCATGGGCAAAGCCTGAGGTGAGTTCACTGGTTGCGTACTAGGGCATGGAATAGAAATGCTTTGTCAATGAGATATTCGCTGGTCACATCAGAGGTTGGCAGTTTATCATAAGTAAACAGTTTCTTTGCAGGGTTTTTTGTTTTTGTTTTTTTTTTTTAAATTTTCACTCTACTTGATATTCCGAGATAATACAAACTCTTAAAGGGGGGACATGCAAAGAATAAGGCAAAGGTCAAACACAGCAAAGAACAAAATAAGCCTTATCTCATGACGCACTGACTTCATTTCGGCACTCCACCCTGTTACAGGATTCCTTTGTGCCTATAGAGGAGCTGAGTCACCAACTAAGGCAAGTTCAAACTAACAGTAAACAGCATTCTGGCAGCAAAGGGGGAGGGAGTTTGAGCTGCAGCCTTAGCTGAGACACAGCTTCCTGCCAGGCCACGTGTTCTGAGCAAACCTACTCCTGTGACTAAAACGAAAAAGGTTTTGTTATGTTTTGATCTTAGTAATGCCAATAAGTCAGGAGATGTATTAGGAGATTGACTGTTATCATGACTTAGTACGTGAGCAATAGAAGTGTTTACTGTGACTGAAGGAATTGGCACTTAACTTGTTAAACAAATTGCAAGTATAGATCCTTTACTGCAACCTCAGTTCTATGCGTGGTACACTGTAATGAGAGCTCGATTGTAGAGAACGCTTCTCATCAGTAGATCTCTGAACTTTTTACCAAGGAGATCGGTGTCATTACCCCAGTTTTGTAGGGGGCAAAAAAGAGCCCTGGGGAGGGAAAATGACATGTTGATAGGCATCCAGAAGAGCAGGGGCTGGTATGGGAATAGAAATCCTGTCTGTGAGTCCATTGTACTCTATGCTAGAGCTAGACCTTACAGCCGCTCTCTAGGTAGGGCGTGTTGAATAGCAGAAACGCTGCCTTGACATTCAGCTCCTGGAGCACCATTGCATTTGCTGGACAGTGTCCTTTGCCTGAGGTCATTGATTCACGCTCCCTGAACGTTCAAAGCAAAGTGAGCAGTTTCAGTGGACAAAAGCAGAGTGATACTGCACTGTTCCTATCCATCTCCACCTTGTGTCTTTCTCTAGACATTTTACACTGCGCTTACCTCCTATAACAGGTGAGAGTTGGTGGATTCTGCTCTAATTGTGGCTGAGCTCTGAGGACTAGACTTTCCCTGGGCCTTGCTTTATGGCATCAACTTTGGTGGGATAAAGGAGCCATGTGGGGCTGGATTCTTTCATACAGGGAGTCGCTGGCTGGTATACATGATTGGTCTTAGCTACACTAGAGGGGCATGATTTTGCCCTTACCAGCCCTGGAATAGGGGAAGTACAAAGTTGCTTTAAGCTGTGTTTATTGCCGTCCTGATTGCAGACTAGTGCAGCCAAAATGATTCACCTTTCTTGACTGCTCACTGTGCAGGCTGAATTTGTGCCTTTATGGTTTCCTTCCTAGTCCTCTATCGAGGACATGGGAGCAGAAGAAGAGATGTTCTGCTGAGAGTTTTTTAACATGCCACCTGAAACATGTAGTTGCATACGCGGCATATCTTACCTGTGAGATAAATCACTCTTCCGCTTAGAAGCAGACTGCTCCTTCAGCCTGCTCCTAGGCAGGGGTAGTCTGGAGCTGTATGTTCTGTGTATGCTGCACCTGTTGTAGTTGGCATTTGTATTTCAGCGGCACTCAGCAGCCTCAACCAGGCCAGGGTCCCATCATGCTAGGCACTGCATAAAGTCAGAGTAAGAGCCAGCCTTTTGCTCCCACACAGATAAACTAAGGGGAAACAAAGACACAAAGCAGTGTTTTGTATATGACTCAAGCCAGCAGCAGGGCCAAGAAATGAGCACAAATTTCTTGTGACATAGTGCAGTGTTGCAATAATTAGTTTTTTTGCCTTCTGTTCAAAGAAAGACCTGACTCATTTTGTCTCTGCAGCAAGAAACAGGAAGTATGGAACGTCACAAAACAACCGCCCTTTCCCAAAAAAACTGACCACACCAACTCTGGCAGGCTTTTAGCCACTTAAAGTCCTGAGACATGGGGAGCTCTCAGGAGGCCAGAAAGCTGGAATAGAGTGGCCACTGATCTTTTCCTAAAAGTATATTATGTACCCTTTTCCCAACATCCATTCCTGCTGCCATCCCCTACTACGTCTGCTAGTTTAGGTCACATTCCTTTCCTGTGCACTGGGATGCCTTTCTGAATCTGTGGGATTCAGGCTGTCTGTATCTTGTGATGCTGCTATGGAACACAGGATTGCATCTGGGCTCTTACAATGCCTGTGCACAAGGCACTGTTTGCAAATACAAGTGCGGAGTGGGCTTTTGTTTCCTCTACTGGGTGACTTCTTCCAGATTTAAAAGTTTGGCTCTGAGTGTGAGCAGAAAGGCAGAATTGGTTTTGGTGCAAGTGCATGCAGATGTTGGCATAACTGGGGCTTTTGTTCATAGTTTCCCAATTTTAGAGTTGTGACAGTTCTGAGCTTTCAGCCTTGCACTTGCAACTCCAGCCCTACTGATGAGGTTCTGCTGCTGTACAAAACCTCCCTGAAGCCAGTGGTGGTTCATGCAGGTGGCAGGGTGTCCAAATACCAAATACAGATCTGGCTCTTGTTATGGTGGGTTTGCTCAAGAGAGCCTAGTGGCACGTGCTGGGTTGCTGGTCCGTTCTTGGGCAGCACTTTGCTTTGTTACTTTGGCCAGCTTGGCACTGCTGGTTGCATTTGCTTGGTTTTGTTTCTGGTTTAGTTATTAACACAGGCTGCTTTTTTTTGGTGCTGACCCTTTTGATTAATTAAAGCTGCTTGTGATTAATCTCTGGGTAATGTAGCATCAGCCTCCTGCCTCTGACCACTTGTATGTTTTAGGGAAGGAGGGGATAGTTTAAGAAACAGGGCCACAGCCACATTCTTTCCTAAATAGCTTGGATCAGGAGATGATAGGGCAAAAAGAGGATGTACACTGTTCTCTGTACATTCTTCCTTTCTATAACACGTGCACAGTTTAGGTCATCATCAAACAGAGTTTTAACCTTGTCCTTGCTGGTCCAGAACCACATCTTGCATGTGCAGAACCTCTCACACCAAAAACTTAAAAGCTTTCTACAAACTCCTATTCAAACTGTGCCACTGGAATGGGAGCCATCTTGGCATATTGAAAATAGTTAGACGTTGCAGATTTTACGAATACTGAAAGTTTATAGAGCTTCAGAGCCAGAAATGTGAGACTTCCTGAACATTCAAATCCATGCCCAATTTTTCTAAGACAATCAGTTTAAAAGAAAAGATTAAAAGAAAAGGGAATGAGTAGACAACACTGTTATTTTATATGTGCACAAAATGAGTAAGTACATTAATGTTGTTTTGTATGTCCCTTATCTGTATAAGGAGAGCCCCCCAGCTGTGTAGATATAGCTGTACAAAAGCAGTGTTGAAGTTAGCCTTTAGGCCTGGGAACAGGCTCTGTAACTGAAAAGCTGAAAGCTGGTGCCAACTTGGTCCTTGCATACTTAAAACCAGAATTCTGAACTGCAGTTTGTGGATTTATGATCCCCAATAGCAAACCATTTCCAATAGTGCTAATGCCAGATTATTAAAAGGAAGGTAGAAATAGTCGCATTAATAATTGTTCCGACACATACCAGGAGACACTGTGAATTTATGCCTTTGAAATACTATACACACCTATTCTATGGGGCTGTTTAATAAATTTTATTTTTTCTTGGCTCCCATCTGGTGACCTGATTATATGCTCTGAAGTATAAGGATCAATTAGTAGCATTTACACAGATGTTCTCCCTAGCTATTGTAACTTCTTTTTAATTTTTTCGATTTTGGTTGTTTCCCCCATAGTTTCATAGATTTAGGGTCGGAAGGGACCTAGTAGATCTTCTAGCCCGACCCCCCACCAGGGCGGGAGAACAACAAAACCCCAAAACAAAAACGGGACTCAAATGAGTCCAGCCAGGTAGGCATCCAGCCTCTTCTTAAAGACCCCCAGGGTAGGGGCCAGCACCACTTCCCTTGGAAGTTGGTTCCAGCTCCTAGCCGCCCTAACTGTGAAGTAGTTTTTGCGGATGTCCAATCTATACCTCCTCTCCATCAACTTGTGCCCATTACTCCTTGTTATGCCAGCGGGCGCTAGGGGAAACAGCGTCTCCCCCAAACCCTTCTGGTCCCCCCTAGTGAGTTTATAGACGGTCACCAGGTCCCCCCTCAGCCTTCTCTTGTGGAGGCTGAATAGGTTCAGGTCCTGCAGTCTCTCACTGTAGGGTCTGCCCTGTTGTCCCTGGATCATGCGGGTGGCCCTCCTCTGGACCCTCTCCATGTTGTCCACATCCCTCTTGAAATGGGGCGCACAGAACTGGACACAATACTCCAGCTGTGGCCTGACCA
This sequence comes from Gavialis gangeticus, assembly GCF_001723915.1. Classification (NCBI taxonomy): domain Eukaryota; kingdom Metazoa; phylum Chordata; order Crocodylia; family Gavialidae; genus Gavialis; species Gavialis gangeticus. The sequence continues at coordinate 2,283,653 of NW_017728965.1, forward strand.
GCGTCGCGTAGAGGGGGAGGATCACCTCCTTGGCTCTACTCGAGATGCACCTGTGGATGCACGACAAGGTCCGGTTAGCCCTGCCAACCATGACCTCGCATTGTCGGCCCATGTTCATCTTGGAGTCAATAATGACTCCAAGATCTCTTTCTGCCTCCGTGCTCTCAAGTAGGGAGTTCCCCATTGTGTAAGTGTGCTGCTGGTTCCTACTGCCCAAGTGCAGCACCCTGCACTTGTCCGTATTGAAACGCATCCTGTTCCTGTTAGCCCACCCCTGTAACCTATCCAGATCCCTCTGCAATCTCTCACTCCCTGCTAGCGTGCTCACCTCCCCCCAAATTTTGGTGTCATCAGCGAATTTAAACAGGTTACTTTCCACCCCATCATCCAGATCGCTGATGAAGAAATTGAACAGCGCAGGCCCCAGGACCGAGCCCTGGGGGACTCCGCTACCCACCTCCCCCCAGGTCGAGTATGACCCATCCACTACCACCCTCTGAGTGTGACCCTTCAGCCAATCTGCAATCCATCTGACTGTGTAGGCATCTATGCCACAGTCGCCTAGTTTTTTAACTAGGATGGGGTGAGAGACGGTTTTTTCATAAAGCTGTTTGTCACAGTAACATCCTGTAACAGCAAGTTTGGAGGCTGATATGTATTTCCTGTTTCAAATATTGCCTGTTGTTGATTTGGGTGTCACTTGTTTCTTAAATTATGGAAAAGCAGACAAAATAGACCCTAATTAGCATTATCCATATCTACTATCTTTCTTACGTGACTTCTTTTTCCTAAAGCAAATTATCTTTGTTCATTTAGTACCTATATAATTACTTGAAAATGCAAATTGTTATATAAAGTACAAAACTTATTTTTGCCAAAAGCCTTTCCTTGGGTAAAAGCTGCACTTACCCACTGGGTTTCGAGTCATTTTGGTTCCTCCTCTTGGGGTCTTTCTTATTTGGAGCTCTGAGTTTTTGGAACTCAGTAATCAGTACTCATAGTGGGGGCATATTGCTTCTCTGCCTGTAAACTGCAGCTCTGCTCTCTAAGTGTGCATGATGATGAATATACTCCTAGAAGCCTTGAGGCAGGTTTTTTTTTGGTTTTACAGCGCTCCAGTGTCTTTGGAGTGTAGCCACAGAACCATCTGGTTGGGAAAGATGGAAATCTCTCTGACTTGGTGAATCATAAGGCTTTTAAGTCTGCTTGGTGTTCCCAGGTAGAAGTACAGACTTCAAAGAATTCTAGATGGCTTTCTCACTTATCCCCAAATTTTAGGAGACATTTGAATAACCACATGATCTGGTGCCCGGCTTTCGTGGGCAGACCCGCAGGAGGGAAAAAAAGGCAGCCACTCAGGATGAGTAACTGCCCCCGGGGGCACGACAAGGACAAGAGGCTGAATGGAGGACTGGACAGTGAAACCTAGAACGGATCACAGCCAGGTGAGCAAATCACAACCAGACCTCGCCACCAAGGGAAGTGGGAGAGAATTTCTACTTACCAGGTCAGAATATTTACCAGGATGCTGATGGGGGAACTGGAGCAAGAACCCCTGGAGGAGGAAAGAGCAGGGTCCAGAGACAGGCTCTGGGACTCAGAAAAAGCAGCGGTTTGTTGCTTAAAACAACAGGCGCTTATTTCAGTTAACATACAGAAGGGAATTATTCAATAAAAGAAATCCTTGTGACCAGCTAAAACTTAACTGCATTTGTCGTATATTTCAGTGGGGGATATTAATTCTTCTTTTCTCCTATCGTAAAGTTGTGGCAGGCGAGTCACCCCAGACAAATTGAGGGTAACATCACTTACCCTCCTACAACTGGTGCATTGGCCGGGAACCTGCGAAGTGAGGAACAACCTGGGGATAGGATGGATTCCATGGAGGTGCAAACTCCAGTGGATTGGCAGTAGGCCCATACCGTGACATTATGTATACCTCAGGGGCAACAAGCCCAGCTAGAAGAAATGGTGAGGATAAGAGCCCAGGAGGCTGAGGTTCGAATCTGCCTCCTCAACTGCCAACAAGACTTGAGCGAAAAATTCAAGGCGCAGCAAGTAACAATGACCCAGGATGGGGATGGGACAAGTTTCCCTAAGATGTGCCCACAAGATGACCCAGAGGCATTCTTGGAAGCCATTGAACACATGGCCATGACCCTAAAATAGGACCTGGTTAGCTGGGCAGTAAGGCTTGGGCCCCGACTGATCGGACCAACCCAGAAAGCCTACAGAGCTCTAACCAGAGCACAGACCTGGGACTATGAAAAAGTAAAGGCCGTGATATTATACTGGCTGGAGATATCCCCTGAGACATACTGACAAAAGCTCAGGGCTAAAAAAAAAGGTGGAAGAGAACAATTAGAACAATTCCTGATGGACTTAGGGAGCCAGACCCAGAGGTGAGTCAGGAGACATTGACCAAAAAGTATGGAGAAGGTGCTCCCACTGGCTAATGACTGTGTGGCGGCTGAAGCCGAAGGGGATAACCCCAGAAGAGAGAGGGGAGCTGGGACATCCCAAGCCCCAAGACCTGAAGGGAGCCAGAGGGTAAGGAGGGGGGGAAGCTCCCTGGAACCCCACATGTGAGGGCAGAAGCTGGGATAACAAAGAATTAGTTTGTTACCAGTGTGGGGAGAAAGGACATGTGGCCAGGACCTGTCCCCAACAGGGGCTGTAGGAGACGTCTTCCAACTACCCACATGAAGACCAGATGGATTGTAGCTTTGGGAGACACAAGGGCCCCTGGAGAAACAACAAGCCAGTGGTAGAGGAGCTCAAGATAGGGGGGCAATAATCCTCCCCACCGTGGTAGATGCAGGTTGTTCCCAGACCATGGTCTGAGCAGATTTAAAACCGCCCCGGATGGGGCGCCTCAAAACCACAGTAAGTATGACATGTATACATGGATCTTCATATACATATGAAAGGAGGTGCGTGAAACTCACGGTGATGGGACGGACAGCCGAGCTAGCAGAAGGCCTGGCCAAGACCCTGCCCTGCCCCATGCTGTTAGGGGTAGACTGGCCTTATCTCCGTGAGGTGCTGGATCGAGCTATGTAGGGTCAATCGGGGGAAGACCTTGCCTACAAGTCCCACGCAGCGTGCTATGGAGACCCGGCTGACCTCGAAGAAGGGGAGTTCGACCTGGACCAGTTCGTAGGTGCAGACCAATTCCAAGAAAAGCAGAAAAGAGAGCCCTTGCCTAAAAACATCCTGCAAGACCAACTAGCCAAACGTGAAGGTGAGGTGCTGGATCCAGTGTGGGTAAGGCAAATCCCCCATTTTGAGGTAAGAGATAACATTCTGTATTGGGCTGAGACCAGGAAAGAGGGGATGGAACGAAGCCAGATGCTTGTTCCTGGATGGTGCTGGAGGGTCTTGTTGAGAGTGGCTCACGCCCTTCCCATGGGGAGGTATCTAGGCAGAGACAAAACCGAGGCTTGATTAAAACAGCAGATTTACTGTCTGGGACTCTACAAGATGGTAGAGAAATACTGCCAGGAGTGCCCAGCCTGCCAAAAGACAGGAGAGGCACGCACCCCAAGGTGCCAATGATCCCCCTACCCCTGGCAGAGAGACCTTTCAATTGCATTGCATTGTGGACGTAGCAGGTCCTTTCCCGCGTAGTGGGGCAGGCTACCAATTTGTATTAGTAATCTTTGATTATGCCACCCAATTACCTGAGGCGGTGCCCCTATGGACCATGATGGCCCCAAAGATTGCTGATGCTTTAATAAAATGAGTGGCCTGGGTAGGTCTACCACAAGAGATATTAACTGACCAGGGGAAGAACTTTATGTCTAGCATCCTGAAGGGCATCAGCAGGACACTCCAGATCAAGCAGCTACAGACTTCAGTCTACCATCCCTAGACCAATGGATTGGTAGAATGATTCAACCAGACATTAAAAGGTATGATTTGGGTGTGTATCCAAAGGGACCCAAGTCAATGGGATGAGATGCTATCCCCCTTACTCTTTGCCATCAGGGAGGCCCCACAAAACTCTACCGGATATTCACCCTTTGAACTGGTGTATGGGCACCAACCACGGGGGATCTTAGACCTAATCTGTGAGAACTGGACGGAGCCTGAGCCAGGGAGGCCAAGATGGCCCTGAGCAGTGACAGACTTCCGGGAGAGTGTGGGCCATAGCCCCAAGTAACTTGGGGTGGAGTCCTGCCCAACAAAAGAGGAACTACAGTGTCCATACACAAAAATGGTAACTTAAAGAAGGGGATTGGGCTCTGGTATTACTACCAGATAGCACCCACAAGCTGTTAGCTCAGCAGCAAGAACCTTTTTAGGTCTTGCGAAAAGTCGGATCTGTTACCTATGAGGTATTGAAAACACACCCAGTTAGGAGAAAACAAGTATACCACATCAATCTATTGAAGAAATGGCACCAGCAAGAGGGGTGGTTAATGCAGAAGAATATTAACACCAAAGATTCTGAGGAACTAGGAGTAGCCCAGGAACAACAGGACCCAGCTGGGGAACCAGAGATAGGTCAAGACCTAGGACAGGATCAAAGAGAGGCAGTGGGGAAGATCATTAGGGAATTCTGTGACGTCTTTAACGAATGGTAAGGAAAGGCCAAAGGTGTAGAACACTGAATACAGACACCGACGGCGTAGTGGTGTGAAATCTCTGGCGAAGGCTGCCCTGTTACTTATGGCCGGTAGTCAAAGAGGAGACTGACAAGATGCTACACCTGGAGACCATTGAGGAATCCCACAGCACCTGGCATAGCCCAATGGTGATTGTCCCCAAACTGGACAGATCCATACGCCTCTGCATAGACTACTGAAAGGTAGAGGTTGCAGACTTTGACACTTTTCCTATGCCCCAAATAGATGACGTGTTGGAAAAGATAGGCCAGGCCCAGTATATCTCCACACTGGATCTCACCAAGGGTTACCGGCAAAGTCCAATGACCCCGGCAGATTGGGAGAAGGCAGCGTTTGGGACCCTGTCAGGGTTGTGGCGGTTCAAGGAGATGCCTTTTGGCCACGCTCCATTGCACTGGCTGTAGACCGCAAAAACAGACAGTGTAATTAGGTGACTTCTTGCTAGATTAACTAGGTGGCTTCTTGCTTTGCACCCTTTTTATTTTTCAGTAGAGCAGGAGAAGAACCAGGAACGCAGACTTCCTCTCCCACCCTGAGGAATGACACACCTGGGACACAGGGCCCCACAGAAAGAAAACCGCAACAAGGCAGACCAGCGTGTTGTTAGCAAATAAAAACCTAGGAGTCTGGGCTAGCCCAGGGATTGATATGACACCTTGTTTGATGAGTGACAGAAAGGCTTTATTTACTACAAGTATGTAAAATCAAGTCAAGTGAGCCCAAACTAAATCGAAGTCCAGTAATTAGCTATAAGGTGATGATTTCCCACCAAACAGTCTGTTTCTCTTCAACTTCTCAAGTAAGTTGGGCACATCAGCAACTGGTGTTAGAGAGATGTCTCATTCTTGAAGCGTGCGCGCTGTTTGCTGTTTTACTGCCTTTTTATACCCTTAGTTTAGCATCTTCAAAGCATTCTTTTAGTTGTGTGACTCGAGAGAGTCCCAAGCAGTAATTGACAGGAAAAACCTCTCATTACTGGTTATCAGAAATTTGAATGAGTTACCTTCTTCAGTAACAAGAGGTTATCCAGTTTGAAACATCTTAAGAAACTGATTTACAGCCAGGAAAAAACATACTAAATCAGGAGGAGACATCTATTACATATGGAGAATGTCTCTTCCTGCACATAAACACAAGTTAGTTGCGAAAGAAATATTTACCTTGCTAATTAATCAAGGATAGACAGTTCATTAGTTACAGACCAGATAACTAAGAGTCTGCCTGAAATCATCATGAATATAGTAAGATGAACTGGAAGAGATACTTCATTATTCCTTCTCAGATGGCCTGGCCATGAACTCGCATCCTCTTGCAATTTGCAGTTAGCATCAGTATTCTGTGTTTTAACTTTTGTGAGTAGGCCCAAGCTTATCATGAGTTTCAGAGTCATCAATGTGGACACTCCAAATTTCTTTTTCTTTCTTCTTTTCTTTCCCATGCTCTCACACCCCTTCCTTAGTGATGCCAAAACAGAGGGTGGAGGTATGTAACACAGGGTGGCACAGCAACCCAGTTACTGATGTGACCAGGAGTAACCCTGCGGGGTCGGGAACGGGGCAAGCCTGGGAAGAACACCGGTGTGGCTAAGAAGACCGGTAATTAATTACTTTGGGAAGCCCAACATTTTTCACTTGACCTCAAATTCCTTTCCTGAATAGACAAAAGCATTGGAAAGCTGAGGTTGTAACATGACTATGGAATTTAAAAATATATACAAATACAGTATGTGCACCCGCCCCCATGTTTACTCGAATATAAGATGGCCCTCCAAAAATTAGATTCTATATATGGAAAATGTATAACTTTGGAATAATTTTCTAAGGATTATTGGAAGATTGTCTTGAATTCATCCCCTACCCAGTGCTTCAGCAGGGAAAATAGTCACTAAGGGGTGGGATCAGGTGCCCCCCCTGCCTTCTGCCCTCCCATTTTTCCCCCTGCAGCTCTCCTACGTCTACCCACCAGTTTGTCTCCCCCTCCCCCTTACTGTTAGCCCCTGCTCAGGCTCTGTTCCCTCCCCTAGCACAAGACATGGAACTGAAGTGTATTCAGCAGTAAGGGGAGGAAAGGGGCAAAGGGTTGCGGGCAGAAGCTGCGGAGAGCAAGTAGTAGGCTGCTGGAGGCCTTTCTTAGAACTGGAACAGCTGCCAGCCGCCGCACAGGGAAACCTTTTTAGTCTGAAATACCATGAATCAAGAAATGACTTGCGCGTGCACATTTCAGCGTGCACTTGGGCCAAGTGTTTTGTGGTAGGCTCAGTATGGGCTGCACTGAATCAGCTTCCTAGGTGGTTTCCATGACTGAGCACATACTACTTCCAATGTTTTGAGAAGGGGAGGATGGTTTTGCATGCACATATAAGACAAGAGGCTATTTTTACTATTCTGATTAGGGGAAAACGTTCATTTTCTGTTTGAATAAGTATGGGATATAGTGTGCGGGCGTTGGTATGTGGTATTACATAAATATAAAGAATTGTTATAAAGGAGGCACTGGGGAAAGGACAAGAAGCAGCTTACTTTGCAGTGAAGGTTTGAGTTGATTATTAGGACAAATTGCCAGCTGCCTGGGTGGTGGAACACTGGCACAGGCTCCCTAGGGATCTCACAGGGATCACTGGGTGTACTCGATCCTGCCGTAATGCACGGGGCTGGCACTAGAAAATCTCTTGAGGTTCCCTCCTTCCCTGCATTTTAATGATACTATGAATATTCAGCAAAGAACATTGCAGTAAAATGACTTGAACAGTTCTTAAATAGAGAACTGACAGTCAAATACCCTCCCCTTTGTACTTTCTTGAACAAATGGGTATGAACCGCAGTCTGTTAGGTTCACAATGACATTAGAAAGGCTGTTAGAGCTCTAGGAAGTTAGATTTGCAAAGTCCGAGTCTGTTTTTAACTTGAGTTAGAGCAAGTGGCGGGTCGGGGGGAATTTGGGATCTAAAAACAGCTCTGGTCCAAATCCCTTCTTCACAGACCTCAGTGACTTATTGAGGCCCAATCCTCCTTTCAGTCATGGCTTTTACATCATCACGAGCTACAACCACCTCTACAGTAGCCTTGGTTCCTACCAAGTTACTCCTGATTTGTGCCAGGGGTTAGTAGAGAATGGGGCCAATCAGGCATAAGTTGCTGGGTGATAAGGATTGTGTGCAGCAGGAGGTGTGGATCCAGTCTGTCTGTGAGCGATAAACAACCCAACCCACCCTTTGTTTTTTCTGCAGCCAACGTCTGACCCACAGTTAGACCCTTAAATGGAAATGAACTCAACTTCAGGATGGGGTGATAAACAGCTCAGACTATGCCTGGGGGACAGCAGGTAGAAATTCCTGCCTGGTGGGTGAGTCATTCATTTGCACTTTGTGCAGTGGTAGTCATTCCCCAGGTATATAAACACACTAAAGGCGATCCGGTGTTGAAACACTGTTGATGATTGCTACCTTCTGCGGTAGATTAATTGCCCTAGTGCTCTCTGTATACAAACATTATCTATTTGATCTGTCATTGATAGTGGTTGGATGCATAGGCAGGCCGGATCAAGACATTGAGGCCAACAGGTGAACCTGCAGAGTACTATGGTGGAGCCGGGGTGAGGACTGGGAGAGAGGAGCTTTATGGAAATATCACCATATTGGGTGCAGACAATAATGGTGCAAATGCTGTGACCCTGAGAAATGCCAGGAGTTGCTTGCCCTGAGCTCAAAGCAAATACAGTTCTTTTCTAGGGCCCTGAATTGCTGTGGCTGAAGCAATTCCAGCATTTAACACATGTTTTTACTGAAATTGAAGAGGCTTAGCCTGAATATTTTCAAGATATGCATATATAGGGAGGTGTTCCAGAGCAGCTCTTCCTGATTCATTGCCTGTGTGGTCACTGACTTCCAGTTAATTTAGTTTGCCAGGAAGAGCTGTTCTGCTTTAAATTTTCCTGCAGGATCCTTGAACTTGAATCAGTATTTCCCACAGCAGTTCCTCCCTCTGATCAGAGGCTACTCTGTTCTTATACCCTGTGCTAACTTAGGCTCTCTGCATGTACAGATGCTAAAGGGAGCTGTTCTTTCAGCAGCTGTTACTGGCAATGTCTGAATCCCTGCCAAGTTATTCATGTAGTTCATATGTCAGATGATGCTTTGTGCGGGAGCTAGGCAGCTTCCTTTGGGATGGAGCAGAAATTCCAGATCCTTCGGCTACCAAATACATTTGCTACCAGTCAAACTTGCCTGGTCCTGAAGCCTGTGGCAGGCACGGTAGTTGTAAAACTAGCAAGTCACGGGATCTCAGGCCAGGCTGTCTTTCAGAGACAAACTTACCTACACAGACACAGTTTGCAAAGCCTCCTGAATGAAGCAGATTGCACAATGGAAAAAAGTCCAAGTTTAAAAATAAAAAAGAAAGTCCCCAGGAAACCATATTGAAAAATCCCCATTTTGAGCTCAGAGGGAGAAAACTGAGAAAAGAGTGGAGGGTTTTCTCATGCTAACCCCACGGGTCTGTAGCTGGATATCTGGTCACCTTCCCCTTGAGCATTCTGGCCCAGTAGCATTTTGCATCAGCTTTGCAGGGATGGAAATGACAGGGGGCCTGATTGCACACCCTCGGGTTTTAATAGTTAAGTCCGAGAGATTTTTCCCAGAGCCGTGCCCAGGGCCCAGAACTGGAATGTAGCTAGAAAACACTGCACTTGCATTAGTGAGGGCTGTTGGCTGCTGGTTTGCAGCTCTGTGACCGAATGAAATATTTGGAATGATTTTTTTTCCCATCAAAAAATACATCTTTTTCAAAATGAAGAATATTACAAAGAACCTAGCTGTGGAAGAAAAAAAGTTTAAAATGTCTGGGTTTTAACATTGCAAATGTTATTGAAATCACCTTTCAAACAGTTAATCATTTTTTTTTAACGGCAACTGAATGTTGTTCTGAGTCATGCAGTGTATTTCCTCTCGTGGTATCTGGATGCTGTTGCTTTTTCCATATACAGACTGGGGCTTCCAAATCCCAAAGGCGATGCAGAAAACACAACACAGATATGTGCTTGGTGGCAAAAGCTCAGAAAGGTTTATTGTCGTCAGACAGTACACCTCTTGGTCTGATTAACAGTCAGTCCAACCTGGAGAAGCTTTTCCTTGACTGGTAGAGACACCATACACTATTCATGCTCCCCAAGCTCTCTATGAAGGACAGGTCTCTCAACTCCTGTATTTATACCTGCATCCCTCATGCCCGCTCATGTTTCATAGTTTCATAGTTGGTAGGGTCGAAGAGACCTGAGCAGATCATCAATTGGATGCTTATCTTGCTGGGATCCTATGACCCCAGCTGACTTCCTGCCCTTTGGGCGGGGGGCTGGACTCGATGATCTTCGGAGGTCCCTTCCAGCCCTAATGTCTATGAAATCTATGAAATCAAGTCTGACCCCCTGCCATGGCAGGAAAGAGTACTGGGGTCAAACGACCCCAGCAAGGTCTCACTGTCAAGAATCTCATCTTTGTTTGTTTGTTTTTCCAAGTTCACCCATCTGCACTTTCTTTAGAGAGTTCTAGCTTTCACAGTTGTAGCTGCTAGTGTCATACTGTCTTCAGTGATTTTTTGCTCATTAGTGTGGGTTTTTTGGTTTGTTTTTTTTCTTTGAGTCACCCCTGAATCAAAGTGCCTGCAAAGATTTGTTTAAATAGAAGGAAAAAGTCAGTTAACATGCTACTAGATACTGGTGCTCAGCTACGTGTTTTGGACTGTGCAGAATGGAAAAGGTTCCCTACCGAGTGGTAGGAGTTGGAGGTGCCAGATGACCAAGACATTTGGTCCGGTCCACGTTCACTTTGCCTAACGGCTCCGTAGTAACAGCAGCTGCTGTAATGCTCCGGGGAGGGCCGAACCTACTAGGACTAAATGTGTTGCGAGGGCAGCAGTTCTTAAACAAGAAACCTGACAGTTTGGCTGTGCCACAGCCCAGGAAATTGAGCAGAAGGACGTGATGATGGCAGTGGCCCAATGTTTTATGACCCCACTTGCCCTGCCGGCCGTGAAGGAGGTACACCGACCTCAATACCGCACACCCCCCGAGGCAACACAACCCATCCGGGACATCATCAATCGGCAGCTGGCGGATGGAAACATCGTTTGGACTCATTCTCTGTACAACAACCCGGTGTGGCCAGTACGTAAACCAAATGGGGATTGGCGATTGACTATTGACTTTAGGGTTTTAAATGCCAATACCAACCATTTAACAGCTGTGGTCCCATCCGTGCCTGCGTTAACAGAAAACATTAGGTGTTATGGACCCCAGTGGATGGGATCGTGGACATTAAAGACATGTTCTTTGCTATTCCCATCCATGAAAATTACTGACCTTTGTTTGCCTTCACATGGCTAAGCCAGCAGTACACCTACACAGTCCTACCCCAGGGCTGGGTGCATAGCCCCACCTTGGCCCACGGAGTGCTGGCTGCAGTGGTCCACGAAGTCCAGTTGAGCCACCCAAAGGTGCATGTCTGGCAGTATGTTGACAATGTCATGGTGGGAGGCCAGGACCAGGAATTAATCATTTGTGCTTTTGAGTCCCTAAAGGAGAAAGTGCAGGCATTTGAATTCATGCTGTCCAGCAAAAAGTTCCAAGAAGCTGGGCCCCAGTGTGAATTCCTGGGAATCCAGTAGCAACAAGGTGGACCCATCATACCGGCTAAGGAGCTGCAGAGTCTGGTAGATACCTCTGCCCCCAACAGTGTAAAAGAGCTGCAAGCCCAGCTGGGAGCGCTTAATTTCTGGCGCCTGCATGTCCCTGAGTTTAGTGCATTGGCCCAGCTTTTGTATAATTTGTGCAAAAAAAAAGGCACAGTGGGATTGAGGCCCCGAGCACCAGCATGCCATGCGGGCCCTCAAGAAGGAGGTAACCATCCACGCCTCCCTAGCAGCACGACGCTCAGAAGGGGAGTTCTGGCTCCATGTAAATGTGTCCAACGGGGGGCCCCACTGGAGCTTATGGCAAGGAGATACACCTAAGGCAGAGGGAAAGCCCCTTGGGTTTTGGAGCTGAGGCTGGAAGGGGGCTGAAGCCCGATACACCGTGCTAGAACAAATGCTGTGTGCAGCAGCCGCAGTTTTAGAAGCCACAGAGGCCCTGAGAGGGGAGTTACCCACTGTCATAACCACCCCAGTACCCATCCTGGGAATGGCATTGTCTGACCGACACCTCCCGCCTGGAGGGAGGGCCCAAGAAACAACAGTGCAAAAATAGATCTATTATATATTAAGTCGGGTGCAGTGGGTAACCCCAAAGGGACGTCCAGCACTAGTAGAAAAAGTCACAGAAAGCACAGTCAGCATATACCCAGACGCAACCAGCTCTGATGAGCCATCTCCCATCAAGGAAACGCCTCCCTTTTCACCCGACATGGAAACATCAGAAGATGTAAAAGTCTAGTTTACCGACAGCTCAGCCAAAGGTCGCACCTGGAGGAGTGCTGCCATACAGATTCGAGATGGTAAGCAGCTTACAATGGAGGAAAACAGCCAAAGTGCGCAGTATGCTGAACTGGCCGCTGTAGTCAACGTGGCCAGCTATGAACTGTTACTAGGGTCAAGCTGTACAAAACCCATTTATATCTACTGCGATTCGTGGATGGTAGTAGAGGGGTGCACCAAGTAGCTACCCTTGTGGAAAAAAGAAAACTTTGAAAGACGAGGCAAAAATATTGGGAGCTATAATGACTAAGAAACTTTGTGGGTAATGGCAGAGGAAGGTCTAAAGAAATTGTTGGTTTAATCATAAACGCTAACTGTGACTCTAGATATTCATGAGTTGTGCCCAGCCACATTTGCTTTGTTTTCTTTATGCTTGTTGGACAGGATCATTGTATGTAAACATTGTTTATATGTTAAC
>NW_017728965.1:2301164-2303732 GCF_001723915.1 Gavialis gangeticus
AGCAGAAGCTCAGCCACCCCCAGAGAAGGCACCCAGCCCCTCCCTCCAGCAGACCCCTGGAGTGCTAGCCGCAGAATGGCTGCATCGGCAGCCTGAGCACCCTGGCCACGATGGCACTGCTCGCCTAGCAGCCACCTGGGGCATTCACCTAACTAAAAGGGAAGCACAGGAAGTAGTCAACTCCTGCATCACCTGCCAGGAAGTCAAGGCCCAACTAACGCCTGCCTCAACTACCCCTTTGTCATTACACAGTGGGAAAGTAATATGGGAAGTTTGGCGGTGTGACTTTATAAGCCCACTTCCCCGCACCCCCAGAAAATGACAGTATGCATTTGTAGCAGTAGAAGTAGTCACCGGAATGATGTTTGCCCGGGCCTCTGCCAAGGCACTGGAAAACCTGCTAGCCATTTACCCACCTCCTGTAGAGCTGCAAAGTGACAATAGTTCACATTTTCACAACCATCTGGTCTATGAGTGAGGTGCAAAACATCAAGTGCTGTAAACCTATCACGTTCCCTATCACCCGTAATCTAATAGACTAGCAGAATGAGCCAACGGTATCTTAAAGTGCAACCTGCGAATGGCCGCTGGTTCAGCCCTCAAAGACTGGGACCTGCACCTGGATCGCTCAGTCAACTGGGCCAACAATTGGCCCCGCACTGGAGGAAGCCCCATGCAGCAAGCCTTTAGTCAAGGCTGGCCCCGCAAGCCGGCAGTGGAACAGCCAAAAAGTGGCTGAGAGATAACCAAAAGTTAATTCCTTTATCTGTTTTATTATCACTGTCAATGTTAATTTGTATTATTATGTTGTCTGTTTATTAGCATAACCTTTTTACTAATTGTCATATGTGCAAACTATATCTTTTGTTGTTATAAGTAAAATTTATTCTTTTTTTATAAGTGAAACTTGTCAGTGCTTTCCTTCCCAACATCACCTCCTTGATCCCGAGCCAAAAAGCCCAGTGGCTGATAAAGTTGCAGTGCTCAATCAGTCTGCAACTGAAGTGATATACTCACAGTACCCAGCTGGCCTGTAACAAGCTTATTATAGCATAGCATAACTATGGCCTACCACAACCAGAATTCCTACACTGAAGTCTTTTAATAAGTTTTGATCACAATAAAAAGAACTGATGGAAAAAATTTAGGAAGAGTTTTGGGGGGAGGGGGGAGAATGCAACAAGCCTATTCTGAACCTTGAGAAATGGTATTAAAAACCATTGAACATGTTTTGCTGATGTTTACATCTGGTATTTATTTCTTTATTTTTATCAAAGGTAGGAAGTACCAGCTGAACTGGTGTTGCCAGTCAAAACTAACTTGAGCTTCCCCTGGAAAATAAGTATTGCTAGTAGGTTCAGCCTGCAGAGGCTTTTATTGGCAGCTTTCAGGTTGCTCAGGGATATTGTATTTCAAGCCCCTTTAGACTCTTAAGTCATCTCAAGACCAATTAATGATCCATGGTAAAGATCATCCTCCACGTAAGGGATTGCCTGTATTTTAGCCAGGCCCACTCACCCACTGGGATAGTGTCTGAGTGCTGGGCACCTGCAGCAGCATTTGGCCCTAAAGCTGCTACCTGAAGCTGAAGTTACATCTTGGGCTTGACTTTCCGCAACATTGACTTTAAACTAGGCGGGCTTTAAACTAGGCTCGTCGGGGGAAGGGGAAGATGATGAGGATGGAGGGAGCCACAGAACACCAAACAAAGAGCCACCCACAAGAACAGCCAGGTACCCAGGTAGGAAACAGGGGCCCAGATAGTCCTGGGATTAGGGGTGCAGTGCATGCACCTTCAGGAGGCCTTAAATGCCTCTACACTAATGCTCGTAGTATGGGGAACAAGCAGGAGGAACTTAGCCTCCTGCTAGCTAACACAAACCTGGACATAGTGGGGCTCACTGAAACTTGGTGGGATCCAACGCATGGCTAGGCAGTGAACATCGGGGCTATCGGCTGTACAGGAAGGATAGAAGGGGGAGGAAAGGTGCAGGTGTGGCGCTCTATGTCAAAGAGCAATACACGTCCTCAACAGACAAGACAGGGTCAGAAGAGGGGCAGACTGAAGTGCTCTGGGTCTGTATACAAGGGGGTCAGGGGAAAGGGACTTAATGGTGGGGGTCTACTACAGACCACCCAACCAGGGGGAAGACCTGGACCGGGAATTCTCAGGTCAGCTCGTGGCGGCAGTAAAGTCGATGGATGTGGTCATCGTGGGTGACCTAAACTACCCGGACATCTGCTGGAAGAGCAGTCAGCCAGGTCTGACCACTCACGTAGGTTCCTAGCTGAGATACAGGACCTCCACCTGACCCAGGAGGTGCACAGTCCCACCAGGGGAAATGCCCTGCTGGACCTGGTCCTGGCCACGGGCGACGACCTAGTGAGGGGTCTGTGGGTGCTCGACCACCTGGGCGATAGTGATCATCGCCTGCTGGGATTCACTATCCAGCGCAAGGTGTCAGTGGCCTGCAACAAGGGACCCGGATCAAGGACGACAAGAAGTCCTTTTTTAAATACATAGGGGGTAAAAAGAAGGTACCGGGTAACGTAGGGCCTCTGCAGGAT
>NW_017728965.1:2304049-2305861 GCF_001723915.1 Gavialis gangeticus
GAAAAGGATCTTGGAGTCATCATTGATGCCAAGATGAACATGGGCCCGCAGTGTGGGGAGGCAGTCAGGAAGGCCAACCGCACCTTGTCGTGCATCCACAGATGCATCTCAAGCAGGTCCAAGGAGGTGACACTCCCCCTCTACGCAGCACTGGTCAGGCCACAGCTCGAGTACTGCGTCCAGCTCTGGGCGCCGCACTTCAGGAGGGATGTGGACAACATGGAGAGGGTCCAGAGGAGGCCACCCGCATGATCAGGGGGCAGCAGGGCAGGCCCTACGAGGAGAGGCGACGGGACCTGAACCTGTTCAGCCTCCACAAGAGAAGGCTGAGGGGGATCTAGTGGCCGGTTACAAACTAGTCAGGGGGGGACCAGCAGGCATTGGGGGAGTCACTGTTCCCCCGAGCACTGCCAGGAGTGACCAGGAATAACGGTCACAAGCTGGCAGAGGGGAGATTCAGGCCAGACATCAGGAGGCGCGACTTCACGGTCAGGGCAGCTAGGATCTGGGACCATCTTCCAAGAGAAGTGGTGCTGGCTCCTACCCTGGGGGGCTTTAAGAGGAGGCTGGATGACCACCTTGCCGGGGTCGTTTGACCCCAGTACTCGTTCCTGCCATGGCAGGGGGTCGGACTTGATGATCCGCTCGGGTCCCTTCCGACCCGACCAGCTATGAAACTGTGACTTTTCTGAAGCTTCAGACGAAGCCGGGAAGACTTGCTCGCTGCTTAGGCGGGCGGACAGTCAGGGCACTGCTACATGTTGCAATTGAAGTGGGACAGCGGCTAGAGTGCTGTTACACATTTTCAAGCAGTAACTTTAGAGCAGCTTGGCTCTTTTTACAGCTGGAGAGTCTTTTTTTTATCCTGTGGTAATGACTTTGCATGTGTGGCCAGTCGAAATGCATTGTGAGAGTCACCAGTAAATGGCATGATTGTTACTTTGCACATGCTCTGGTCTTACTTTGCACTTGTGGCTGGTCCAAATTTATCATGTGGTTCACCAGGGAATGGTGCCATCTGTACTTTGCGCTTGTGGCTAGTCATGATTTACAGCACAATTCACTAGTGAGTGGTGTGATCATTACTTGGCGCTTGTGGCTAGTTAAATTGTATTGAGTGATTCACCAGGGAGTGCTGTGATCATTACTTTGCACGTGTGGCTAGTCACAATTTATTGCACAGTTCACTAGTGCATGGTGCCATCTCTACTTTGCACGTACAGCTGGTCACAGTTTATTGCACGGTTCACCAGTGAATGCCGTGATCATTACTTCAGGTATCCAGGTTGTAGCCATATTGGTCTAAAGGGAAAAGCAACCAGGACTCGTGGCAGAGGTGATATCTTTTATTAGACCAACTAGATTTTTTTCAAAAATAATAATAATAAAAGAAATCTTTAATTTTTTTTGCAAAAATCTAGTCTAATAAAAGCTATCCCCTTTGGCACGTGAACATTACTTTGCACGCGTGGCTGGCTGAAATGTATGAAGGGATTCACCAGGGAGTGCTGCCGTGGGCATTGCTGCGGGGGTGTTGGCACAGGCAGGCAGATGCGGCATCTTTTACTAGACCAGCTAGATAGCTGCGGGGAAACTTGTTCTTTGTAAGCTGCCCGGTACAAGCGCCCTCCTTCGGGCAGAGAAAGTCAGGCACATTACAGAGAAGTCGGCACATCTGCCGAGAGACTTTGCACGGTGGCTGATTCAAGTGTGTGAACCAACTCGCGACCGCATCTGGGCCGCGCCGGCGAGTGGGGGGTGGGAGGAGCCGGGCTGTGGGCGGCGCCTGCGGCCGCCCCGCCCCGCCTACAA
>NW_017728965.1:2306546-2307201 GCF_001723915.1 Gavialis gangeticus
CGGCGCGGCGCGGCGGGACGGGACATGCCCGGGCTTGCGGAGAGCCGTCGCCAGCCGGCTCGTGCCGGGCAGCGCCCGCCGGCGTTTGACCCAGAGTCCGGGGGCCGGCCCCGCTCCCGGCTGGCCTCCCTCCTTCGCCCGCCTCCGCTTTACCCGCCTGGGAGACTGGCACGGAGAAATGGGGCCGCCTTGACGGGACCCGCCGTGTTGTGTCGTGCGGGCTGCGTCGGCCCCTTGGGCAGCGCGGAGCAAGGAACCGGTGCGTGAGCCCACGGGGGTTGGCACCGCAGTGGTTCCCCGAAGGAATTCCCCGAAGGAATTAGCCATCTCCTGCCGCAGGCTCTGGCCGCCCTACGTCACTTTCCCCACTTCCAAAAGAAAAGGGGATTTTGGACTGTAATGCCTAGCCCCATGCCGTGCAGACTACTGGTTTAACAGGAGACGTCTACACCTTCGGCCGTGCGCCGTAATCGGCTCTGCCGTGCGTGAGCGCGCGCGGTCTTTTTGTGATGTTGCTGCACACTAGACTGAACCTGTTGTGCGTTAGTCCACTAACATGGGTTTTGCCGGCTGCACTAATGCACGATAGTTAGTCTACTGCACCCGAAGCGTCTTGCATAGATGGGACGCAGAGTTTAAAAAAAAAAAAAAAAAA
>NW_017728965.1:2307279-2317527 GCF_001723915.1 Gavialis gangeticus
TTTAAAAAAAAAAAAAAAAAATGGTGATCCAACTCTCCGCACGCCAGGCACCAAGCTTCTTGTGATGACAAACCCAGGAGTGCTGTGTAGCGTGTTGGGGGCAGTAAGGGCGCTAATAATTCCCTGCCATAGCAATGTGCAGTTTTGGTGTGCATGTAGGGGGGTGTGTGGGAGGGTGATCTTGAAATGAGTGAAAGAGCTGTGCTAGAAACATGCACCACTCGATAGATTCCCTGGGATATACGGCAAGTACATGCTGCCGAGGTCCATCTTGTGCTATGCACGCGGATAATGCGATAAACCATGCTGCGTCGGACTTGTGCGTAACTTGGTACCATGTTGTAGTAGCTAGGAGGAAGCAACTGTCTCTTACTTCAGCACCTGTTCCTACAGGGCCGTAGATGTGTTTGTTGTAAGCCAAACTGCACTCTGCAGGTTTGCAGTCTGTCATGCTTCGCTTTGAATGGCAGCGTAGCAGGCATCGGGGAAGTGCTCCGCTGTGGTTCAAGGGTGTACACCAACTCGCAGAGAACGGAGCCTTGTAACCAAACCATACTGTGTTAAAGAGCAGACTGTGTGGTGAGCTGAAATGGTTGAGACCAGCCTGATGCTGAGGGACTTGGAAACTTTCCCCATGCTTTCCCATCCATCCAGCCCCTCCTTGCTTTAAACTTCATCTGCGCTCCAGGCAGGACAGAGTGCAACTTGCATGCTCACTGCTGCATATCATAAGTGGGGACACTGGCTCCATCTGATGGGGAGGATCGTCTCTTCTCCCCCACCACCCCTTTTACTATTTTCACATTTTAAAAAAGCAACCGAAAATCCACCCTTTCCTGTGATTTTTTTTTTTTTTTTTTTTTTTTTAAATGAAACGCCACTAACTTATACAGATATATCTATATTAGTGGTGTTTCATTTTAATTACAGTAAGAATGTGGATACTGTATCTATATATTAGTGGCATTTCATTTTCATCACAGAAAACTGGATTTGGAGTTGCTTTTTTTTAAATCTGAAAATTGGGGACTTTTTTTTCTCTTTTAACCGGAGAGAACCAGGATCCCTGGTCATACATGTTAATTGGCCTGTTTTCTGAAGTTCTTACATTTTTAGCCCAAATAATGAATGACTCTTTCCTCGTGGTGACTGACTTGCCGTTGATTTCTGTCTCGGCAGTCTTCCTTGTGCCGCACAGCACAGGCCTGCCTCGTGCTTTTTAGCTTCGCAGACTCAGTGGAGGATTCCTCTAGGCAAGTAACCATCTAGCTTGGAGGTCGCAGACGGGCTTAGACATAATGTCAATGTGGATGTGGTGCTCACGGGAGCTGCTCTGTAATCCACAGGATGTGAGCCACTTCCATTCAGGACTAATGAAGGATTTTCATTGGCATCAAGGACGCTTGTACACTTCCTATTGAGGAAGTGTAATCTGTGTACTCCATTTTTGAGCCTTAACACTGAGCTGGGTGGAGGCAAGGGTATGCCAAGTCCTTGGTGTTCCTGCAAACACCAAGGACCAGGTTGTGGTGGATCGCAGAGGCAAAGGATGTCTCTGCTGCAGAGGCCTTTGACTTTGAGCAAATCCCTCTGCTTCTGTCTTTTGGGCTGTACAATGGAAGGTGATGGGAGAATCCAACCTGTGCAGGGTGTCAGGTGTGCTCCTTAGCTCCTGGCTGGGTAGCTTCTATTGTTTTCCAGACTTCAGTAGGTTTGCGTCTTGCCTTTGGAAAGGCCCTTCTCACCTCGTGACGGGTGATGTAACTGCGCTGACCTTGGAAAGTGATGTGTGCCGATAAGGCTTATCTTGTGTTACGCAAGCTCTGGCCAGGAGCTATTTTTGGTCTTTTTGGTTTGTGCCTGGTCTAAGCTGCTTGCCTTGGGGTTGTGGGGAAGGAAGTGGGCTAACTGCCAAACAGCAAAGGTGGTCAGGATCATAATTGGGAGGCAGATAAAGGTCTGACCGAGCTGTGGAAACGAGGCTTATTGCCTGTGGATGGCATGACTTGGATGTAGACGGGCTACACGGTGCAGTGGCTCCCGTACACTACTCCCCAGGGGCTGGGAGTGCTGTCCTGTGGTGTGCGGTGGTGCTTTTCTTGCAAAGGGATATCCTGATCTGGGAGAGTCCTTCAAGATGTTTGGGCCTAACTGCACTCCTGCTGTCCCCATTCGGGCTCCCAGGCGGTGTCTTTCTTCCTGCCCGAAATAGCTCAGCAGTGAAAAACAATTATGCGCTTCATGTTAGTGGTGAGAGAAGTTCTTGGAACTGCTGCTAAAATTTTCAGGTGACGTTGAAATGGCTCTGCTGGGTTGTGCATGTGTGAGGGCTACTTTGTGAGCAAAAATGTGGTTTGTCTGGATTTCCCCCACCTCAGCAGTAATCAGTGCCTCTGACAAAGAGCAATTTAACACCAGTCTTTTGAGCTATCATTTGAAGTGGGGCTCAACTTAAGGGGAGGAGAATTAATTATGAACTCCAATCTGGACTAACAGGGTGTGGATGTCATGACATGTTGCCAGTAAACTTTTTTTTTCCCCCCCCCTTACTACCTATTTTGTTCATCCTGCAAATGGAGCATCTGCTTGAGGGTGGACGGACGAAAGTCTCGAAACCTGTGCCGCTGCTGCTGCTGTTCTTGGAAACGACTTTGTAGGGAGGGAAGGAAAGATGGCATGTTCGGATGGTAGGGAGCCAGGCCGGGCCTGAAAAGTATTTATTTGCGGATCTGAGTCATCCTTAGGAAGCTTTTTAGTTGGGGGCAGACCTGTTGAAACCGGTTTGCTAGCCTTCCTGTAGTCATGCTGTCCGGGAGCTGGAAAGTGGGTGTGCATTAGGGGCAGGGTCTCGGCATAGCCTGATCTGTTGCGTTGTTCGAGCGGTGTTGGCTTCCTCCTAAGTGCTTCCAATCTCCTCCTTTCCTGCAGCTTTTTTTTTTGGCTCGTGATGCACTCAGGCATCATTCCTTCTAGGTTCACGGCCTGTTGCACCTCGGGGATGGCATTTCAGTTCTTCTTCCAGCACAGGAATCCATGGAGACTTGGTTTTTTCTCTGCATGACCCACCCCGCACCATGCACCTTTCTCTGGTCTCCTGTCGGAGAATCACCTTGTCCCCTACGGTTGCAGTAGTCCTCTGTCTCTGCCGTTCTGATTCACAGATGCGCTACCCTTCCTTTCTCCATCACAAACCCGTCTCCTGCCCTTTCTCTGTCCTTAGTTCGTAAGGGCCTTTGTGGGGGTGGGAATTTAATGCTTTCCCAGTTCATCCAGGTGTGAAATACACAAGTGCTCCTGTTTAGAAGGAGCGATCAGACCCCCAGCCTGCCCCTCGGAGACTAGAGCACCGTTTCTCAACTTGTGGGTTGTGACCCAAAAGTAAGTTGCAAGAATGTATAAAAGGGTCATGAACAAATTTAAAAAATGGGTTCTCCTTTTAAAGGAGTAAAACGGGGGAAGCTGGCTTTTTTCCTGGCAGGCTGGCAGAGCTCCAGCCTGCCAGGGGTGGCTTGGGGTCCCCAGTGCCCCACACACTGTGGCTGGGGCCTGGGGGTGGGGAGCAGCAGGTTGGGAATGGGGGGCACTGGGTATGGACTGGCCATCAACCTTTACAAATGGGTCCTAGTAGAAGAAAGGATGAGAACTGCTGGCATAGAGGATTTCAATGGAGGGATATTTAAGAAAAACAAACCTGAAACAAAACCCTTGCCAAGAGGAGAGTAGCACCATAGTGCTTTCACCGTCCGCTTGTTGGAAGAAGAGGCAGCAGTCTCAGAAATGTAGAGATCTCTGTGCTTGGGCTTCCCACTTTTTTCCAGAGCAAGTATACATCTCACTCTGTAAATTGGATAACCCCAAGAGTCTGGAAGTTGAGGAAAGTGGATTTCTCTGCACCTGTGTTTCTGCCCCCACTGCTGTGCCTGCAGGGGCACTTCCTGGTCTGGTGAAAGTCGCTGAGTGGAAAGGTCTTGCTAATGAAATAACTACATTTAAGAGAGGGGCAGGAATGGGTGTCCTCACTCCAGAAATGGAAAGGGTTCTGCAGTGCAAACAGTGACTAATCAGAGCTCTGGCAAGGGTGGCTCGAATGATGTTTGATTTCCGCGACGTCAGAGTGGCTGAAGTCCACTTGTCAGGTGAGCAGATAGCGTGAGCTGAGCTAATAGCCAGTTGATGCCTGTGAAACTGGAGGTAATAAACAGTGCATTTCAGGGTCACAATCATAGAAAATGAGGGTTGGAAAAGACCTTAGGAGATCATCTTCTAGTCCAACCCCCTGCTCAAAGCAGGACCAGTCCCAGCTAGATCATCCCAGCCAAAGCTTTGTCTAGCTGAGTTTTAAAAACCTCCAAGGATGGAGCGTCCACCACCTCTCAGGGTGACCCGTTCAGGTTCTTCCTAATATCCAACCTAAACTTCCCTTGCTGCCTCTTGAGCCCATTGCTCCTTGTTCTGTCGTCTGCCACCACTGAGAACAGCCCAGCTCCAGCCTCTTTTAAACCCCCCTGCAGGGAGTTGAAAGCTGGTATTAAATCCCCCCATAGTCTTCTCTTCTGCAGACTCAGTAGATCAGCTCCCTCAGCCTCCCCTCACCAGTTGTGTCCCAGCCCCCTCACCACTTCTGTTGTTCTCCACTGGACTCTCTCCAACTTGTCCACATCCTTTCTATAGTGAGGAGCCCAAAACTGGACCCGGGACTCCAGATGTGGCCTTGCTAATGCGGAATAGAGTGGAATAATTACTGCCTTTGATTGCTGGCAACGTTGTTAGCCTTCTTGGTAACAAGGGCG
This sequence comes from Gavialis gangeticus, assembly GCF_001723915.1. Taxonomy (NCBI): domain Eukaryota; kingdom Metazoa; phylum Chordata; order Crocodylia; family Gavialidae; genus Gavialis; species Gavialis gangeticus. The sequence continues at coordinate 2,312,070 of NW_017728965.1, forward strand.
CACTGCTGACTCCAATTCACCTTATTGTCCACTGTCACCCGTAGGTCCTCTTTCTGCAGAGCTGATGCCTAGCTAGTCAGTTTGTAGTTTGTCCTGATTAATGGGATTTTTTCCATCCTAGTTGCAGGACTTTGCACGTGTCCTTGTTGAACCCCATGACACTTTCCTTTGGCCAAATCCTCCGATTTTTCTGTGCCACTCTGAATCCTACCCTTACCCTCCAGTGCATCTACCACACCCCACTGGAGCAGAGAGGAGGAATTTGGAGCAGAGAACAGGAGCAACTCAAAGTTAGCAAGTGCTCAAGATTGAATGCGTGTCCTCTGGAAAACCACAAGATCTGAAGAGTGAATCCTGCCAAGCAACCTGGCAATTTCCTGGTGATCTAGCTGGCAGTCCTAGGATCTTGTCTGACTCTTCCTTCCTGAATGCTACAAAACTGCTGTGTGCTACAGGACAAAAATTGGGGGAGAGAACGGACAGAGATTTTGATTCCTTTTCTATTTCCCTGCATTCAGGGGTCCCAGAGCACTGAGAGAGGTCTTTTCCCTCTTAGAAACTCTCAGCTCTGTAGACATGCCTGTTATCCCCTAAGCAAAAAATAGGCGCTGATCTCCCTTGACTCCGCTTACTTCCCCAATTATAGTTTCCCTCCCAGATTGAGACGCGCTGTCCATAGTCCCCGTCTGAGCAGAGCTCCAGCACACGGGAAGGGGCCTGGATTAGAGAGGGAGCTATGCAGTCCCCAGATGACCTCTTCCTAGCCAAAGCTCAAAACTGATATTTTTGCCTTCATCCTCCTTGACCTGCCAGCTCCCTCTGAAATGCCAGCCTGCTTCAACCTTAGGTGCCATGACTATTGTCTTCTACTTTTGGTCTCTTAAGGGATGAGGTCCTGGAGATAAGAACCTATTTACTCTGCCAGGCTGCGTGCTAATAGGGTGTTCCTGGTCCAGGACTTGGACCCAAAGACATTAAAGGTTTAAGTTGTGCAGGTTGCATAGCAAGCTGGTGGTCACTGCCGTGGCTCTATTTCTCTGTAGGTGCAGAGAGTTCACAGCTGTCTGCTGCAGTCTCAATACAGAAGTTACCAGCCTTTCTACCTCCACCCTGATGCTGCTGTCTTGGCTCAAGTATTCTTGGCAGTTTTTAGGCTTAAACAGTTGCTCTCTGTTTCCAGCATAAAGCCATGTCAGCAAGCGTGTTGCGGACACGGGATGCAGAAGGATCCAGGGTGGATGCTGCTACCTCGAGACCAGCTACTCCAGACCTGGAGTTCTACTGGGTTGATGGCAGTCATCGCTGCAAACGGTGCCCTCAAGGTATTGTGTTCCCCAGACCAGTTCTCTGCTCCGCTCTCCCTTGATCTTGGGGCACAACTCTATCCTTTCCTCTTGCCTGTCTGTTCCACCGCTCTCCGTGGAACGACCATACCCTTTCATTCCTGTCTCTCCCTCCTCTTCTCTTACTGTACCATTTGGGAGACTTCCCTTTCCAATCCCGCTCTCGCCCCTCCTTTGTCTGGCAGGAAACCACACATGGATGAGAGCTGGGGTAAGCACGTGTTATTACAGCGGGATGCTGTTTTGAAACCCCCATCTTGGGCTCATTGTCTGGTTGTACATGGGGAGTTGCAAAGTCTCAGGTTTTCCTTTTATTGGTGGTTTGTCACCTCTGAATTGAGTGAAAGCAGATGCCACTTCTAGCATGCAAACACCACCCTTTCCCTCTGGGCAGATGCTGTTTGCTGTGTCTCTCCATCTAATGTGCCATTTCTCTTCCCTCTTGCCTGCAGGTCACTACGTTAAGGAGCACTGTGTTAACTCTGACAAGCCTTCGACGTGCCTTCCGTGCAAAGAAGGCTTTGAATACATGGCCTACTCCAGTGAGTTCAAGACCTGCTTCTCTTGCCGTGTCTGCAGGGGAGGTAAGAAGGAAACTGAAACTAAGGGTTTTTGTCCGGCAGGGGTCAGTCTTCTACCACACTTCATTCACTGTAGTAGTGTAGGATGAACCATGGAGGGATTGTAAGCCCCTTTGGGGAAGGGACTGCATGTCAGCTTGGTACCAGTTGGGGTTGGGTCCTAGTTCCTGTTTGGGGCTACAAGGTGCTGCCTCAGTATAGTTAATAGAGGAGTCTCTCTCCCACTGGACAGACTAACTTTCTGGATGATGGGCAGATGAATGTGCCTTGTCTGCAACACCTGCTTACCATCACAGCAGGGTGGGTATTCGTTTTCTGGAAAGCTGTGTAGGCCTTAGCCCCTTGCTCTGGTGTGTGCAGGCACTAATGGTTTTTCATCTTGCTCCTACAGCAGCATGGCTCACTGCACTGGGACATTGAACCAGGGCTTGAACTTGAGACCGTCTTCTGCAGTGGAGCGTAGACTGTAGCTTAAGGAACTTGCTTGCTGGCTGGCAGCAGCTGGGCAGAGGCATTGTCTGCTTGTAACTTAAAGATCACGCTAACAGAAGTGCTGTCACTGCTGGGGTACAGGACTGTGGGAATGCCTGCATGCAGGGGATGGGTGACTCTGAAGCGAGTGAGTTAGTGTCTTCCTGTGAGTGCGTTGCAGTTTGGTGTGTTTGTTTTTTTGTTTAGCCTTAAGGGATCAAGCGTCTCAGTCCAAGCTGAGGTGAGACCCAGTAGTGCAGGAAAGGCCCCCCACAACTCTTCCCAGCCAGGCTTGTTCCACCTTGGTGGGGGTGAAGGGGTCTAACCAGGCATGTTCTCCTGTGTGGCAGACCAGGTGGAGGTGAGACCATGCACCAGGACCAGCAACAGGGAGTGTGCCTGCAAGAATGGCACGTACTGCACCCCAGATCAGCCCTGTGAAATGTGCCACAAGTGCCAAACCAGGTGAGAGCTACTTGTCATGCCGCATAGAGGGAAGAGGGGCTCGGGGCTGGAGCAGGACCTTTCCAGTCCTGACACACGTTCTAGTGCCTTCAGCTCTACTGTGGCAGTATGGTTATCCCATGCTGGCTGGTCCACCTGCCAAGTACTAATTCATTTCTGTCTGTTCCCTAGTTGTCCCAAAGGAGGAGAGGTGGTGAAATCTTGCACGCCATATAATGATATACAGTGCGGCCACTCCATCATGCCCCCTCCTGCACCAGGTAAGAGCAGAGGGCAATTGGGAAAAGGGGGTTAGGAGCAGAAGCCTTCAGGAGCAAGCATGGTAGCTTACTAGTTAACTCCTGGCTGACTTGAAAAGTAAAGGGAGAAGTTCAGCCCTGAATCCTAATCCGCAGCGGTAAGAGAAGTGAGAGAGGCCAGATTGTTGGATGAGAGGAGAATTGCGATTCTTGCATGGTGGGGGGCATTATCGGAGGAGGGAGGAGCTCTCCTCTTGATGCTTGCTTCCATCCAGAGCTCTTGGAGCATTCCCAGTTTGTTTCGTTCTTTTGCAGGCAATTCTGCGGGCTTGGCTGTTGGTATCGCTGTGCCGGTAATTCTAGTCGTCATAGCCCTGGTCGCGCTGGTGGTCTGGTGTTGCTACTCTTCAGGTAAGAGGTGGGCACAGGTATAGGTGTGAGCAAAGGGCAGAGTGGGGTGCATATGAAATAAGAAAGGCTGGAAGCGAAATTCTGGTGGTGGGAAATGGACTGCAAAGTCTCTGGTGGGAAGGAAGTTAGGATTTGTTGGCTGGGTAATGCAAAGCTTTCACCACTAGTTTCTGTGGTCAGTCTGCCAGTTTTCAAGTCAATCAGATGGTGCTTGGAGATCACGGAGAGCCCCAAATCTGCTTTAACCAATGTTTTAGCCTTAACGGTGCAATAGCTGGGCTGAACTTTTGCTCTTTCACACTGCTCTGGGTGCTAGGGGGACAGAAGGAGTGGCGCTTGTAAATCCCCACACCTAATACCCTGTTGTAAATAGTTGGCTGAAGCCTCCACTGGTTTAAATGAGTGCAGCTCCATTTGATTTCGTTGAGCCCTTGGACACTTGACACCAGTACTTTCCACTTCCTAAAAGCCACTGCTATATCCTGGGAACCTGTGTGCACTGACGAGGGTTGGTGTCAGTGGGTCATGTGCTCCTCTTGCACCCTGACAAAAGTCAGGGATGGCCCTGATGTCGTGAAGAAGACGACTTGGCCCACTGTTGCTGGTGTTTTGGGCAACTGCTCTAGACAGGATCCTCCCAGGTGGGACTTTGGGGAGGGTGGAAATGACTGAGTCCATCCTTTACTGCAGTCTGTTGCCCTTGTCTCTTCTGCCCAGAAAAGAGAAGCAAGGGGAAGACTGGAGGCTTGGCAGAATGGGGCCAGCCTTGTTGGGGTGAAATCTGCTAATGGGCCTTTCCTTCTCTTCCAGGTGACAAGGAGAAGTCTTCTGACTTAACGGTGAGGGTTGTGCTACTGTGCTTTCTGGGGCGAGGCGGGGTATAATTGCACCTTGGTTGTAAACGTGCAGGGATTGCTCTGCCTGGTTACCTTGACTGAGATGAAGGAAGCTACTTCAGGGTTTCCAAGAGCATTTTGGGAGTGTATGGGAGAGGAGCTCTAGTCTTGGCACCTACCTGTCAGTGAGAGGACTAGAGTTATTAGGCTCAGGGGACTGTACAGAAATGTGTGGACTTGCACAGTTGCTCATTTTCAGGTAATGTTGCGGCCAAGGCCTTTGGGTCTAAGCTAGCTCATGTCTGCATGGGAAGTGATACCAGGCGCATATGCTACAAGAGATGGATGGTCTGGTTTGATCTTTCGACAGGGCTGGAGCCTTGGCACCTAGAGAAACTTAGCAGGTTTAGAAACCTGGTTGTGGATTTGATTCTGGATTTGTAACTGGCTGTCTGATCCAAACTTCAGCCATCCTCCAAATGTGTGTAGACCAGAGCAAGGCTCTGGAGTTTGCTTGTTTTTTCAGGAGACCTTGAAATCTGCCTCTTCAGCACTAATGCTTTAATAGCCCCTGTTGTTCCTTATCCAGTGGAAGATTTCATAGACATTAGGGCTGGGAGGGACCTCATGAGAGCATTGGGTCCAGCCCGCCCCCCACCCTAGGAGCAAGAAGTCAGCTGGGGTCAGATCACCCCAGCAAGATAAGCTTACGCATCCAAGCACCACTTAAAGGTATCCAGCAAAGGTGCTTGCACCATTTTTGGGGGAGTCTTTTGGAGACTTGGACGGTAAAGAAGCCTAGAGCTCTCAACTTAATACTTCTGACTAGAAATGACTGGTGTTGTCTCTTCTCTTCAGTCCAAGCTCCTATCGCAGCTGATGAACAGCGCAAGGAGTCGAGGAACTCGGGACAACCACAGGAACCAAAAGATGGATAAGCTGCTAGTTCCACAGGAGCAGGCTGGTCAACCGGGCCCTATGAGACCAATGGCAGAGGCCAACTGCTCAGAGCTGCAGGTAACAAAATAGTGTGTGCACACCCACCACGCATGCTGATGCTCTTTTACTGAATGACTTGCACAATAGACTCCCTTTCCTAATTCTAGGGTTGA
>NW_017728965.1:2317712-2326479 GCF_001723915.1 Gavialis gangeticus
TTTTTTTTCCCCCCCCCCCCCCCCCCCCTTCTCACAATGCCTGCTGACTTACTGCTTTTGGTCAGAACGGGCCAGTGCAGGTGGCAAGTCTTTTTAGGACGGCAGAAATCTCTGCCATGGCTTAATCAAGTGTAAACAGCATGGTATTTCACCATATGTGTGGAAAGGAGTTAAGTGCAGGGCCTGGTGCTGACAGCATTTTGTGATGGGCCCCTCTGGCTGTAATCCTAGGCTATCTGATGGTTTAAATGCCTGATACAGTGGGCTTGTCTGTGGGTTAGCTTCCCTGTCCCCTGAATGGTTGGGGACCTGCCATCTCCATCTATGCGAGAGAAGGGTTGGGGATCTAGAGGGTTTTGCCCCTCTGCGCAGGGTCAGACTGAGTGCTACAGTTGGGATCAGGAAGGGATTTTACCCCATGCTCTGACTTTTAGTATGGCCTGCTAGGGCTTTGAGCCTTCCTCTGTAGCTGGGGGCGTGGCTTTCTTCCTTGGCGCACTCATGGTTTGTTTAGGGGTTTTTTAACCACTCTTGCAGCAGCAGAACATTGCCTATGCCTGTCCTCCTGCTTTACTTGCAACAGCATGGGGTGTTGTGCCTTGTGGCTGTGACAGGCAAGGATTTGTTTGCGGTGGTGTGGATAGGGATGATGCTGCTTGCGGCAGGAGGCTGGACTAGATGACCCCTTCCTTCCAGCTCTGCTATTTTTTTTTTTTTTTTTGACCTTGGCCTGTCTCCAGGTTCAGTGGGATGATCTTTGAACAGCCATCTTGTGCGGATCTTGCAGGGGGAGCAAATCATACAGAAGAAATCTCATTCATGTCTCAATATTACAAGGGAAAGAAGGGGGAGTTTCCCTTCTCTGTTACTTAATGGCAGCCAGTGTCTTGCACAACATATGTCATGACCAGAACACTGTATGTGGCTTCATCCTTCTAGGTGGTACAGACCAGTGCAGCTCCTGAGGTGAAGAGGTGGAAGAAACTGGTTCCAGTGGAAGGAGATGACGTGATAGAGAGTAAGTGGAGTATAAGTTTGTGCCTTGTCCGCTGCTTTGTACTAGGCACTGGGAGGGACTATGGAAAACTTTGCAGTCCACAGTTCTGTTTTCTAGTCCAACATTCACAGCATGTTAACACTTCTCCCACTTCTTTGGATGGGGAGTGACCCTCCAGCTGTGGTTTTGTTTTTGGCCTAGTAGGCAAAGTACCAGGGAGACTAGGGGAACCGTATGTGGGTCACTTTGGGCATGGCTCTCTGGGACCCCAAGTAGCCATGGCCTGGTGACCTTCCCTGATGCAGTTAGAAAGGGGTGGGGGGCAGAGACCACCCCAGCTCACTTGTTACCTTGTCTAAAGGGTGACACAGGTAAGACTGGGGCTGCAAATCCCTGTGGGTTGGATCTGTGTTGGTGATGGGGCTGTAGGCAGAGGTGTATCTAGGGAGGGTGCAGTTGGACCCCTTAACAGGGTCTTCCAGTGGTAAAGGCAGATGATGCCCAGGCTTAGTCTGGTGAAGAGAGAGAGGGGATTTAATAGCAGCCTTCAGCTCCCTGGAGGCTGGTTGCAATGAGGATGGAGCTGGGCTGGTCTCGGTGGTGGCAGATGACAGACGAAGGAGCAGTGGTCTCAAGCTGCAGCAAGGGAAGTGTAGGTTAGATACTGGGAAGAACTTTCTCACGAGGAGGGAACAGGTCACCCAGGGAGGTGGTGGACTCTCCATCCTTGGAGGTTTTTAAGACCTAGCTAAACAAAGCCTTGGCTGGGCTGATGCACCTGGGGATGGTTGTGCTTTGCTCACAGGATTGGGCTCGATGACCCACTGAGGTGCCTTCCAACCCTTATTTTCTGTGATTCTGGGTTATGATCTGACTACTGGCAGGCAATCAAGGGGGAAAAAATCACCTTGCCTTGTCATGCAGCAAGCACTGCACAGCCAGACCTTTCTGGAAGGGATAAGAGTTACTCTTGATGGCATGGTGGGCTCTGGGAACGGTCTCACCAGGGCATATGACTGGGAGGTCTCTTCCAGTATCCCCATGGCCTCTGTTCTTATACGATGGTTATGGCTCGGGTTTCTCTTCCTCAGCTCTGCGCAAGTCCTTTGACATCTTTGCTGAAGAAGTGCCCTACAAAGACTGGAAAAGATTTGGCAGAAAACTTCACCTCTCAGAAAATGAAATTATGATGGCTGAGAAGATTGGTGGGGATTCACTGGAGCAGTATGTGCAGATACTAACCACCTGGGTGAACAAAGAGGGCACAGGATCCTCTGTGAACACATTGCTGGAAACACTGGACAGGATCCATCTCAGGGGCGTTGCACAATCAGTTTGCAACAAACTTATTCAGGATGGTCTCTACAAGTATGAAGACACAAGCCCAGAAGCAGATGGGATTGTCTCTTCGTAAGTACCTCTGAAGCCATGGGTTCCTTGTGCCCAGAGATGCCCTGGGAAGAGGAGCTGGAGTTAGCCAGGCACCTGGTGGTAGATTGCAAGCTACTGCAGAGGTGCCGAGGCACAGGAAATACTCTGAAGAGATTTCTACTTGCAACGACTACAGATTGTTCCAAGGGATCTCCTCTTCGGGCGCTGGTACCACATGGTCACAGCCTTATGGACTGCTGTTGACATTTGGCAGAAGTTCTCGCTTGCTGCTAAGGCTAGGTCCACAACTGGACTCTCTGGGGTCCCTCTGACGGACCAGACTATAGCCCTTATCCTTTCCCTCTCCTAGTGCTGTGGGATTGCTTCAAGCTCTTGGAGTCTCAGATGGCAGCCAGCTGGGCATAGCCACTGCCTAAAGCAATCTGTGGCAGGCAAGCTTTAGCTGGGTTCTTGCCATCTGAAAAAGGTCCACCTGCTGTACATTTTAGCTGTAGATAAGCTCCCTTTCCTGTAGGGCTAGAGCTGGGATGTGAGGGTTGGACTGGAGTTCTGTGGGGGGGAAAACTACTACCTTCCCCACTGGTACGCACACTATGGCCCACAGGCATTAGCTTCCTTGGTGAAGGATGCTAAATCCCACAGAGGTGCAGGATGATCAGTGGTGGGTGCTCAGAAAGGCACTTGAGAGATGGGTTCAGTTCTTGCTTGGCCACAGACTTCATGAGTGACCTTGAGCAAGCTGCTGTCCTCTTTGCTCAGTGCCTGCACGGTGGAGCTGCTAAACCTTCCTTACCTCAGAGAAGGGAAAAGAAAGTGCACTTGAACTATGGTCATGGGTCATCCATCCGTCCTCTTGATGAATGAGGAACTTCAGGTATCAGTTTTCTCTCAATACATAGTTCAGGGACTTCGTATCTGTGAAGTGACTTGCTGTTGTACCTCAGGGTCACCCAGCTACCCACCTTCCCTCCTCCAAAAGCCATATGAGCATCATCTATGCAGCCACAGATGCCTTATCCTCAGCATACAGAAACGGGTGCTTCCTCTCATCCAGCATCTCTCGGAGGATGGTCATACTTGAACAGCCTTCCCCCTCCACCCTACCACCATCCCTTTGTCATTGCTACTTTGTTTTTAAATGGGGGAACTTATTCTCCGTATTTATATATTTATTAGTAGCTGTGAATATTTAACTTTAAAAGGTAAATATAAAAATAACTCTTCCTCCTCCTTTTTTTACTATGCGTGTTTTTTGCCTTTTTTTTTTGTACAGCAGTGTGAACTAGCCAGTAGTATTTTTTTTGTACATCTCTTTATAAATAAACTTTTTAAAAAAAATTTGTACTGCTGCTTGCTGTCCCCTTCTTCCTGCACCCCCTTCCCTCCCCTACTCGCTCCATCGTTCTGAAATGCTGCTGCCATGGCTAAATCCTAGGGACAAGGGCAAGGCCTCAGTCTACATGGCTCTGACTTCATTGAAGCTATGCTGTCCTTCACTGGAGGCCCAGACTTGGTTTCCTGTGCGGTCAGGCTAGATTATCTTTCCCTCAGGCAGACTTGGCAAGAGGAAGCCAGTGTATGCATGTACCCTGGGGATCACCCCCCCCCAACCACCCTTCCTTTTTGTGTGCAAGTAGAATTCAAGTGTCTCAATTTGTTTGCCAGCGTCTTCACGCAGCCCCCTATGTCCACGTACCACTTGGACCCTATTCTGGCTTGCAGCCGTTGGCGTCCTGTAGCTCTTCTCATGGACTCGGTTAGCAAAGGCCTGGCTTTACTGAGGAAGATGCCTTCAGTCATATTCTAACATATCAGTAGTCCCACTGGGGGTCGCGGAGAACTCAAGCAGCTTTACCTTGCCCCCCATCCCCTTTGGATCCAGGACACTGGCTTTGGTTTTAAAAAAACAACCGTTCCCAGCAAGTTGCTGCTTTTATAGTGGAAAGGGAAGAGTTGGGGTGGGGAAGAAGGGGCACGAGTAATGCCTCTATGGGAGGCAGACTGCTGCTCTGGTTAGAGCCACAAATTGGCAGGCTTAGCAGAGAGCAAGAGTGCAGGTCTGGTGACTTGAGGGAAAGCTCTCTTGAGCCATGTGCTAGAGCAGGGGTGGGCAAAATGCAGCCCGCGGGCTGGATTTAGCCACAGGGCCCCTAAAAAAATTTAGAAAATGAATCTGTCCCTGGCTGCCTGTCATGTGGCCCTCGACGGCTTGCCAAAACTCAGTAAGCAGCCCTCTGCCCAAGATAATTGCCTGCCCCTGTGCTAGAGGAAGGCAGGGTTCAGTTTCTATGCATAGAAATTACCGTTGCCAATGCAAATGGTGTTGTTCCTCCCTTGCTGGTGTTGTACTCCCGTGTGTCCAGCTATATCCCCTGTGCGTGCTAAGGACCTGATCAGGTGCTCGGGGGGTTCTTGCTGCTAAGGAACCGCTGCTTATCGGTGTAGTTGGCTCCTAGGGGTGCAGTCAGCCCTGTGCTCTATTGTGGGTCTACCTGTGCTAATTTCTTTGCTGCTTTCCCTGCCCTCTACTAGGGAATTGAAGCCCTGAGTGTAATTTTAAAAGAGAGCAAGTAGAAAGCTTCCACTTGAAGCACTTGAGTGGAAGCCAGAACCGTGATCTGGCAACTAAGGCACAGAAGACAAATTACTTACCCCACACACCAGGCCTCCTTGGTCCTCTGTCGTATTTACTAGCTAACACTGCCCTCTGACACGAGTACTCTGCAGACACCTATATGTGAAATAAGGATCCTTCTCAAAAAAAAAAAAATTTTTTTTTTTTTAAATGCGCCTGCTTCAAAGGGGAAGGTTGGATTTTTTCCACTTTAAAGAAACTAGTTTCTCTTTTTGCTATTAATTTTGGGTTGCCTGAGGCAGTGCGGGTCAGTGTTGAGAGGTAGGGGCATCTGCACAGAGTCCCTGGACCTTGGCAAAGAGCTGGGAGGGGAAAACTTTTAGCCCCCTGTGCCTCACTTTCCCCATCTGTAAATGCAAGAGAATGCTACCTTTTGTGCACGTGGGAGATGGGATGGCGTACAGTATTGCCATGCTCCTAGTGCCCAGGGCAGGACTTCTGCTCTGCGAGGCTGACTTAAGGCCATGACATTGCATTGGCTGTGAGCACTGGAGCTCTGCTGCTTCTCCTTGGGAACATCCAGAGCCAGCAGCCAGCTTGGCTGGGTGCTTGGGTGTGTGGTCAGAGCAGGGAGGTCATCTGTCAGGGGCTGGGAGACGGATGCAGTGAGTTGCCACTGGTTTCTCCAGTATCACCTGCTGCCTTTGAAATACACAGAGACCAAGATGGTCTTTTAAAATACCGTTTATTACAACAGAGCCTTCTGAGCTAAAATCCCAACTGGGTGTTTTGGTAGTAGGGTTGGTTTCATGGGTTTGTGTCTTTTCTTTCTTTGCTTATTTCGTGTGTGTAAAAAAAGATTCAGACTATGGGATTCCCCAGGGTTGCAGAAGCAGCCCAGCCCCTAGTGTCCTTCTGAACTGGGAAAGGAAAAAAGCAATGCCCTTGCCTCTAACTCTCCTTGCTTAGGGGGAGACGCTGCAGGCTGACCCGATTGGGAACTGGGGTAGGCCCTTGTGGTGTTGACTGCTTTCCCTTCTGCTCCCGCTGCCCATACTTGAAGCAGGGAGGAGGGCAGAAGCCTGGGATGGGGGCAGTGGGGTTAGCTGCTCCATGACTCGACTCCCACCTGCACCAAGGAGCTCAGTTCTGAGTCGAAGAGCAGCGCTGCACCTGCCGTATGTCTGCATCCCTCCTGTGGTCTTCACTGAGGTTGGACTTGCGTGGGCTTAGGATGCACCCTGCCCAAGCAACCGTCTGCAAGTTCAGAGCCAGGGCGGTAAGTGCAAAGGGGTAGAGCTGCTCCCTGACTAGCTCCAAGGGAGGGGACAGGACAGGACTGGGATCTGCTGGGCTCTGAACCATACGCAAAGTGGGGGAAAGGAGTCGGAAGCCATCAGGCAAAGCAGATGAGCCTGTGACTCCTGGTTAAAAAAATAACATGGACTCAGGAAGAATTTCACTTTTGCTGAAGAGTTTAAAAAAAATCCCTCCTCTGTCGTGCTCCTGTAAACTGAGTTTCTCCTGCTGATGAAACTCCACCAAGTCTCTAGCATGTCAGCAGCCTGCTTGGGGCACAGCGCTCAGCAGCCACCTTGCACGTCTCCAGCGGAGCAGCTACAGAAGGGGTCAGGGTCCCGGAGAGCTCCCAGCCAGGCCCAGGAGCTCTGGATCCTGAGCCCCCCCGTATGGTACTCGCCCTCCCTGCTACGACCTCTCTTTCTCTGCCACGGGGCTTAGCTGGTGGTGTCTTCTCCAAGCATGGCGGACCAGACACTGATGCAGGGCACTCGGCCCCCTCTTCCTCACTGGAGCCAAGATGAGGGGGCTTTCAAACTACAGCGGAGGAGGACGAGGAGGAAGACGAGGAGGAGGCTGTGGCTGCAGATGAGGAAGGGGAGGCCGAAGGGGAGGAGGAGGCATTCCAGAAGAGCCATCTCCTCTTGGGCTGCCGTTTCTGGTGGAGGTAGTCTTCTTTCTCACGCTCCTTCTTGGCCCGCTGGTAGTGATCCTCTTCTTTCAGGTACCACACTGGAGGCCAGCGGTGCTTCTCAAAGTACTCCTGGTTCTCTGCAGAGAAAGAGATGGCACTTTAGCAACAAAACCATGCAACTGGGCCCCTGTCATACCAGCATGGTGGTCCTTTCCTGCCACAGAGTTTGCTGCCCATTGCTGGGGTCTCCTGGTTGCCTTGGCCAGGGTGCCCCAGGCCTGCTCTAGCAGTTGGATGCGGCAGGTCGATGCACAGGGTGGTAGCCAGCACTGACCTGCTGACATGGCCTTCATATCCCGAGGGAACTTCCGACAGACGTTGTTGTAGTTGGTGCAGATGTGATGGAGGCACCAGTCTGCAAGCTGGTACGCGCAGTGGAACTGCAAGAGACGGAGCCGTGACAAGAGCCAGGTTACCCCTGGTCCGGGACAGCCACCAGCCCACCCACTGCTGCTGTTCAGCCACCACCAGCGTGGGGGGATGACAGCTGCTCTCAGCTGCTGACGGAGGTGGATCGGCAGTGTGAGGCTGGCAGCGCACCGTTACTGGGATTGGCATCGGGCTGCTTTGCTGTCTATCCTTCAGTGGCCACGAGAGGGCAGGACCCAGCTTTCTTGCCTCACGGGGGAGGTAACAGCACAGCTGCCCTTGTGTGCAGGGATAATCCAAGCCAGGGGATTTGGTGCTGGGGGAGGGCAGAGTGCCCCCCTCCCACTACTACTTCTATCTCTTGCAAAACTCGCATCCACCCAGTGCCCCAGCCTGTCCCTACGCAGCAGGGGGGACCAGTGGGCTCTCAACACAGAGCACTGGACCTCCAGAAGATGGCTCTCTGCTCCATCTTCCCGCTTTCCCCCCTTGAACAACCCCCCTGCTGCGAGTGTAGCAACAGCCATCGCCCACAGACCATGCAAATCTCGGGGCCTCCTTCACTCATTGCATCTGTGCACTCCTTAACAAGCAGCTTGTACCTGAGCCAACTCCAGGAACACGAGGACATCCCCGTCGATATCTGCCATCATCTGGGATGCCTCCATCAGGCTCGTCACCGTGTACTGTTCTGTGACACACAAACACAGCAGGGTTACACAGTGTCCCCTTGCGCTGCTCCAGGATGTGGGCAATAGCATCAATGGCCTGATTCCTGGAGACTCCTGGTGCCAGCCCCACTTTGACCACTACAGGGGGTAGGGAATAGGCTGGTTTTATTCATGCCCAGCTGTTGTGAAGACACCTGGGTGATGCTAGTCATGGTGGGTGACACTTTTTGCTGGGAGAGAGGCTGGGGTCTGACCAGGGAGTGAGTACATTTGCCCTGAATCCAAAGCCTGACCGCCTCAATCCAAACAGCTGCTTCGACACCGCTGTTGTGCAAGAATCTGCGCGGGGCCTGGAGCTCTTGCCTTGGGGAGTGAAACCAGACTGTCGCCTGCAAAGCTGTTGTGTAACTGGGCTATTGTCCTTCAGCACTGAGAACACCAGAGCCATAGGACCTGCATCGTCTCCTGACCCACTGAATCGGAAACGCTGCATTGTGCTCCGGTCCTCCCCACCACCCCCGCATTACCTGTGAGAGCCACGAGGTGCGGCAGACACAGCCGGTTAGCCAGGATGATGAGCTTCATGTCGTCGAGGTCTGGGCTGGAGCTGAACTGTCCCGTGTACAGGTACTCGAGCACGGCCCGCATGCAGCTCTTGCTGGTGTAGGGGAGCGCCACCTGCAATGGGCACACGGGGGGGGGGGGGGAAAGGGTTCCTTCCCCCGGGGCCGGGGGTTTGTGGCCCGGGCCCCACCCACAGCCCTTCCCCC
>NW_017728965.1:2331479-2338148 GCF_001723915.1 Gavialis gangeticus
ACGGCCCGCATGCAGCTCTTGCTGGTGTAGGGGAGCGCCACCTGCAATGGGCACACGGGGGGGGGGGGACAAGGTTACCTTCCCCAGGGTCTCGGGATTGCTGCACCTGGCCCAACCACAGCACTTCTGCCCGCTCCCCGCAGTGCAACTTGCAGTGTCTGCTGCATGGTCTTTCCCCTGCCCATTGCACAACCTCAGCATCCCTCCCACTCTCCCTGCCCCCACTGGGCCCTGCAAGGAGAGAGGAAAAGCACTGAGTCAGTGAAAAGGCACTCGGCGTCTCTCCTTGATGCCGTAGCTTTGGGCCTCTGGGACCCAGCTGCAGCAATGCAGGGAGCGGAAGCGCCTGCTCATCAGAACGGGTTTCCAGGCGCGGCAGGCAGCTGCGTGTCAGCTGCGCTCCCTTCTCTGGGACCCCAGGGTCACGGCTGGGCTGGAGGGGTGGAGATCAGTCCTGGCCCTTGCCGCGTCCTGCCGCCCCCTCACCTCCTTGGTAGAGCTCTCCACAAAGGGACCTCCGAACATAGCAGCCATCCAGTCGCAGCTGGAGATCAGCAAGGGCTTGTGGGCACTGATAGCACCGTCATCCAGGATAAAGGTGACATCTGCAAGCAAGCACAAGGACACCCGTCACAGCTGGTCACGGCCTCCTGGCTGCCACCATGGGCTGCAGCCTGCGATAGCATCTCTGTCCTCCCCTACAAGAGACCCCATGGTGATCCTACTCGCAGCCCAGGGGTGGTGGTCTCCCCAGGGAAATATGCTGGAGCACCGACAGAGTGAGAGGGGCTGGAAACCATTTCCACAACGTGTTCTCCAAGGTCCTCTGGACTGCAGCACCTCTCCCCTCTTGGCAGACGGCTTGAAACCAGGACAGCTACCCCACCCCACTGGGAGCAGGTATTGTTACTCAAGTGTCATAGAGGAGGATTTAGTGACGTAGCTTTGGCAGAGCTGGGAATAAAAGGGACCTATTCTCCTGGCTCGCTCTCCAGCTTGGCCCTCCTATATACTCTGGGGTCTGAAGTCTAATAAGAGGGCAGTGGCTGGCCTGTATGTTGGCCTCTCCATTGGCCTCCAGTGGAACGAATGCAGTCAGCATGATGCAAGGACCCCGAGGAAGTTGCCTCGAAATGACGTTGTCCTGTGTCACAGCACTCAACCTGACAGCAACCAAATGCAACTACAGAGCCTCTGGCAGGGATGCCAGACCCAAAAAGGCCCCTTTAATGGCAGGATCCCCCTCCTCCAGTTGGGACGAAGGAAGCCGAGTTCCTGCAGCTGCTTCCGTTTAAATAACCCGAGCTGGAAAGCTGGGTGAGGGCCCGAACCCTGTGGCAAACCAGACACTCGAGCTGGGCTTTCTGGGGAAAGTGTATAACCTGGTAAGTTATATAAAACCTGCCCTTGAAAGGAGCCAGCAGCACTAGGGACAGGTTTACATTGGCAGCTCGGTCGGGGGCAAAGGCCTCTCAAATCACCAGCGTAGCTCCAGCCGGGATCTCAGCAGCGAGGACTGCCCTGTTAATGCAACAGCCCGGCTTGCATGCATCAGCCCTTTTGCCCAGTCCGGTTCCTGCAACTCTGTCGTCCTTGGGCTCTTTCCTAACGCTGCCAGCAAAGTGTAGAGGCAGCGGCCATGGAAATGGACCCCCGCACAGGAACGGGACTGTGATGCCCCAGCTCGCGCAAACTTAAACACCAAACAGCCACCCAGTGCTGCTGACTGCCAGTCAATATGGGCCCGGACCACAGACGGAGGAAGAGATCTCTGCGTCCTGCTCAAGGGCTTAGGAGAGACTCGGGGAAAACTCCCTGCAATGTGCCCAGGTTTGGGGGAGAGACAGCTCAGCATGTCACCCCCAGGTCCAGAATCTGGGAAGGCTCCTTATGTCGCATGCCTAGGTGGGCAGGAGAGACTCCTCCTGCCATCCACTTGCCTAGCGAATGCGTGAGGTTTTCTATGCCATGACTAGACTGAGGGGTGGAAGGGGACCCTGGGCCCCAGCCAAGCTTGGGAAGAAGTATAAAAACCTCCCAAGCTCTCCGACCCCTAGTTTCTTCCTGCTATGGGGATTGAGCCTCCGCCACAGAAGCAACCCGTTCATCTTCTGGCAAGCTCTGCTGCAGGCCGTACCAGAAAAGGTCCCCTTGGCCAGGCACTCCTTCACACGGTTGGTCCTCCTGACGTGGAAGGCTTTGGTGATCTCCTGGTTCATGAACGCCTCGTTGTTCAGGATGTTGGCCACCATCATCCGGAGATCGAAGACCTCCAGCAGCTCCGCTATGTGGGCAATGTGCATGAGGTCCCTCTCCTCGTCCAGCTCCCCCGTGTACAGGTACTTGAGCACAGCCCGGAAGGGCCCCGGCTGAATGGAGGGGTCCATTTTCACCACCACCATAAGTTTGGACTTGTAGGTTAGAGGGTCGTCCACCATCTCCTCCTGGATGCTGACAAAAGCCCGGCTCCAGGAGGAGAGGTCTCTCCCCCGCCGCAGCCCCCGCTCCCCGTTCTCATAGCTGTTGCCCCTTAGGATCCCGTCGCTGGTGGACGCTCTAAGGCACGGTTTTCGCTGGCCGGAGCCGGCCTCCTCGGCGCTCTCGCAGATGTCAAAACTGGCGGCTCTCAGGAGGAAGTCGCGCCCGTGGTGCCTCTCCTCCTGGTGCAGCACCCGCTCGGCGGCAGTGGAGACGGTGGCTCCTGCGCCACTCCCTGCCGTGCCCTGCTGGTCGTCCTCGCTCAGGTCCATCAGGAACAGGTCGTAGAACTTGGAGGAGGAGGTGGAGAGGTAGATCTTGTGTGCGTAGATTTTGATCCTCTCTTGCAGCACCAGGATGACGTCTGCGCACAGTGGGTCCTCCAGCAGGTGAGCCGGGCGCTCCTCGTTATTGGAAGGAGGGTCTGGCACCAGGATGATTGGCGGCGGGGGCTTCGGGGGCAGGAAAGGAGCCTGGAGCAGCGGCCGCTGGACGTTACGGAGGTGAGACTTCCAGAACTGCAGGTGCCGGCGGGAGATGAGGGCCGCCCGGATGGCGTTGTCAAAGACGTCCTTGATACCGAACTGAGCCACCACGCTGGTCTCGTAGTAGGGGATGCCCAGCTCCTTGGCCACTTCCCTCCCCTTCTCGGGGGGTAAAATCTCATTGGGCTTGATGGGTCTGGAAGAGAGAGGGGTGGAAAACCACAGTGAATACGGTCCTTCAGAGCACGCGGCAATGGGCAAGGGCAGCTGAGGATGCGCAGCACCAGGGGCGCGTAGGGCAAATAGCGCGTCCCATAGCACGGCAGGCTGCCTGAGGCCAGGGGCTGAGATGCCCCTTCTGGGCTTTCCTGCTTTTGTCATCTCCTCTCTGCAAACACCCTCCTGCCCCCAGCATGGGTCTCCCTGGTGCCCTTGCTGATCTCCAAAGCCCGCTTCTCTGAATCTTTACCTAGCCAAGGGTCTCCGGGCTCGGTTGACTGCCTCTAGGTCAGCATAGCGAAGGTCGAGCTGGCAGCCCACGAGGATGACGGGTGCTCGGGGACAGAAGTGCTTGATCTCGGGGTACCACATGGTCTTCACGTGGTGTAGGGAGTTGGGGTTAGCAATGGAGAAGCACAGCACCACAACATCTGACCTAAGAGCAGAGGGAGGGCTCTGTTACCATTTGGTCCCCATGGATGTGTAGTACACGCTTGCCCCCTGCCAGAACCAGGTGTGCGAATGCCTGTGCATACACCCTGCACAGGAGCTGGACTCCCAGTAACCAAGCTGCAACGTACAAAGTCCTGGGTAAATTGGCCCACGTGGGAATCGGCTTCACTCATCTGTAACATGCCTTCCCCATATGGGGAGGTCAGTGCTCCCCTGGGGTCCCCTGCATGCTTCCTGCTCATGTCCACCCATTCTGCCAGGGGGTTCAAAGCATGCGTGTGGGAGCTAACCCCTCCTCTCCCAGTGCAGCGTGCACTTCTCCTTATAAAACACAGCTCCTCTTTCGATGCATTTACTCCTCCTCTTTCCTAGCCCTGCTGGAAGGACCCGCTCATCGTCCTACCTGCCATAAGCAAAGCGCCTGTCTTTGTGATGGTCTCCGAAGGTATCCCAGAGTCGCAAGGACACGCTCACATCATCCACCACGTCTCGCGAGCGCTCCAGCACCTGGGGAAGCAGAGGAGGCGAGGGACTGTCAAGCAAGGCAGGAAAGGCCGTTTCCAGGGAAGTGAGGTGGGGACAGGTTGTCGGCCAGCTTCTCTCTTGCTCCGTGCCCAGGACATTTAAAGGGGAGTTAACGCCACTGCTGGCACTGATGCGGGGCGAGAATGTGCTGGGCCGAGCCTTTCTTTGGCTCGAGCGGATCCAATGCAATCGCATCAGCTTCCTGCTTTGATGCGGAGCTTGTCTGCAAGACTCCCGGCCCCCGGCTCCAACCGAGGCAGTAAACTGGGGTGGCTGCAGAGCCGGTGCTGCCCGCAACCAGACGCTCCTTACCTCCTGGCAAACGCGGTACTGGTCGATGGCCCAGACCGTGGGCACGTGGGTGGCGAGAAGCTGGTACTGGGTCAGCGTGGCATTGCAGGCACGGGCACAAATGAGCCTGGTCTTGCCCACGGCGTTGTCCCCAACCACGACGCACTTGATAGTTTCTACGTTTGGCCTCTCATAATCCATGTCAGAATCCATTAATTGGGACCTGCAGGGGGAGAGAGCAGCAAATTGCTGAGGGGGCTCTGCATTGCATGCTCGGTCGGCCTCTGCTTTCCCTGCTCCCCAGAGGCTTTTGGGCTACCCCTGAGAGGCAGAGGACTCCCACAGAGGCTCCTGATCTACTCCAGCCTCCTTCTCCTGACCCACGCTTCTCCATACCAGCTCCACGGAAAGAGTTCCCTGCAGAACGAGATCCAGGGGATGGCAAACCCCCTAGGAAGCACCTATAAGCAAGCCTAATTGCCTGCGAATCGGGTAAGACCACACCCCTGGCATCCAGCCTGGGTCCCCCTTCACCGGCTGAAGCAGGTAGGAAAGGCAACTCGCCCCGAGTCTCTGTTCTTGCTGGGAGGGGATGCCAGGGCTGTCCAGCCCAGTGGGGAGCTGTTGTGAAACGGCGCGTGTGGGCAAAGTCCAGCGCCCAGGCACACTTGCTCAGGAGTGCTGCTTTATCCTCTCGCACCATACGCACAAGACCTGGCTCAATGGGAGTCCCTCATGGTCCACGCCTGTCTCTGCAACGTGCCCTATAGAGGGGCAGCAGCACGGCGAGAGGACTCGCTTCGTCTCTCACGCACCCAGAACAGCTTCTCTGAGCGGGGCACCTCGTGCAGGCTCCTGGCAAACCCCTCCCCAATCGCCGCACGCGCGTGGCCCAGGCTGCAGCGAGCGTGGCAGGCAGCCTTCCCTGCTCCCCCGGTGCCACCCGCCGAGGGCCACGCTGCCCGAGACAGCTCCGAGCAGAGCAGCACGCAGCAGCCCTTGCAAGGGGAAGCGAGCCAAGGCAGCTCCCCACCCCTTCCCGGCATGCTCTCCAAGCAGGTTCCCTTTAAAATTTAATGGGCTCATGGAAGCGTGTGCTGCTCTGCCTCGCAAGACACATGCCCCGTCTGCCTGACTCGGCCCTCCTCCCTCCTGGGTCTTTCTGGCCCAGGCTCCTGCCTGTTCGTGTGAGATGCGTTATTTTTCCTCCTCCTTTCTCCCTTCCCAGCACTTGCGAGCGAAGCTTCCTGATCCACTGACTGAGCATGGACTTCAGACCCTGGCCTTCCCCCTCCACCCTCGGTCCCGCCAGCTGGATGCCCCCCTCAGCGCCAGGCTGGCACGCAGGCAGAGGAAAGCACGGCGCTCTTGTGAGCAGCCTGAAGGGCACAGCCGAGCCCTCGCGGGGCTGGCAGCTCCCTGCCTGTGCCGTCACTGGACCGACTGGCACCGGGGCCACCGCAGCCCGCTGCATTCCCATTTGGACGAAGTAGCCACGACAGCATTCAGGCCCCTGGAAGGGACGTCTGCTCTCCCCTGCAGGCACGAGCGCCTTCGTGTGGCTGACGCCCTTATGGGGAAGTTCGTACGACTGCCTCTGCAGGGGGTGCTTTTGGGGGCGTTCCTGCTGCGGGAGTTGTGCCTGGGCCCCAAGACACTGATGTTCCCCAACGACGGTGCAACGTCACCGTTGCTCTTCCCTGCCCAGGGCACCTGAGGATGTGCTCAGCCCCTTGCAGGATCGGGCCAAAAGGCTGAGCATAGCAGGCCGGAACCACAGCCGTACCAAGCGGGGTCTCTCCCCGTGCCGGCACGTTTCGGAACAAGTTTCTCCCAGAGCCGAAGCCGTTTCAAATGAGCAAGCTGCCCCTGCTGTGCTGCGCCTCTCCTTCATCCTTTAGGCAACGAGCACGTGCCTCTGAGCACAGCCGTGCGAGGGCCGGAAGTGAGACTGAGCACCAGGCTCAGGTACCGCCCTGATGGGCACGGGCAGGGGAAACTTGCCTGATATAGGCCTGCTTTCTCCTCTGCCCGTTTGTCCAGCCCTGCTAGTATTTTTCTCACAGCAGTTGGTTATCAGCAGTGCAAATACAAGATCTGTAAATGTAAAAAGAAATGCTGCAGTATGCCAATCATCTTACCTCATACTCGAAGTCTTCTGTTCTATCTGCATCAGCAGGCAGGCTGGAAAGATAGTCGTTACCTTCGTAAAATTCAT
>NW_017728965.1:2343148-2343537 GCF_001723915.1 Gavialis gangeticus
GTCCAGCCCTGCACAAGGAGAAGCACGAGAGAAACGGGGTCTTTGCAAGGTTTCACTCGGCTTTTGCAGCTCCCAGCGAGCCCAGGGGCCCAAGCGTTTGGTCAGAGGGAGAGAAGGGCCCTGAAGAGGCAGGCGTGCAAGGGGATGGCTGGCTGCTTCGGGACTGCCCGGGAGCACGCGGGCTGTGGCATGCTCCTTGCCTCCGGCCGTGTGCTGTCCCGCCAACCGTTATTTTTTACCTGCCGGGGGGCCTGCCCGTGGCACCTGCCTCGTGCAGGGGCAGATACAAAGGATGAAGCCCTACCAGGAGCAGGGCAAAAGGCTGCCTGGAAGGGGAGGCGGCCCAGGCAGCCCGAGCCGAAGGAAGAGCCCGAGGCGCGCAGCCAGGC
>NW_017728965.1:2348537-2348924 GCF_001723915.1 Gavialis gangeticus
GTTTCACGCTGCCCCAGTCTCCGGTTGCCAAGGAGACAAAAGAATCACCGGGGAGCCTGCCGCGTCTCCTAGCAACTCCCAGTCTCAGAAATCCTCCAGCCCACATCTCGGCGGAGGAGGAGGAGGAGGAGGAGGAGGGAGGGGGGCCGACATGCGCGCGCGCGCGCGCGCGCACTCACACACACACACACACGTACAGGTGTGTGCACACGCAGGCGCGCGCGCGCGCACACACAGAGCCAGGCCTGTGCGTGCACACGTAGACGCATGCACACGCCGAGGCAGCCCCCCTCCCCCGCCCGACTCACCGCGGCACAGAAGCGGGGGCCGGGCATGGCGGGGCGCCGCGCGCGGGCTCCCGGGCTGGGCATGGCGCTCCCCGGCTCG
>NW_017728965.1:2349384-2365236 GCF_001723915.1 Gavialis gangeticus
GGCCCCCGCCTGGCCCCGCCCCCCCGGAGCTCTCCCTGGGCCCCCGCGGGCACCCGCCAAGGCCTAGAGCAGGGGCAGGCCGCGCCGCCCGTGGCCCCGGGGCAGGTGCACTGCCAGCGCCGAGGGCCTGGCACGGCTTGGGCAGGGGTAGGGCCAACTGCCCCCGGGGCCAGGGGCTGGAGCAGGAGCGGGCTCAGGGCTAAAGATCTCCAAGCTCTGGAGACTTGGAAGTCGCGGGTGTCGCCGTCTTCCCTGCTAGACACGGGCTGGGGCCTCAGCCGTCAGGGAGCGCGCCGACGTCCTCGTCCCTGCGCGCCCCGGCTCGCTTAGGCCTGTCCCTCCGGTTCCCCTCCGCCGAGGCTGGGCTGGGGCCGGACACGGGCGTGGCGCTCTCCCCTCAGCAGGAGACGTGGGCCGAGGCGGCTGGAGAAGGGTCCCTGCTGTCTGCCCCGCACGGGCCCCCTGCTCCGTGCCACGCCAGAGGTGAGGCTCATGCCCGGGGGTCCCCAGGCCCTGACCGTCACACGCAAGGGAGCGGCCCCCTCTCCCCCCGGCCTGGGACACGCTTCACACCCGGCCCCACAGTTACTTCTTGCACGGCTGCCTGCCCCCTCGCACGCCCGCCCCCGAGGGGTGCCCATGCCACCGCCACCGCCTCAGTGAGGCAGGTGCTGCGCCCCCCATTTCAATCAGCGCTCCCCCCAGGCCTGGCTCGGCTGCCCCCCAGAGCCGGTCCGGCCCCCCGGCGGCCCCCAGCTCTGCGGCCAGGGGCCGGAGCAGAGAGACTGAAAACTCAGCGTCATCTCCGCAGCCTGCCTACGAGAAGCGGTTTGGCTTCCTTGCAGCGCGGACCGGCTGCTGTGACCCAGCAGATCCACATCATGTGACGGCTCGCTGTCCTCTCTCGAGGCTTTTATTTTTTTTTCAGTCTCCCGTGCCTAACCAAAATAACTCGGCTCCTGTTCCCTTCCCATTCAGATCAGGCCCAGCCACGATCCCTCCGAACCGCTCTGAGGTCTGTCACTGATGCAATGCAGCGTCAGCTGGCGTCAGCGCTTCAGCATTCGCCTCAAGTCGCACCTTTGCAGTCCGGTCACACAGCATCTCGCAGCGCCGCACAGAGCCCAGCTGGCTTCCTTCCCCAGCTCCCCCCACCCCCAGTCCTCCTCAGCACCGAGGCCGGTGCTTGGTCTCCCCGTTCAGTTCCTCACCTAACTCGGAAGACGGGGATCTCTCTCTCCATAGCAGAAGGAGCCTGGAGCTACTTGTCTGGGGGATCCTTTGGGTTTTTAAGCCAGGCATAGGCTGCTCCCGGGCGAGTCTCCGTGTTCCACAGGGAGCGTGGAGCTAGCAAGGAGGCTGTCGGCTTCACGGGAAAAGCTATTTATTCCCCTGCATTGGGCTGGAATGGAAACAGCAAGCAGCTGAGCTGCAGCTTTCAGCTTCCTCCTTCGAGTGGGTCACGGGGAAGGAACACGTAAAGCTTGGTTGCCAGCCGCATGATTTGGCTTATTTGCTCTCTCGTAGCAGGTGCTTCGCTCTGGCATACAGAGCTCCTGGCGGCTGCCGTGGTCCGTCTGATTCCTGAGCGACCCCCTCTGCCTCAAGCCAGACAAAAGCACAGTTGGGGCTTTTGCTCACATTACCCAGGCTCTGTGTTTGCAAAGGTCAAGCGGGCACCTTGCTGCAGCTACTGGATGCCTGCCCCGGCTTCTTTCCTAGTAGGGGTGCTGCAGGGGTGCCCCTGGTTGGACTATAGGAAATGGCAGAAAAAGGAAGGCTACGGGGAAACTCACAGCTTTGCCATTCCCAGCTCCTCTCCTCAGGAGATGCTACAGGGACCGATGCAGGAGCGCCGGTTGCAAGGGAGCACCCACCTACTCCAACCCCAGGCTCTTGCAGTCAGATGCATTGCACTGGCTACGGCAGATGCCCAGGCAGAGGCGCAGCAGACAACAGAACAGGAGTGCTGGCAGGAGCACGCTCGCGGCCGCTCCACTTCCCGTTCCTCCAGCAGGAAGTACGGTGGGGAGCTAGGTAGCAAATCCGCTTGTTTTGGCCTCTACGGAGCAACGGCTGCGCATCATAGCTAGTGCTAGTAGCCCTGTTAAGCAGTAGGAGATGCTGCACGAGACGGACCGTGGAGGAGCTCACTCCTCCATGAGGAGGTGCTGCAGAGAAGAGCAGAGGGACCGTGGCCGTGCAGGAGGTCTCATCTCGTCTGGAGTCCGAGTGGAAGGGCTAGATTCGTTTCCAAAGGCCCCATCTTTCCACAGACATTGACTGTAGCTGCAAAGCACTCTGCTGGCTATTTCAATGCCACGCTTCCTCCATGTCCCTTGCCTAGGGACCGAATGGCTCGGTGTTGCTCAAAGAGCTAGGAGGAGGTTCACCCTGTCTAGTGCCACGTGAACTGGACCCATAAAGGCCAAGACTGGTAGTTAGTCAGGCTGCAGAAATAAGTGGGTTGTCTCCATTTAGAGCCAAAGATTTATGACTGACATTTCAGTCTCGGAGCCTGGGTAAGACGTCGCCCTTCTCTAGTCGTTCTCCAGCAAGGCTCTGGCTAGCTGGAGAGGTAGTATGTGAGCTCCTGCTTTCCTAGCTGTCCCTCCTTTCAGATGGATTGAGACCATCATCCAATACATTTTTTCCCCCGGAGCCCACATCACCTGCAACTCTGGCCCATCTTCCAGCCTCTTTGCAGCTGCAGCCAGGCAGCTATCTGGCACAAGAGTGGGAGACAAGCCAAAGCTGCCCTTGCAGCCTCAGCTGGAAGTCAGTCACTGGATGCAGTGCAAAGCAGAAACAGCAGCCTCCCCTCCCCCTCGAGTCCGCCTGTTTTATCACAGCTGTAATTAAAATGCCGTTTACTCCCTGCTCCAATGTCTCTCTCTGGTATAAGCCTCTTGAACTTGTCCCCAGAGACTCCCATCTGTCCTGCTTTATAATCACCCTCGCTCCCAGTCAGATCATGCCAAACCCAAATGTAGACGCTGAGTTTTTTTGTGTCTGGACAGTTCAGCAGGCGACAGGTCCAAGTGGGGCGTCTCATGCCAAAAGGGGCACCAGAACCTTTCTGCATAGACCAGGGGTAACACAAGTATCAGGACACTCGTAAGGCACCCGGCTGTGTTTGCTGCCAGAAGTGCCCTTCGCTGCACACGTGCCCAGTTTAAAGCTGCCTAGCATTATTTGCTGTGACCATCTTTGTCACCCAGCAGCTCCCCCCCAATCCAGCACCATAGTCTCAGTTGCCCAGGAGCCCCCAGAGTCCTTGCCTGGTCCCAGGGCTGCGTGCTCGGTTACTCAGAAGCTCCTGGGGCCCTCGTCTAAAGCTACATGGCGCAGTGATTTCAAAAGAAAATCCAAATGGCCAAGAAATGCTGATAAAATACCCCAACCTCCAATTCTCCCTCGCCTCTTCTGGCCTGTCCCAGGTGCGCGGCCCTCGGAGCCTGGCACGACGGCCTCTGGGAAGGCTGGTGCTAGCTGCCAAACCCCTGTCAGCACAGGCCAGACTGATCTGAGTCAGCTCTGTGAATGGAGATTAAGCACTGCACCCTCAGGGTAAAGTTCAGATGCTGTCTGTGGAAAGGAAGGAAGTTGACAAGAGGTTGTACTGGAGGAACAAACGCCATGCATGTCCTCCTACAGAGGCAGACTTGCAGCCTAGGGGCACAGCAAGCCTCCTGTTCTGCCTCCACCCTCTGAGATATTATCCAGGCTAATACCCGAGCCTTGTTACAGACCTGAGGAGTTGCCGTAAGGTGATCAGCATCCACGGAGCACCCATTCCTTTCGCCTCAAACTACACCTACTTCTCAGCCCCATCATCCTGCAGTCAGGAGCTCCAGCGGGTAGATAACTTCAAGTCACCTTGCAGAACCAGCAGAGTTTTAAAGCACTAGGGCAACGCCTGCATAACACACCTGGTTAAGCCGAAGGGCAGCTGTACTCCACTGAGATGCCATAGCCTGCAGTTTGGGGCGGTTTGTTGAGCATTTCTTGGACGCTTTCTGTGGGGGTGTGCTTAGTGAAGTCACAGGAAGCTGCGAACCAGGCTTGGATGGATCTGGGAACAATCCAGCTTTCTCCATTCCCAGGAGACTAGCACTCACCTTCCCGTGCTCTGAGTCTTGGAATGAGCTAATAAGCAATGAAGATGCGTCTTCCAGGAAGCACCTGGGCCTTATGCATCAGGCAAATGGAGATCCGGGCAGCACAGCCATTAAACAGGACCCAAGGGATGAAAAGCCAGGGCAGGGTGGGAGGGGAGGCCTGATTGCCCTGACTCCATGGAAGTGTACCAACTGTTAGGGAACCTGGAAGGACAACTCGAGGATGGCAAGTACTCACAGTCTGCGATCCATCGTGGTCTTCTTCGAGGTGCAGCTGCCTTTATCTCGTGTTTCCATCTCTTTCTCTTCTCCACCGGCTCTGAAAGGGCAGGGTGGAAAGGTGTGGATCAGAATGGGGAAAACTGGAGCTCTTTCTTGCTGACCTGCCCCTCTCAGACCCAGTCCCTAGATGCCGCTTCCTTTTCCCTTGGCCACAGACTACCTTGGATGGGGACATCCTGCATCCTCACTCTGGGGTGGATAACTGGGCCAGGAGGGCCTTGTGCATGATGAAAATCCTTAAAATCCTGCTCTAGCTCAGCTTTCTGATGGCTTGGGGCTGCCCATGATCTTACGGCTCATTCTCAGGCCTCCTCCTAATGCTGACGGTGAGGGGAAGGGAATATCTATACTGAACTTGCCAGTGGTTTCTTTTTTCCCTGCAGCCCTTCACACGGAGCAGATACGGAGCATGGCAAAACTCTGCAGGAAGAAACAGATCATCCCTGCTGTCTCTTCTTTGCCTCTGAGGACGTCAAAGCACGTTGCAGGTAGGCAGTCTCCCCTTTCTCTTCCAAGGTGGCAGGGGGGGACACGCATGACATTTTCTTCCTTTTACCAATGGGGAAACTGAGGCTCAGAGCGGGAAAGTGGCTTGTGCAAGGTCACAGAGGGATAGCAGCGGAGCTAGAACGAGTACTGACTTCTGCTGGCACTCTTACCCGGCGCTGTATGTCCTGGGTGAGACAATTGCACTCAGTCCGGGTGTGACGAACACGGCGCTCTGTTCTCTGTAGCTCGAGGCAGGGCAGCGAGCCCTCCTGTTTATTTGCTTTGTCTAAAATTTCCCTTCTGAGAACCCTGAAGCCAGGCAGCACAACAAGTATTTTTTCTCCTCCTGTCTGTCCAGTTGCTATATAAAACTGTTTTCTAAACACATAAGGGGCAGGGCTGGCAAGCCAGAGTCCTGATGCACAGAAACTGCTGCAAGCTTTTTGGCACTGTTTGGGCTGAATTTCAAATGAGGCCAACGTCTAATTTTGAGCGTGGCAGAGCCTAGGTCTAGGCAAACCAGTACCGGTGGGTTAATTCAGAGTGAGCCTTGGGAGTTAGCTCCTAGTGAGGCCAGGCTGACTTCTGGCTCAGGTGGCTTTGTCTGCATTTTGCTCCAGGAGCCCAAATCTCAACGTGCCACCGGGGGGGGGAGGGATCAAAACCCCATTGCGTTTCCACGGATGTAACGAATAACAGGCAAATGCGGTCGTGCAGGAGCAGTTCTGACGTTATTACTCGGAGGAATAAAACCCAGGCAGAAGCCACATGTGGCTGCCCCCCAACTAGACTGCACCAGCCACTAAGCGTTGACATGAACTCCAGTAACCCCTTTAGGGAGAACCAGTCCAGCACTGGGCTAATTCAGTCAACTCCCATTACTGAGATTGTCTAATGATCTGGCTGGCTGCAGAGACGCAGCATCTCAGACAGATGGTTTTATGGACTTAATATCCATTCAGGCCCTGCAGGCAATAAAAGTATCAAGCAAGCACTTTGCAAAATCACAACCCCCAGCCCAGGACTAAGTGCAACAAGCAGAGTAGGAAAGGGGTCCTGCGTTGCACGGTGTATCATGACAGCCGTGGAGGTGGAGCCTCGAGAGAGAGAGCCGGGCCAGGGCTGTTTAACACCAGGGAGGCTGATAGCAAAGAAGCCAGATAATAATCCCGGACTCCTCTTGGCATGTGAGAGGGCAGGATTGAGTCTGGGGCACCCACTTAAGGTAGGCCTCTTTACACAGACTCCTGTTAATGGCTCCTGTTCATCTGTGCACCGCCATCAGCTCCAGGCGGGGGGACCGAGCGCGTACAACAAGCCCCGAGCCAACCGGGAGAACTGCAGCTGCCAGCATGAAACATTTACAGGGCTGACTCCCCACTGAACCGCCACTTCATACAGTATTCACAGCTTCATACAGTATTAAGAGCTGCTGACGCCTCCGAAAAAACTGTGAAAAGCCCTCTATTTGGAGCCGGCTCTGCTTAGAATAGCGCATCCCGCGGTTCCTGTGCCCCCCCACCCCGCCCCTTTCCCCTACCTGGCTCTATTGCTAGGGAGAGCAGCCTGAAAATAGGGTGATCGTTTTGCCAGTGATACCGCACACCCTTCATCTGCAAAGCACTTGGCAACAAGTTCATTCTCGCAAGGCAGCAGGGAGGAATTATTAGTAGCCGCCACCTCGCTTTCCTCAGCTGGGGAAACTGAGGCACGGTGAGGGCAGAGGCAGGGAGGTTTGGAAGCTTTATCCCGAGCTCAGGAGATTGGGGTGCTGGTCCCAGCTCGGCTGTATGACCTTGGGGAAGTGGCTCAGGGCAAGGAAGAGAGGATAACACCTCTTGGCCCTGTCCTTCAGCTGTTTTGACTGAGCTCTTCAGGGCATGAACTGGCTCATCCTGTCTCCCGCACCACCGACAACAAGGCCCTGACCCCAGTCAGCACCTCCGGGCACTCCTGCATTCCTCAGTAACAAGCTTAGGCCTCAGAGAGAATCGGTGCTAGCGTGGGAAGGAGAGTCATGTTGTGGAGCCTGGCCTGGGAATCTTTATTTATCTCTCTTATTTACAGGCTTGATGATAAGAAAATGCCAGCAGGTGCTGGGGAGTCACAGTGAGACGCCCCCCTGCTGACTTGTTTCAGCTCCAGGTGCAGGCTCCCTCATGCACCTAGCCAGACTGTAAGGACTGAGCAGGGTTTCCCTGCCTGCGACTCTCTAGAGCAGGGGTAGGCAACCACCGGCACGGGTGCCAGAGCGTGGCACTCAAAGACATTTTGCTTGGTGTGGATGGCGGGGAAGGGGCTACACAGCCACAACAAGGATCAGGCCCCTCGTGGCTCCCCTGCCATCTGCCCCTGGCACGCCAACGTCTTACAAGATGGACTTGCCGGCGCTTTTGAAAACATTGCCGGCCCTTGCTCTGGAGGCTGCGACAGTGCAGAGGGTGAGGAGCATACCTCTCCCGTTCTGCTCTCGCTTCCTACTTCTGTGGCAGGGTCCTTTTCAAAACGGGTCCTGTTGTCTCAGGGTCTCGCTGCCAGGGAGGGTGAGAGAGAGAGAGGACTTGAGAGTAAGAGACACCGAGTCTAATGGGAGCAGGGAACAGAGCTGTGGGCTCAAAGGAGAGCAGGCTGAGAGATGGAGGGCCAGGGGGAGCCTCCCTGAGAGCCCCAGCTGTGATCCCCGTAGCCCCCTTTCCCTGGGGGTAGGGACTCACTCCTCAGTGTCAGTTTGGATAACTGCAAACGAGGAGCGATTCTGCTGCGTAGAGCTGAAGCGTAGAGTGGAGATGCGTCACATCGGAGGGATCCAGCATGCTCGAGCCTGCCCTGGCAAGCTAGCGCCTTTTGTGTACGTGCCGGCACATCCTTGGCACGGACAGCTCCAAACTGACCGGTCCTCCCGGGCTTCCTCGAGGCCAGGCTGGAGGGTGCAGGAACCCCCAGGGGGCAAGGGTGGGTGCCTGTCCAACTCCTGACAAGGACAAGGAGCCACGGTCTCAAGTTGCAGCAAGGGAAGTTGAGGTTGGATATTAGGAAAAGCTTTCTCCCTAGGAGGGCAGTAAAGCACTGGAACAGGTTACCCAGAGAGGTGGTGGTGGGACCTCCATCCTTGGAGGTTTCTGAGACTCGGCTAGGAGGATGTCGCTGGGGTGGGTCCTGCTCTGAGCAGGGGGCTGGGCTAGATGGCTTCCTGAGGTCCCTTCCAACCCTCATTTTCATGCTAGACCTGCTCTGTGCAGATCCAGGCCCCACCACTAAACTCACACGCGCGCGTGCACACGCATACGTGCACGCACAAGGAAAGTTCTGTTTCCAAGCAACTGTCTCCAACAGCGATAAGAACCAAGGATGTGCAGAGAGTAGGGAGGGAAGAGGAGCTGGATAGGCAAACCTGACCCTCACAAAGACGCCGCTCAGACTGGGCTTCTGAGAGTCCCAAATGAAACCCCTCCCTGCTTCAGGCCGCCCCCCCTCCGCCGAGCCCCCAGGGGTGCTGGGCACCTGCCGTTCCCAGCACAGGTGGGAACACACTCGGCGAGCTGCAGGGCTCCACGCTGCAACTGCACACTGTCCAAGGGTTTTATCCATGTAGAGATGCATTTATTATTAGAAGCTGTGGCCTGCCCAAATATGCATGGAAAATGAGTAGCTGAGCCAAGCATTGAACTGTGGTCTCTTGAGGCCACGAGGCCATCACTCCTGAGGTTTCAGGGCTGTGGCGGCCCTGCCACCTCGAATGGCTTTATGTATTTTTTAATATGTTTGTTAACTGAAGGCACAGGTCAGCGTGGCTGGTAGCTGGGACACCAGGTCAAGGATTAGGAGGTCTGGTTTTTATCCCTGGCTTAGAGGAAATGACTTGCTTGGCCCCTCCATCAGAGTTCACAGCCTGTAGCTGCTGAGCCGTATAATCCGATGGAGATGCCAGGACTAAGGCACAGAATCCAGCTACGGGATCTTTCTGTCCCGGATCCATTTTTGTGGATTCAGCCTGTTACGAAGACGCTAGAACGCCCCCAGCTCTCGAGGTGTTCGGCCCCAGTGCTCCAGCCCGTCGCCGCGCCTTGCCCTTGTGCCTGCGGCTGTGCAGCTGAAAGGTTGCTCTCAGTGCAGTTTCCTTCCTGCCCTGACAAAGAGGAAGGAGCACCAGACTACCGCTGACAGGCTTTGCATACAATCAGGCACCCTGAAAACATGAGTCCTGAGGCCACAGATGGGACGTGCCAAGGTGCCGGCCTGCCACCGTACTCGGTGGGAGCTGCCTCTCGGCATCAGTGAGTCCCATTACAAATGGTTGGACTGTAATCTCTTGAGCTGTTCTCCCACCCCCACACAGCAGTGCTTTACGGGTGGCCCCTTTCTCCACATGCAAAGCAGCTTTCCCAGCAAGACAGACCCACTGTCCTGACATCCTCCAGGTATCTTTGCCTCTGACTGGACGTTGCTCTTCCCAGACCCCCAGGGAAAAGACCTGGCTCTCATTAGACTCCCTGCCCACACTCCCAGTGAGTTGTGCAGGAGCAGGAGCGGCCCTTGACGAAGAAGCGGGAAGCCCTGAGCAGAGAGGGAGGCAGAACAGTTCCCAGCAAGGAGCCGAGCGGTAGATCAAGCGGTGAGCCTGGGTAGCCCTGCCTGTTACCTGCACACTGGCTCTGCAGGGGATGGACGGGTTGCCTCAACCCACAGGGCGGGATGCTCTTTCTGCTGTCCCGCTCCGTCTTTCTGTGTCCAGGGGACAGACGATCGCTCAGTTCCTTGAAGTGCTAACTGGCTGGAGCAGGGTGGCTCCATTTTTATATACCTGCTCATGTGATCCACACAAATGCCCTAGGGATGAGGTTTTGACTCAACGGGAAAAAAAAGGGGCTGGGACTAAAACCTGTTAAACCACAATCCACACTCCGCAGAAAGGAATTTTCCACTTGGAGGAATTAAGCCCGGCCTGGTGTTGATAGCTTGCTCGCTCCTCAATAGAGAGCTTTTTGTTAGTAGTTCTCAAAACCTTTACCAGTTTCCCTGCCATTTCACCAGGGAAACTGAGGCACGGAGCTGTGATGTGTGGAGGGAGGGAGGGAGAAAAGGAAGGAAGGGTAGATTGGGTCCAGCAGACTCCCACAGTGGTGCACAAACTTTCCCAAAATATTTGTCATTTCCCCTACAACTGGCGAGCTCTGCAGCTCGCCAAGTGCCTCGGGGGGGGGGGGGGGGAAAAACAAGAATTTTTGGAAGACGATCCCCTGAAAAAGAGGGAAAAAAGGGGGTGGCACCGGGGGGGGGGGGGAAAAACAAGAATTTTTGGAAGACGATCCCCTGAAAAAGAGGGAAAAAAGGGGGTGGCACCGGGGGGGGGGGGGAAAAACAAGAATTTTTGGAAGACGATCCCCTGAAAAAGAGGGAAAAAAGGGGGTGGCACCGGGGGGGGGGGGGAAAAACAAGAATTTTTGGAAGACGATCCCCTGAAAAAGAGGGAAAAAAGGGGGTGGCACCGGGGGGGGGGGGGAAAAACAAGAATTTTTGGAAGACGATCCCCTGAAAAAGAGGGAAAAAAGGGGGTGGCACCGGGGGGGGGGGGGAAAAGCAGCAGTTCTTGAGAAGCATGCCCTTGAAAACAGGGAACAAAGTGGGATTCTGCCTCTGGCAGGGGGAAATAGATGGGATGACCCCTTGCTGCAGTATCGGAGTTAATGCTTGTACTATCACAAGCATCGCCGTATACCATTCAGTGGTCACAGACTGCCAAGACCTTATGCAGGTATCTCATCTTGAAGGCAAGAAGCATGACTTCGGTGAAACTCAGCCCGTTCCCTCCAGAACCCGAGCCCTGCCAACGCACTCGGGGGTTGAGTCTGGCTCTGCCGTCGTCCATGTGCTGCAGGTGCTGAGGTAGATCAGGTCCAGATGGGCACAGCTCCGCGGATAAGGTCTGAAGTTCTGCATATCAAGCGGGGTCACAGACAGGCAACAGTGCAGCAGACAGCAGGCAGAAATGTGCCACTCAACACATGCATGGTATCATCTGCTGGCGCAGATGTTATCTCACCTTCTAATTAAGATGCTGCCATGCCCCTGGGCCTCTCTAGGCTTGTGTGTGCCAGGGCTGTCACCTGGTGCTTAGTCATCGGTACAGGCTGTTCTCGCAGGGGGTGACGTGACTGAGGTCCAAGCGGCAAGCAAGCATGGCTGGGGGAGACGGTAGGACTTTTAAGCACGAGGACTCCAAAGGACAAGGACTTCCATGATTTGCTCAGTATAGGAAAGGCAGGATGGCTGGAGTGAGTTGTCCTGCTGGGCAGGGCTGGGGAAGGAGCTCCCTTTGCACAGTGAAGCTACATTCAGTCTTGCACTATCTCCATGCTCACTCCAGGATGAAGCTGACCTCAGCGTGTCCTGCCAACTGTCTGTCTTCAGCTCCAGCCTTGGCAAACTGCTTGGCATCAGCCCTCCTGCCCCAATTCCAGCTCCGGCCAATGCAAATGTCTGGCATCAGTCCACTACTGCCCCTGTGGGCTGATGGATGTCAGCCCAGCCCACTGCGTGCTGCCTGTTCTCCACCCTCATTCCCCCAAATATCCCCTGCCTTACTCCTGCAAATGGGTCAGGTTTTCGGTCTGGAAACTCACAGTGCACTGAAGGCAAGGGGCACTCCTAGACAAGGGCCCTTGTGTCTGTGCGCTGTCTCTTCCCACGTTGTCCCTGTGCAGTCTGGCTTGATCACGCCTCTGAGCATTAAAATGAGCATCCCTCTGATGCCTGACGTGGTGTGCTTGAGGGTCTCGGCAGTGAAGCCAGACAAGGACCAGAGCCACCATTGCTCCCAGACTGGTCCTGGCTGGGAGAAGCGGTAGGCGCAGCATCCTGCTGCTTTCCAGAGAAGTCTCCAGTGGCTCGAATCCTCCGGTGACTCAGAGGGATTGGAAATCAGTCAGCGGCTGGCTCTGACGCAGACCCTTGGAAGCCTGGCTTCCTGCCAAGGGAACAGCATTTGGGGTTTCTTGTTTGTTTTCCCTTTTATTTTCCACCCTCACAGTTTATTCATCCTGGCCTTCTGTTTAATTGCAGGGGTAGCAGTTCCCAGGAGGCTGCAGCCCTGCAAAGGAGAAGGGGAAGCAGCAGGAGGCTCCCTGTAAATACCAGAGTCACCTTGAAATCCCCCGCAGAGCCGGTGTCCACAAAGCTGAAACCTAAGATGCAGGGAAGGAGGCCGTGGACGCATGTCCAAGTGCATCGGGAATAGCTGGAAGTGACTGGTTAGAAAAGGGAATTTGGAGTCAGGGCTCCTGATTTCTTTGCCCAGCTCTGGCAAGGGAAAAGGGTCCCTGTGGGTATGAGCAGGGGTGAGAGCAGGCATTAGGACTCCTGGGAAGGGAAGAGCATGTAAAAGAAGTGAGGCCTTTCAGGGAGTCGGGAGTGTTTTCGAAGCGTTGGGAGGGGGAGTGATACACAATGGTTAGAGCGGAGAGATTGGGATTCAGGGCTCCGGGGCTCTAGTCCCAGTTTTTGTGGGGAGCGATGCATAATGGCTAGCGTGGGAGGGGCTGGGAGTCAGGACCCCAGGCGTCTATCCCTGGCTCTGGGAGAGCCTCGTACTTAGAGGAAGGACTGGGATTTTGTTTCCTGCTTGGCCACTGGTTCGCTCAGTGGCCTGGGACAAGGCAAGCAGCTTCTCTTCCATTCGGGCAGTTCCCCATCCATGTATGGAGGGCTGTGGAGGAACCCTATCTACCTCCCTGTCACTGCTTGGGAGTGGGAAGAGGTCAGGAAACTCAGCTTATTAATACTGGGCAAGTACGTGTATGTCCTCGGCAGTTTCTGCCTGTTGCCATGTTCTTGCGACAGTAATGAAGGTTATAAAACAAGTTCCTATATATGGGCACAGCACTGATTAATGAGATCATGCAAAGAGTATCCAAGATCTCCCATCCCTTCCCCCTTAAACCGAGGAGAAAATAATCTGAGCTAGCCGTTTGCTGGCATCCCTGCCCCAGTGGGACAAGGCACACAGACCCCAGCTGCCCTGGGCCCAGCAGGGAGAGGGCTAATGGTGCCTCATGGAGCAACAGAAAGCGCCCAGGTGTAGGGGATCAGCGCAGGGCTCGGGCAGTGCCAGTAGGGTTGAGAGAGCTATTTAGTCAACCTGTTTCCAGGCGGGTCCCTGTAATGAGGTTTTGCAGTCACCTGGACTCTTCTGAGACCGGGTCAGTGGTGCACTGACCTTGCATAGGCCTGGCTGCACGTTTGTGTGGGCAGCTTGATCCTTGTTCCCTGCTTCCAGGCCGAGCCCAGCTTCCTCCTCCCTCCTCGCTGCAAGGGCAGGGGCTGAAGCTGCAACATGAGGATGCCAGGAGATGTTGGAGGCCCAGCAGCGAGGGCAGAAGACTCTCCTTGCCTTCCCGCTGTGGCTGGAGGTGCTTGCAGAAGGCCAGTGGTGGGCCCCGCCAGCAAAAGGGATGCCCCTAGGGTGTTTGCAAGGGGGGCTTTAGCATGTCCTTAGCAGGCTGCCTTGGTTTGGCTGTGTGCGTGCACCCGTGTGTGAGTGTGCAAATACAGACTCAAGTATGTGGCAGGCTTGTTGTGTCCTGCTGCGCTTGCACACTATCTCGGGTCAGCAGCTCTGGCTTTCAGAGCTGCCTGATGCCCTGTGCATGCTGAGCTGGTGGTCCTCTGCCCACTGTCCCCCTTGGTGCCTTTGCTGTGTGCGCAGCAGTGGCTGGCAAGATGGGGGCTCAGTGGAGACTGAACTCCTCCCTCGGCTGCCTCTAGGTGGGAGGGACCTGCTGCCATAAAAGCGCGGCTTGCGTGGGGAGCTTTCAGTTTTCCTTGAGGGATGCAGCATAGTTTGGGACTAATGCCAGCTGTGAAAGGGGTTGGGCGAGAGAAGATGCTAATAGAGCTGAAACTCTTCCCTTTCCTTGGGGCCGGGGCTCCAGACCCCAGGTCCCAAATCTGCCTCTAATTGTTACTAGTATTTAAAGGAGTATGTGGCCATGGGTAAGACGCGGGGAAACCTCTTTCACTGCACTTTCTCCTTGTTGTGTCCTCTGAAGCAAGTCGCCCTTTTAAACTATGGTGGATAGGAGCATTGTTTCCTTCCCCCTTGCTCTCCCCACCCACTGTCTGCACAAACAGTCCCCTGCTGTGCATTGCCTCTTGCTATTGTCCCGTGGAGAAGTGGGACGTGGTTGGGCGCGTGTGTGCCATGGAGACCGACCCAGGAGAGTTGGCTGCTCCTTTAACCTACAAACCAGCCCTGAGGAGGCACAGCCACCCTGTTATGTAGAGCATCCAAGTCCCGGCGCGCGGCCCATGTTCTGGGATCTCTGATGTCCAGTCTGAGCCAGAAAAGTGGAAGCGAAATGATCTAGTTAAAACTGTATGAGCCTCTGTTGTAGGCAGCCTTAAACTGCTTTGACTGTTGCCGAACTACTTAAACCCCTTTTTAAGTAATTCATTAATGCAAGGGGTAATCTAGATTACTGCATCTACACTAGGGATTTGAACTAGAGTGATTTCCCTACCGTCTCTTAAGGTGGACAGGCCCTGGGAAGAGGTGAGATGCATACAGTTAGGAGGGATCGTGGGGGTCATATGGTCCAAACTCTTGTACAAATGCAGTGATCAGAGCAGGAGGGAGCAGGGGGTCTTGGGCTTGAGTACCCACTCCTCGGGTTTCTGATGTTCTGTGGGTTGTAGATCGGCCTTGCATCCTCTGAGGATGAGCAGGAAGGAGGCAAGATAAAAGCAAGCCTGTGAAAGAGAGTGGTGTTTCTCTTTTGTGCTCTTTAAAGAGAGCATCTGTAGTACATGGCACATACAGCTACGTGCTGACAGGGATGCCTGACACTTGCAAGGAGCCTTGCCTATCGGCTGTATTTCCTTTGAGGGGAGATGGCAGGAGGGGGCAGGGAGAGAGGGTGTTGAGAAGTATGTAGTGTGACTCCTCGGGCTTGGTTTGTGCGGATGGATTACACACCAGCATGGGTGAGCTGTTAACAGCTGCTGTCCCAGGGGCGGGCAATTATTATGGGCAGAGGGCCACTTATTGAGTTTTGGCAAGCCACCAAGGGCCACATGACAGGCAGCCCAGGGCAGATAAATATTAACTTTTTTTCAGGGGCCCGCGGGGTGGATAGAATGGCCTGGTGGGCCGGATTTTGCCCGCCTCTGCTCTATCCCCTGCCTTTCAGTCTGATGTTGTTGGGCTACTTGTTGTAAAGCAGGTGCCTATTAGCAGCAGCCCTCATGTGACTTAAACCTCACATCTGTGAGTCAGATCTGAGGATACGGCTGTCTGCGTCACTTGATTTATAGCAAGAGAAGCAGCTCATGACTAACTGACCCCAGGGCTTTCCCACCATTTGCCTGGAATCCAGCCCTGCCTAGGGAGAGGTCCTCTGTAATCAGGTAGTAATGAAGATTGGTATTTTTGTAGTGCCCACAGGCCATCATCCGACTGGGGCCTCCATTGTGCTGGTGCTACCCCTGCACGTGAGTGAAAGACCGTTGCTGCAGGAAAAGATTGGTCTTGATTACTTGGAGCCTAATAAGTGAGAAGGGAAGCAGATGGAGGTAATCTTCTTCTTCTTTGGCAATCCCTTGCTCTTGTGCATGAGTGTCTTCCATGACCGTCTTAGCTGTGCGTCCGAAGATCCCTGATGAGGCCCATCAGGGATCTACAAACTCTACTGCAGCTCAGGTGTATGTCTCCATGTGGGGTGGGTGGCGCTGGATCCTCAAGCCCAGGGCTCACTTGATCGTGGTGCCATTCTAGCGTCTGCCTACGGCTCTAACCGAGCTGATGGGATGATGACCAGGCATGACATCCTGCGTGTGAACATGTTGTCATTACATCACCATGTGGCGTCATGTCTTGCACATGACAATGCCTTGACATGTCATGCAAAGATGACAGACCTGGTCACCAGGCTATGCAGCAGACAAACTCTTTTTTTTTTTTTTTTTT
>NW_017728965.1:2365413-2367713 GCF_001723915.1 Gavialis gangeticus
TTTTTTTTTTTTTTTTTTTAACATGGCATCTATAGCACCTAATTTAATGTATGCAATTGCCTTCACCCCCTCAACTAACTTTTGGCCAAGTATAGGACCTACTGCTGCTTCCAAACTTGTCGCTTGGGATGGGCTTGTCCTGAAGTGTTTCAGCATCCTGATGGCAACATGCCAGTAGTTGCAGCCTAATCTGCTTTTAGGCTGATGCCAGTCAAACCATGCTTCTGTCATGGCAAATATAATTGATCGTTGTGTAGCCTTTCAGCTGCACAATGGTGTTGCATTTTAGCAGCCCCCGGCCACCCCAGAACAGCACGCAAGCAATGCTAAGAGGATGATCTCATAGTGATTGGAGGAGTCCATAATCTCAGGACTTGAATTCCTAATTTAGCTGGGGGTGGAGGAGGAATAGTTTGGGAGATGCTTTGTGGCTAGGCGTGCAATTAAAAGCCTGCTGTCTTGAGTTAGCTGTCCAGGGTAATGCCTCTGTGGGTGGGGGCTCAGTTGTGCAGTCTTTATCACAGTGGAGATCTCTCAGCTCAATACACTGAGCTTCAGAGCTGCTGGCGCTTGAAACAAGGCTCCCATACAGCTCTGTGCGCTCTGCGTCCGCCTTGTGACTGCAAAAATGCATGTACTTAATATAGGTCAAGTGAAAACATTATTCCCAGAATAGAAGACCTTCCTCCAGAAAGAACTGCAGCTGTAAAGCACAGCTTGGGCAGGAGCAGTCACAAGGTGCATTAGGCTGCGAGGTAGGCATGGTCAGGTATTTTTATGTAATCCCTGCAAAGCAGTCAGAAGCACGAGGATCCTGAGTTCTGGTGCTATGAATGCAAAGCAATTCAGGATTGCAAGGTCACCTCCCATAGCTTGCCTTGCCAGAACCTGTCATGCATATCAGAGCAGTCATGTGACCCTCCCAAAATGAGCTAGCAGGCAAGGTGAGCGCTGGAGTGACTTGGAATGGAGTTCATGAATGGGGCAGGTGTCACGTAACCTGCAGGAGGTTAGGGTGGGTCATGGCCTTGCTGCTACCTCTGCATTTTGCCAACTTGGAGCTGTGCCATGTTCAGGGCAGGTGAAGGACCTGGCTTGTCCAGTGCAGCTTCGCACCCACGCTGGAATTGCCTGGGGTTGCCGCACTGGATTGGCACTGAATTGCCACGCTGGAATTGCCTGGGGCACCACAACAGTGGGAACACTAGTGCAAAAGGGCTAGCTCCCTTCACCCCTGTCATACTCCTCCAAGGCTGGAGTAGAACTGCCAGAAGGTGTCTGTTCACAGGTGCACTGGCAAGGGAGCTCTGAAAGGCCTCATGCAGGCAAAGCCACTTTCAGAGTACAATGAGATGGAGTTAAGGTACTGCTGGTTTCTAGCCCCTTGCCAGGAGCCTAGGCCCACACCTAAACTTCAGATAACATTCATAGTGCTGGGCGCTGTGTAAATGCATGTTTAAAATGTGGTCCCTACTTATTACGGTGATGAGCAGCAGAGTCTAACGTGGGCACTAACAGCATTAGCAGGTACAAACTAGCCATGATGTCTTGCTTGTTCTCCTGCCTCCTTTATTAGATAAAACTGTGTGCATGTGGGAGGGAGGGTGCTCTCACTGGGTGATCAGTGCTAATCCCCTTCCCTTCTCTTGCCAGTAGCACAGACTGAGTTAAAAGCACATATTTCTTGCTAGCAGCCTGAGGCTGAAATTCTAAAGGGATGTGAAATCCAGGGAGTGAAGAGAAGTTGGAGAGCCTTTCAAAGTACAAGGAAACTGCTGGGCAGAAGCAAACTGAGCCATCTCTTGCCCCAGCCAGTTCTATGGAGATCAAATGCTGTACCTTTTTAATAGACTAGGTGTGAAGGGGAATTGGAGAAGTAATGCAGAGGAGTGGGGGGGCTAGGGGTGGAAAATGTGCCCCAACCATAAACTAGCTCCAAATACACTTTTAAAAAATTGATTCCTATTCACTTGGCAGTTCAGGCCTGTTCTAGGCCATGACATCGCTAGTGCTTAATCCAGTGTGACCGAAGGCAGCTGTTTGTTAGCAAATGGTGCAGATAAAACCCAGAGTTCAGGCGCTCAGCTTTGGCAGGTACAAGGAATCCTTTCAGCTAATCTCTAAAACTGGCTGCCTGCTAATAAAGTGAATCTGCTTTGCTTTGCTGTGTGTGGTGTCTTGCATACACATGGAACAATTTGTTATAGTGGCTGGTTTCACTTGAAGTACCTTGTGCAGTACCTGGACATATGTCAATGCAAGATGGAAGATTACCGAGCTCTGGGGGGCGTGCTGAGGGA
>NW_017728965.1:2367724-2370001 GCF_001723915.1 Gavialis gangeticus
TCTGCTCAGGTCCCTTCCGACCCTAGAAACTATGAAATGGCACGTCTGTTTTCCAGACTACTCCTATATTTCTCCCTGACCACTTGTTAAATGCACAAACACAGACTTTAAACTAATGAGCTCTCTGAACTTGCACATCTCACTTAACAGTACAATTCACCATGTACCGACACTGTTCACCCTCTAAGCATGTCCTGATCCATCCCACTTCGTGTTCTCGCTCATGCTCTGCACCTGCCTTTACATAGTGCAGTAAGATAATATTGCTCCCCTGACTGAGACAATTCCTGCCTTTCATCAAGCGCTTCCATCCCGTATCCAGAAGTGCTTTCAGTACATACTCTTATTCCTTTAATAGGAGAGGAAAAAAAAAAAAGGTCCTAATGACTGGGCTATGGGGACAATATACTTTTTTAAAAAAATGCAAGCTCTTGCTCTTATGTGTCTTCATCAAGACAGCTGCTCAGAAAACCCTGGCCTTCAAAAATGAGATAAAACTCTTTCCTTGCAGTAGCTCACTCGAACTATAATAAAGTCTTCTATAGACTTCTGGATGCTGAAGGATCGTGGCCCAGCAAACATACAGAAACGGTCAGCAAGAGCTTTAGGGCTGAGCAGGGCAACTACACCTTGTTAATCATCTCTGTTTGCTGTCGCTGCCTGGGAACAGTACTAACAAGAAAAGAAAGCGATGGCTGTAACGTATTAAGGTAGTGCTTAAAGGTAAGGACCTTGGGTCCTTGCAGACTAATCAGTCCAGTGAGTCTAGAAAGAGGTTGAGCTGGAGTCTTCAAAGCAAAATCCTGGAAAGCTGTGACTGCTTCTGGGCATCCGTGTCCCAGAAAGATGAACTTCAACTGAAGGCGGTGCAGGGATGGGCTGCTAGGAGGAGCAGGGACATGGAAATCCTACCTTATTGTGAGAGGGTTGCTTGTTTAGCCTGGAAAGGTGAGAGCTGAGAGGGATCTGATGGCTCTTCCCCTGCATGCTGTCTTCCCTCTTGTTGTCTTTCCTAGTCGCCACCTAAGCTGACGGATAATCGTATTGAACCTGATCTGTTTCCAGATAGAGTTTAGATTCCCATTGCCTCTTTCCTGCTTGTTTCCTTGCAGACTTCTACTAAATCAGATCTCCGTCATCCCAGAGCAACACATGCTTTTTACAGAGCAGTTTCTCCTCCTTTGCAGCATTGTGTCTTGTATAACAACAGGCATTGCAGTCTGAGGATCACCAAGCCCAGCATTTAAGACATGCGTGGCTATTAACTTCTCTCCTTGTCCTGTGAGTTGAGCTAGTAAAGATCCTTTCGTTTTGACCTTTGTGTTTATTGCTTGTAGATAATGGTATCTGTTTAGCTTATGCAAGAGGACTGGAACATGTCGTGGCAGGTGACTGCTTGAGAACACGCGTGTCAATATGCCATGGCTGCTTTTACAGAGGGAAACACCAGCAGCTTGCACAAGAGCATAGTACTATCCCTGTGCCCCCAAGTACAATGAAAGGCCCTCCATTATAGCCCAGAGATCATTATTGCCCAGACTTTGAAGTGATGTTTTTGCAGTACTGAGTGCCACTTGTATCAACTCTCTCTCTAATGTTGTAAGCCCAAGCAGGATGTGACAACTTTACAGAGTAAAGAGCTGCCTGTGATGGGTCAGGTATTTGCAAAGCAGGAGACATTTCCTAAAGGATAAGTTAACACCTTTACCTCTGCCCTGGAAATGCCAACTGAAGTTGGGGTTGCCTGCAATATAACCTAAAGGGGCAAGACTTGGGTTCTGATGAGGGGAATGGTCTGAGCAGGGGGTTGAATCGGATGACCTTCTGAGGCCCCTTCTAACCCTAACTTTCTATGATTCTATGAGCAAAGAAAAATTAATGGCCAACAATCTGCCTGATCCCTTGCTGCTTACAAATTTACATCTGGCAGCCAACAGCAGGTGCAGAATCACACAGAAACAACTGCTGTATCTGCTTATTTGTCACCCCGCCCCCATAAGTAGTAGGGGGCTTTGGGGAAATCATTAATGGAACAACTGTGGAGTAGGGAGAGATGTTACACGAGCTCTTCGAACTATATAGGTGGCCCATTAAGAGAGATTGCAGAAAACCCAATCCCTTTTCTCTTGCATATTTTCTGGACCCCCAAGGACTCCCGCCTTACCCAGAAGTGGCAATCGGCCAAATTAAAAGCATCACCCAGATAGACTGCTGTGCAAATAAAGCTCCCAGTAACCTTAGGGCCTTCCTCAGATATTCTGCAAGATGTCTGATATA
>NW_017728965.1:2375001-2381412 GCF_001723915.1 Gavialis gangeticus
AAGTGGAACAACTGTGGAGTAGGGAGAGATGTTACACGAGCTCTTCGAACTATATAGGTGGCCCATTAAGAGAGATTGCAGAAAACCCAATCCCTTTTCTCTTGCATATTTTCTGGACCCCCAAGGACTCCCGCCTTACCCAGAAGTGGCAATCGGCCAAATTAAAAGCATCACCCAGATAGACTGCTGTGCAAATAAAGCTCCCAGTAACCTTAGGGCCTTCCTCAGATATTCTGCAA
The DNA here is from genome assembly GCF_001723915.1 of Gavialis gangeticus. Taxonomy (NCBI): domain Eukaryota; kingdom Metazoa; phylum Chordata; order Crocodylia; family Gavialidae; genus Gavialis; species Gavialis gangeticus. Next base: position 2,375,241 of record NW_017728965.1, read on the forward strand.
GATGTCTGATATAGGAATAGACCATAACTTGCACTGCTGAGTCACCTTACTGCAAGAAGCCTTAAAATGCCTTAGAAGAAGGCCTCGCTCTCTTTATAAGGTTGGCAAGTATTATCAACAAGTGAGACAGGGAAACTGAGGCACAAAACTAGTGACCTATTCAAATCTTATAGTCAATGGGAATTGGAAAGAGCCAGATGCCTTGCTTGTATGCCCTGACTGCAGTATCTTACATGTTATGTTTGGCCACAGAAGCACAATTAAATGTCTTTTTGCCACCAATGTATACGTGTTCCTTCTACCATATAAAAATATCCTATTTATATGAAAATTAAGGAGCTGGCTCATTCTAAACTGGAGATGAATGAAAACCTGAATATCTGTCCTGTGGGAAATTCTGAGATGGACTTTTGTTTTTGTGTCAAAACCAGTTTGGAAAAGCTCACTATTTTTTCTGCATAAATTACAATTCTGGGGGAAAAATTTGGGTTTGGAAGCACAAACATTTTGTTTCAACAATATGGAGACATCCCAAGAAACACAGTTCAAGTAACTCGAGACAAAGTCAAATGAAAGATTTCAAAGTTATCCAAACAAAAAAGTCAGAGCACTTTGTTCTAACACATTCTTGTCAAATTTATTACTTGGCACCAATGCGGTCCTGGAAAAGGTTTTGATTTTTGGCAAGACAGCATATTGCTGGGGTTAGAAATGAACTGTTCCTGCTCTTCTTGCCTCCCAGTCCCCAGGCTAGCAGTCAAACTTCTGTGCTATCCGGTGTGTGAGCTGGAAAGCCTGCAGGAGATTACCTTTCCCTCTGGCACAGCTGGCCTCGTGCATCCTCCATGATTGCCTTTACTGAAGCAAGGTGTTGTAGTAGGGCACTGAGAAGTGCCTGCTTCTTGAAGGGAATGAGCAGCTTGAGAGTCCACTTGCAGGTGGCAAAGGAGCAGGGGGAGGTTATTAAGCACTCACCTGACAGGCAATGGGCGCAGTTGAAGCTATATAAGCCCTGAGCCTGCACCTGCCAGGTAGTCCAGCCCTGGGAGCCACAAAGCAAGGACCTCCTGAGTACTGGAAGAAAGCTACTCTGCAACACTGGGAACAGGAGAAGGTATCTGAGAAGAGCTTGGCTATATGGGCACTAGTAGTTTAGCAATTGCCCTGCAAGGGTGGGTAAGGCTTACTTAGAGAGCTAGCAGCTCAGCAGAATGAGCCTAGCAAGGGGTACAAGGGCCAAGAGAGTAGGGATCCAAGAGCCCCAGGCCCAGAAAGGGCTGGGAGTATGATCTGGGGGACTAGGGGCACAAGCAGGGCTGAGCGCATGAGACCCAAGAAGGTCTGAAGGTAGGGAGAGCATGTGTGTGTGGGACTAGGAGGTTCGGGGGCCAGGGATTGACCGATGGACGGACCAGGCGGTCCATGGGATGAGCCAGATGAGGATCCGCAAGTCTGAGAGGGGCTGTGAGTCAGACTGGGCATCTGGGAGCCTAGATGGGGCTGAATGTGGGACGGGGGGGTGAAAGCTTAGAGGAAAGGCTGAGTGAAGGGCCAGGGGGTCTGAGGGCCCAAGGGTGGCCAAGTGTGTGAAGGTAATATCTTGAGGGCAACATCCATGAGGCTTGGGGCATGCTGTAAGAGCGGAACGGAGCCACACAATTTGCCCTTAACCCTATAGGTGCTCTATAGGGGCGTAGTCGGGCCAAGAGGGACCTACCAGGCTGGAGGGCTGGATTGAGACTAGTGGGGTCCAGGAGAGACCTAGTGGGGAAGTGTTGGGGTTAAGGCTCACTCTAAGACTTGTGGGCATCCTCCCTTAATCAGCCTTTAATAAGAAGACCAAGGCATGGCGGGTGAGCAATCTAGGGCGGATGGCATTCGAGTCCGAGCTGGGCAGAAGCCGCAAGGCCACCCGGGGTATCGCGGCTGCCCCTGTGGCCGTGAGCCTGCTACAGGTGCCGTGGACCATAAGATAGTAGACTGGGCAGGCAGGGGGTGTGATGAGTTATAGTATATATCCTGCCTGTGTGATTACATACTGAAGGACTGAGTCTCACTAAGAATTGTACTTTTGTACATGGTGTTGGGTAGCTTGGACGCTGCACTTGGCAATTGGCCCAACCAAAAGGTGCTATTTCTTTTTCTACATAGATGTACATCCTGGTTGATGGGGAAGTTAGTGTGGGGGTTCGTCTGCATGGCCAGTCGCTCCACCCTTTTTCTGGGTGCAGCTTTATGAAGGGACAACAGTGGAGCTGCTATGTGGCTGTTCAAGCACTAAAGTTGGGGGGTGGGGAGAGGATCCCCAAAGCCCCTTGAAGTCAAAAGAGCAGACCCAAATGGACCTGCCACGTTGTAAAAGCATACAAGGGAGGGAAGGAAGAGGAAAGCTTAGCAACATCCATTTAAAACGTGAAACTGCAAAGGAGAAGGCAGAGACAGGTGATGCACCAGATAAACTCTGACATAACAGGCTTTCCTTGGAGCCCAGCTGCAGCATGGCCACTGATACGGAAACATTTCTGCATTATTCATCAGCTGTTACGACATACCCATGTACATGCAGTCTCTCTTTGCTGTGTGGCCTGATGCAGCTTGTGAAGCGTTCCTGCATCCATCTCTCTCTCCCTTCTTTAAGGTGGTTTCTCTCCCTCCTTTTAAAATTAATTATTTTCCTTTCAAAGCAAGAGCAAATAGATGCTTCATTATTGCATCTTGGCTTTGGCGAGTGAGAGAGGCATTGCAAGGCAATCGGATATGATCTGAAAAAGATCTGCCACAAGCTGACACTGAATGCATTGGGTGGAAACGGAAGTCATGTGATGCTTTTTCTTACCTTGCCTTCTAATTAATACTTCTAGAGCAGCTGGCTTAATAAATAAACTTTATTAAAAAGTCTCCCTCTTTCTTGCTCAGGCTTTCTAAGCAAAGGGAATGGGGGTGACAGTCATGCACCCTTAAAAGCCTTCCATCTCCCTAACTCGCATTCCTGGACAGAAGTCAGGTCTGATGAGCTAATGCCCAGCAGAGGGGACGTTGCATTAGCCGAGGATGTGCTTTCAGCTTGAGCCCCTGATTTGAAGAGCTTTGCAGCATGCTGGGGGAAAACCATCTGACTTCATAGCAGGGAGGGGAATGGACAGATGTGGTACAGCTGTGTAAGAAGCAAGTGAGCCGGCACAAATACCTTTCTGCTCAGATAATTCCAAAAACCAGCTGACTCCATTTCTCTTTTTTCTAAAGGGAGTGCTTTGGACTTTCTGCTTGCTCTGGGCTCGAAGGACTGTTAAAATGTGGCAGGTGCCTGGGGTCTACCTCCTGAATTCAGTGGACCTGATGAAGTGAACTTGGGTTCAAAAAAGCTTATGCTGTTTCTCTCTCTCTCCCATTCTTTTTTAGCTGTGCAAATGTGCCCTCCTTTCCCTGGGGCCCACGTGCCTCAGTGTTGTATGTGGGCTGTGCTGTGAGCAAGTTTATTTAGGAAACAATAAAGTTAGCAGCGCTGTAGTTCAGGGCACAGCTGTCCTTAGCAGAATGTACAGACCAGCCCTCGGGCTAATCGTGGGCGTGGGGGGGTGTTTACCCAACTAGAAAACTAAACACTTCTGACTGTTGCTTCCATCTGAATGTTTGACCACATGTAAGCATGCCTGAGACAACGTGCTGTAATAGCCACCGTGCTATATTACAGGTATTGTAACAAGGAACTTGCAGAGATGTCTCCCAGCGGTCCGGGGCTAGGCACCACACCCCTGGGAGCCTGCGTGTCTGCGCAGGGATGACACGAGTATTGTTTGCATTTGTCTCCCTTCTCAAACAGAGCCCTTCTTTCTCATCAAATCAACCAAGAAAGGAAGTGATGCTAATAGGACATGCCATTTGCTTGACAGTGTTGGTTTTGTTCTTGAGGCACCTACCAAGCGGCATGGTTAGACTGGAGAGCGAGTGCATGGGTGTGGGGAGGAGAGGGTTGTAAATGATTTGAGCTAGTGTAAATGAGAAGGGGGATGGAGATGTACCATGAGTCGGACACCATGTTACATCTGAAAGGACAAAATACTTGCTCTGTAAAAATAGCTCTGCGGGGCACCAAGGATACATCCTCCAAGGACTGATTTGCCCTTATCTAAAAGGGGAGGGTGACTTCAGTGAGAGTAAGATAATCACCCCAAGGTCACTTCAGTGGGATCCTTCATTTCAAGCCTGCACCGCACCCCTCGGCAGGGCATTGTCCTGCATCCTGCCCCTTGACTTACTCCCTTGCTGTGTAACCCTAAGGGAGTTGCAGAAAATGCTCTAGACTACTTTCTTGTTTTTTGTTTCTACTATGGGGGTGGTGATGGTCTCCATAAAGTTACCACCATGCATGAGGGAGCTTTAGAGCAGCCTGTGGAGGTTGCAGCTATTGGTTGGCACCAGCTGGATTTAGAAAGAAAAAAAAAATGCAGAGTAAACAGAAAAGGGTGTAGGCCAAAACTTGCATTGCAGGGAGTGAAACGGGTTGTTCTTTCCCCACTCGTTTGCCTGTTTTTACAAACTTTCTTTTTATCAGCAATCCTATTGAAGCTATCGTTAGAATGTTTTTCTGACTCTTATTTCCTGAAAAGCTGGGATTTGGGGTAACCCCAGGGCCCTTCTAGTAAGGGAGAAGCTGAGAATCATCAATTGTCGCAAAACTTTTAATTGCTGAAATCTCTTTTTAGTAGGAAAAACCCTAGTTGGGAGTATTTCAGCCAGCTCTGTTTGTTTTGTTTGGCCCGAACAATGAGCAAGATGTCTTCATAGCGGCAATGAAGGCAAGGTGCCAGCCCTGAAGTGCTTAGTCTGGAAAAACTGCACGCAAGTGCAGTGGGCAGCTGGAACATGATAGGACAGCTCAGTGCCTGGCTCGAGACCAGACGGTCCGTGTTTTTTGCATGGATTGGACCCTCTTCCCGATGAGGCATGCGTGTCGGGGGGGCGGAGGGGGAGTTTGCTCAATCACGTGGTTCTTTCATTCTTCTTGGATGTGAAGGGTAGATTCGAGTACATGGTTAAGGCTTATGCCTATTCTACCTCTGTCTTCCAAGGCTGGTGAGGAAAAAGCAATGGAAAAACTAAAGTATTGCTGTTTGCATGACCGCTAGACAACACCGTGCCGGTTTCCAGTCTGAGCTCCCTTTCCTGGTACATGCATCTCGAAAGCAATTTTGTCCTTTGGCTCTAAGCCCCCTAGGAACTGGGTAACACTGGCTGGCCATTTGACCTTGCAAGCTCGAATTGTTGTTACGTGCAGCACATAGATGCTGTTACACAGAGTCTGGCAATGACTTCCCTGTCTTTTATATGCTGTGAAAGCCAATTCCACGCAGCCTGGCTGGGCAGCGAGTTCTTGCTGTCACTACAGCTCCATCCTCTGCGTGAGAGTAATGAGATCGTTATAATTACTCTGCAAACAGCTTTAGGGATGAAGCCCAAGGTTCATGTTGCCCTGGATGCAGTGAGAGGGCTCGTTTCAGCCGGCAGAGCCTTTGGGAGCAGTGTCCCAAAGGGAATTCTCTTTGCACCTTGTCCTTTGTCACCTCTCCTTTTGCTCCTGTGTTTCATAGCGCTTCTCCCTGGAGATTTCAGCAGTGAAGCAGTCAGTGTTGTTTCTACCTGATGAGCCTCTGCTTTTCTCCTACTCCTTAGCAAACTTCTCTGTTTGTGCCTCTCTGTAAGCCCCATCCTGCTTTAGTGCGGCACAGTGCCCAGAGCCTTGCTCTGGCTCTAAGCCGTTCCTGGTGAGGTCACGCTGTACATAGTAAACAAGAAGCCAGAGAGGATCGGGAGCCCAGCAGGTGCCATTTGCTGCCTGCGAGGGTCCCCAGTACAAGCAGGACCAAGAGGTATGCATTTGGGTGAAGGTGTCTCTGAGACTGGGGACCCCTGAAGAGGAATGAATGGATCAGCTATTGGAGGAGGCCCTGCGGTTGTGAGGATTAACTAGTGACTTTCATCTTTGAGAGATGGTTTGTGGGGGTGCTGGACCTGCTGGTAACCTTTGCAGTGTAATTAAAAAAGGTGGGGAGTTGGGTTGGGTGATCTGGGCCTCTCTTCATCAGTACTGCAGCAGCTTCATTAGGTCTGCAAACCTCTTGTGCAACTGCACTGTGCCCGTGTAAAAAAAAAAAAAAAAAAAAAAAAAAAAAAG
>NW_017728965.1:2381443-2383938 GCF_001723915.1 Gavialis gangeticus
AAAAAAAAAAAAAAAAAAAAAAAAAAAAGTGACTCGCACCCTTAGCAGCTTATTCCAGTGCAAGTCAGTGTTTTCTTGGGTGCAGGGGAGTGGTGTGGATGAGGAATAACTTGTGAAGGGAAGGCCAAATGCTACTGTCCAAGCTCCTGCTGTGGTTTAACTGAAGCTGCATGCTGGTGGGACATGGAGAGCGCTAGCATGGTGTGAATCCCAACATGGGTGAGCATTGCAGGAGGCCTTTTGGTGGAAGCCTGCGAGGGAGAGGGTGTTGTCTGCATGTTGTAATAAGGAGACTTTGTCATTCAGAAAGCATGCTTATGGGCAGCCAGAGTGTTCAGCAGAGCTGGGTGGGAATTGGTTTTCCAGCCTGTGAAAAGCTTCCAATTCTGCACTGAAGTGAATAGGGAATAGGGAGGCTTGTGATGCTTTCTGCAAAAAGAGACTCCCTTCCTGCCCCTGAAGAACCAAGAGTTCAAGGGTTGAGGGACCCAACATCAAGTCCTTGCTGTGAGCGTTTCATAATGATCCTCTCTGGAGATCTCTGGGAGGAAGAGTCTTACAATGCCCCTGCCAGAAAAGCCTTTCTCTGCTGCTGTCTTGTTTGTGCTTCTTCACAAGCTCCCAGACGCTTTTTGGATCTGGGTCTCCCACGTCCCGAGCGAGTTCCCCAACCACTGGGCTCTTGGCTATTCTGAAGTAGGGGTGCTCCTTCCCTGGTTTTGTCTGGAAATCCCATTTTGGAGCAGGATCCTTTCTTGACAAAGGTTCATGAAAATGGTGAATTTCTGCAACACAGTTTCACTTTTAGACCAAATCTGCATTTTCTGGAAGGAAAACCTATTTCTGATTGGGCACTTTCTAGATGGCAGTAATTTTTACTTGTCCTGGACAGATTTTTCCACTCCTCCTTTATCCCTCTCCTAGAGAGGGGCTGGACCACGAGGTTCCTTTTAGCCATGGGAAAACCACATCTGTGGGCTGCTGGTGATGGCAGGTAATGTGGAGGGCATCTGTGGTTCATAGCTGCTTAGCCAACAGTGCAAAGGTGCAGGTGTCCGTATCTGTCTGGCATGGAGTTATAGCTTCCTTTCATCTGTGCCTATGCAGTTTCTATTGACTTGAGTCAGCATGCCATGCAGTGTATGGGACTAAGTGTTGTCCTTGGATTACAAAAGCGGAGGCGAATATCAAGCCTGGTTTTGCAATCTTGAATCACCCAAGGCTTCCCCTGGACTTCAGTGGGAAGAGAGCTACTCACGTGTACTGGCATTTGTAGATTCAGGGTTTAATTACAGAGCCTGCCCAACCCTTTTCATGGGAACGGGCAGCCTGGGGTCTCAAACCTCAAGATCACCCCTGTATTATGTTAATGTCACTAATTAGTTAAATGTGCAAACTCCTTTTCTGTTTGGGCTTGCTCATGGTCTGTGTGTGTCTGAAACTTATTATAGAGTGATACAACGTGTGTTGTAATGCATGCTCTCAAATGACGGCTTATGTCTCAGCCAGAATAAATTGCCTCCGTTGCTTATTGTGTCATCCGAATAAATGTTTGGAGGCTGCTAAAGGGTGTCATGCCTGGAGCACTGTGGAGATCCACTGTTCCTGTGCGGTGCGGAAGTTCATGCAGCAGCTGTTACCACAAAGTTCACTTGGTTTAGACTGATTAGATGCATCCTCTCCAGCACCTCATGGGTAGGGGAAGTGGCGAGATTCAGAACCTGGCAATGCTTTCTTCTTTTTCTTTTCTTTTCTTTTTCTCTTCTTTTTTGACAAAGCTGGGCTGAGTTCAGGGTTGATACAAACCTGGGAGCTGGGACTGTCTAATGCAGGGGTGGGCAATTATTTTGGGTGAACGGCCGCTTACTGAGTTCTGGCAAGCCATCGAGGACCGCATGATAGGCAGCCAAGGGCAGATAAATATTAATTCCCTAAATTTTTTAGGGGCCCCACGGGCCAGATAGAATGGCCTGGTGGGCCACATCTGGCCCCTGGGCTGCATTTTGCCCACCCCTGGTCTAATGGCTAGAGGAAAGAGAGAGTAGTATAAGACTTGGGAACAGAGAGGGTCCTTTACAGCAGCCCAGCGGGGAATGATGCTGACTCCTCGGATCTGGTCCTGACTCTGAATGCCGACGCGGGCCTGTATCCAAATCTCTCTATTCAGTCTGCGTGCATAAGGCTCGTGCCAACCTATCTTGTGGGTGGGAGTAAGGCGGGGAGGGTTGAATTTGCAAAGCCCTGCTTGGTCCCTTGATGAAAGACTCCTAAAATAGGATGTTAATATGGATGGGATTGGGTCAGGGAGGGCACCCTTCGCAAAGCCACACCGCCCGCTGCTTTCCTTGCCTGTTTAGGAGGGCGCAGCTGTCCCTTTTGCTGTGTGCTCTGCCCTTTCCTATCCCTGCTCCAACCTCACCTTTCCCTCCTAGTGAGGAAGCCATGTCTGCAGCACCGAAGCAGCATCCTCCCAGCTCCCCGAGCTGAGCTAGCAT
>NW_017728965.1:2388938-2395892 GCF_001723915.1 Gavialis gangeticus
CCCCCAACTGCCAGCGCAGAGAGGACTGACGGTGGCAGGACCCAATAGACAGCAGCTCCCGTTTCCCAGCTTGTTTTACTTTCCCTCCCTGCCACCTGCCGCCTGTCACTCTGGCCAGGCTGGAGACGTGATGGAGGGTTAAAGTCCAGCCAGCTGCTGTGTTTATCTGCGGCCTCGAGGCGGGCCCTTCCCCCTGAGCTCCCTGTTCCTGCCCGGCCCAGTTCTTCTGCTCCAGGTAAACCTCAAACTGGCAACGCAGTTTCCTCTCCATCCTTGCCTCGCAGGGATAAACCCCAGGGGCGAGAACGGGGTTGGATGCTGCAGGGAAGGGGGACATGCCATGCGACAGGAGCCAGAAAGTCGAGCAGAAAGGATAGGCTGGTTGCGAATGCTCAGGGTTGGGTCCGATCTCTTGAGCAAGCCGCTTCATCTCCGATACTCGGTTGGGTTGGGTTGGGTTGGGTTGTGTCCACTGCAAACTCTAGGTTGTGGATGGTCTCTTTCTAGGTGCATGTACAGCATTGAGGGCAACACGGTTTCTGAGTAGGGCCTGGAGGTACTATAACTGCAGACAACGCTTTTGAGATGAGCATCCTGCCCCTGTGTCTCTTTCTGACCCGAGGATTTTGAATAGCATTAAGGGTTGACCTGCGGCCTAAATGGGAGAGTGTGTGCCTAGCTTTGCCTTGTCAGTTGAAGAGGTCCACAGGGGTCACGGGAACTACGCAGGAGAAAGAAGTCTTGGTTTTGCCCAGGTGTCTGAGCTACAGTGAGGATGTCTGCTCTGACCCTTGCCCGGCAGGGTGCTAGATGTGGGAGCGGGAGCCCATCCAGCGCTCAAAGACGCGGCTGTACGGCACATTATTGTTTGGGCTGCAGCAGTGCCTATAGACACTGAGACAACCATCCTGCCACGGTGCTGGGTGCTGCTTGCGCATGCAGTGAGACAACCACCCTGCCCTGAAGCGTTTGCCTTGTAAACAGACGGAGGCTCTCAAGGGTGAGTGAGGAAATGGAGCCGAGGAGATCGCTGGCCGAACTTCATGCGGTGGCAAAGTAGCTGGGTAGGGAGTAGAGCCCGGGTCTCCTGCTTTCCCCATTCAGGATCTTCCCCAGCTGACTATCCTGCTCCAGTGGGGCATTTCCCCAGATCACTGCATCCCTTACCCCTGGGGTCCTGTGCCTCCAAGCCCTGGCCTTGTCCGCTCCAGCTGCATTTGGCTTGAGCTGCAATTCTAGGTTGGTGCAGCAGGATGCATCTGGGAAGGAGCTGAAATGCTCTTTTTAAAACCAGCGAGGTGGTGGTGACTGGCTGATGCTAGAAAAGAGGACAGCAAGGCATAGAGTGGGGGACCTGGGTGTGTTGGGGTTGTGGAGGAGCAGTGTGCCCATCTTAGTTGGCTTGGCATCAGAGGAAGGAACGTGGAAACCTGCTTTTCCCACCTCTATGCAGTCAGCTGCACTTTTGCTGTTTGCTATTTCCCCCCCTCAAGCTTTGTTCGCGTGTCTTGTATGCACAGCAGGAGTGGGCCCTTGAAGCAGCGGGGTCTGGCTAAGGACAAGCAGCTGACAGAGCCCGGCAGGCGTTCAGCATTTCCTGGCACCATACCTCATTAGGAAATGCAGTGACTGCTTGACATAATTGGAATTAAATGATGTAGAATTGGCAAAGCAAAAGCGGTATGTAAGAGTGAGTTTGCTTTGTCTGTAGCTTGTCTCCAGGACTAGCTGATGAGCAGCACTGACAGATGCAGTGGAAATGTTCTCACGCTCCTGGTGCAATTGGTAATCAGCTGAAAATGGTCTCCACGCTCTCGAGCTGGATCGAGAAAGAGAGTGCACGTGGGTTTAGGGCGGAGGGAGAATGCCTATCTGCTGTGAATGGAAGCCTGTCTATTTGGGAAGCTAATGTACTGATGTTGGTGCCCAAAGGAAGCCTGCATACAATAGGATTGGCCTTGCAGTGATGGCCTGGGGGAAGCTCTAACCTCCTGTCTCTTGGTTCCTTTATACAGGACAGGATGAAGCTGCAGGTCGCTGTCCTGTTGGCCATGGGCCTAGTTGGCATTGCTGCCTGGAAAAGCAAGACCCTGCAGCATAGTGAATTTGTGGAGACCTGCGACTTTGAGCAGCTGGATGGCCCAGATGCCCAGTTCTGCCAGTGAGTGACTTCCACTTGTCTCTTTTACACATTCAAATGCCTTGGCACCCAAGTCCTGGTAGGCATGACTTGCCTCCGATGCCAGATCATTGCAGTAGCCCATGGCATTGGGTAATCTACTCCTTCTAGCATTATTAAGCCAGAATAGTCTTTCTTTAAAAGAAGGCAGTTCCCCGAGCAATACAAAGCTACACACAGTATGTGGGAAAGGAAGGTGAAGCTTCCTTCCTTCCTTCCTGACTCATGCAACAAAAAAACAGTGCCCTGAATCATGCAGCCCGATTGTGGCCGAAAAGCCAGATAACATGGCAATGTTTTCTGGGCCTTTCATAAATGCAGATTGTAACTTTCTGGGTCGGCGGACTCCAGAACTCCAGCTGCATGGGATGGAAGAAATAACTCCGGCGGTGTATTTGTTCTGAAGTTTGTTTCGGGTCAGACCAAGGTGACGCGTTGCATGCTGGGACATGGAGTTTTTGCATTAATTTTATACCAACTTGGTCCTTACAACCGTAGCTGGGCAAGTCTAGTCGTTCCTGACCTCTAAGACAGTCTCTTGTATAACAACTATTCCCTGAAATAAGTTAAAGCAGAAAAAAGACACCTCTTCTGTAGAGAAATTCCAAAGAAACAAATTGCTTTTGGAGGCTTAGAGGCTTTATACAGAGATTTGATTTTGCTGGGGAACAATCACTCTTTTTAAATGAAGAACTTGGATGCAGTCGAACAAGAACCGCGGCAGGGAGGGGAGTGTAGAGATGTTTTGCAAGGTAGAGAAATAGATACTTGCACAATGCTGTTCTCATCTAACAGCTGGGCTACTTGGAAATAATGTGCTACTACAGTTACCAGCCAATGTAGGAGAGGTGGGAGAGATCATTACTTTGACACTAGATACAGAAGCCTTGATAGGAAGCCAGTGCTAGGAACAAGATCACGTCTCTTCTCCAGACGTATATTTTTAGCGTTGTCGCTCAGGACTTTTGCTTAAAAATCGCTTCTCCATTTTTTTTCCAAGCTGAACTTAAATGCTCTTTTAAAACCAGCAACTTCAACTAAGCTTCCAAATGATTAACTGAAGTGTAGACTTAACCTCACTACTTAGCCATACTCCCTCCCACACATCACGATCCCTACGTCTGGCTTTGAACTCTCTGCCCTCCTGCACACCATGCGCAGTCCTGTGCATACTGCACCTATTCCTTTGGTCTCCTCTCAACAAGGGCCGTGCTCATTTGGGCTAACCATTTGGCTAACCCAAGGCCACACTAGATCCTTTTTATCTGTCTGTACCGTGCCCAAAGCTCACCTGTAATCGTGACCACAGTGCAATTCATTCCTGGTTTGTGTCGACGGGTGTTTTTCTGTGATGTTAGGTAATGCGGTAGGGGACAGATGTCTGTGCTGGGTACTGGCACGACCCCAGCTGTTATAACAGTAGTGCTCTGAGGCATGCGTAGGTGGGCTAAGGGTTCGCTTCCTTCCACGATCCAATCCCTGGTTCCTTTCCTTCAGAAACCCCCTCATTTCTCTTGCAAAGTAACCCTATGCAACCCAGCCTCACCTCCGGTTCTTTTGCTGCTGCTTCTTTCCAGAGGGGATTTACAAGTTTTCTACCCGGAACTGGGGGACGTTGGCTGCACCTACATTCCCAAGTGCCATCAGTACAGGAAACGGATCACCAAGGAGTGGAGAGACCCAGAGATCAAATATCCACAAGCTGAGAAGGTAAGCCCAGGATTGCATCGCAGCTGTGTGATTGCACATGGCAGCCTTGAAGAGCCCACCTGGTTTTCCTCTAGGTATTGAGCTGATAGATTCAGCAACGTGTTTCACCTTCTGGGATGCACTGAATGGCACATTTGTCTTAAATCGGAGACATTTGTTAACAAAACTGGCGTCATCTATAGATGCATGTACAGGTTTCCACGTAGCTTGAGCTCCAGCCTTGCTGCTTTTGTTTGCCAACAAATCGCACTCTGTCGGGAACTTCACATTGCAGAGAGACCTCTCATGGCTGACGACAAATACTGCAAGCAAATGCAGCGAGTGACAAGATAGTGTCTGTACTTTGGGGATTTAGCAGTATTCACGTTTTCCTAGAGGAGAAGAAATGCCCTGATGTTGAGGATCCTATTTAATTTGTGAAATGCACAGTCCTACACCTGTAGACATGACGTCTTTCTGTACCTGGCAGTTGGTGGGACTGTAGCTAGTCACTTATGCTTTGCTTGAAACCTCATCCTGAAGGAACGGGACGCGGGGGTTGGTGCTGGGCTCTAGCGCTCATTGGGGATTTCTTATTGCATTTTTCCCCAATGCTGTCTTGTTTCGTTTGAGCATCAAAGGCCATCTCGGAAACGCTGCCTGAAAAATGAGATCTGTCATCTGGCTGGGGTTTTCAGAAGTGTACTACATGGGCTTATGTCAAGTCCCAGGGACGTCAGCAGTCAAAATCCCACTAATCCACCTGGGAGCAGAGACGCGTAGTGAGGAACGCTGTTGAAAATCCCACCGTGTGTACTTAGACCTCTGTGTTCCCTTATGAAGATATTCTCAGGTCTGATCTTTAAATATAGGAGTTAGAAGAGATTTCGTTCTCGCATTACTAGGGACACCTGGTACTATTGATCGGGACACCTACACAGCCTCATTTACTTCTACCGTTGGTGCCGTTTCCTTGTTTTCCATGCTTTTTCAGCAAGTAGATTGGTTGCGTCAACTTTTGAATGTCATCTGTGCCCCCCTTTCAGGATAACTCTTGTGTTTGAATGAAAGTTGAAAAGCTTTTAAATATTTTCCTTTATTCTTGCAAGCCTTTTTATATTTGTGTCCCAAACCGTTGTTCGGCACCTGTATTCCCCACCCCCACAAAAGCGACTTCTAGGCAACTTGAGTCTGTCTTGTAAAAGCTGTGTTAATCTGATAAAGTCTCTGGCTGCCCAGACAGTGTAAACTATGTAATATGACAGTATGTGGGTTCCTGTAATGGTGCGTAATTGCAGACTTTCTGTAATTGTGTAAACCTGGCTCTTAACACCAAGGCTCACAGCTTTGTTGGCTAAGGGGACTGTGTGTGTAACGCTTGCCCTGAAATCGCTATTTGGAAGCATTAGTACATCCAGCGTCTACGTAGTCTGAAGAATGACCTGTCCTGCCCATATCTGTACCACACTGTGTTCAAGCAGTGGGATGCGTCAGTCAACCACTTTATAGGGATTCAAAGGCTCTAGCTTTTGTTTCTAAGCTGTACAGCTGATTGCAGCCCTATCTCGAGGATCCCTTGGTCTTTTGAGGACACGGGGGGAGGCTGCGGTTCAGTAGAAAGGGCTTTGGAAGGACTCTGAACTGGAGGGGACAGTGATCTAGTCTCCAAACCCATGTGGCCCAGGAGAGTTGCTGTGCCTAAGGGAGAAGCTAGTTTAAAGAGAGGGATGAACTCTCTATTAAGAGAAACTTCCTCACTAGGAGGGTAGTATAAAACACTGGAACAGGTTAGCCAGAGAGGTGGTGAAATCTCCATCTCTGGAGGCTTTTAAGACCCTGCTAAACAAATCCTTGGCTGGGATGATCTAGTTGAGATTGGCCCTGCTTTGAGCAGGGGGTTGGACTAGACCTGACCTCCTGAGGTCCCTGCCAACCCTCATTTTCTATGAAAGGAGGTGGCTGCTCCTGCTAGCCTGTCAAGAGGCATGCAGGGTCTTGCCAGACAGTGCTCCAAGCAAAGGGAGAGGTGGTGGCTAAACAGGAACAGGAGGGAAGGAAGTTAGGGCTCCAGTTGTTTCTTGTGTATGCTCATAGGAGATGAGACTTGTGTCTATCGCAAGAAGCCCCCTATGGTTAGGGGCCTGTAGGCAAAGCCCTACAAGAAGAGATTGAGGGCCCTGGATCTGTCCAGCCTCCGTGAGAGAAGGCAGAGAGGGGATCTTGTGGCCACCTACAAATTCATCTGGGGGTGGGAAGAGGGCAGCAAGGAATAGGAGATGCTCTGTTTACCAGGGCACCCCTTGGAGTAAGCAGGAACAATGGCCACAAACGGATGGAGAGCAGAGTTAGGTTAGACATCGGGAAGACTATTTAGGGTAAGGGTGGCCAAAATCTGGAATAGGCATCCAAGGGAGGTGGTGCTCTCCCCTACCTTGGGGGTCTTCAAGAGGAGGCTTGACATGCACCTGGCTGGGGTTGTCTGACCCCAACGCTCTTTCCTGCCCAGGGCAGGGGGATGGACTCGATCTGGTAAGGTCCCTCCTGACCCAAACCTCTGTGAATAAATGACTATTGCCTGCTGAATCCGCCTGAGGTCCCTGTGGCCTGCTGTTCCTTTGGCTTCAGTCCAGTCCTTGTAACAACATCAAGTACCAGTCTGGGCTGTAGCGATGATAACCCTGCTTGCTTGCAGGGTTATCAGAGCTAGTGGTCCATGCTTTGTCCCTGGGAGCCCCTAGGAGCCACAGGAGAAGAGGGAGGGTTATCTCCTGTGAGCCACTGAGGATGGGAACTTACCAGATCACTCCTAGGTTCAAGCACGGGTGAGGTGTGGGAGGTCGAAGACGGGAGAAGAGATCTGAAAACCTGCTTGCCTCCATGCAGGAGGATTTGCTGGAGCAGAAGTTGTGGGCTAAGACGGCGCGGGGGTGTTGCTGGCTGCTGTGCTTAGCTAGCCAGAGGCTGCAAAGAACAAATCTTGTCAGGCACTTGTTGGCCAGCAATAATCGATGGTGGCTGCCAACAGCATGCAGTATCACCAGACTTCTCAACACCACCGAGAGGGAAACCAATGACTCAACATGACC
>NW_017728965.1:2395903-2397954 GCF_001723915.1 Gavialis gangeticus
TGGTGCTCTCCCCTACCTTGGGGGTCTTCAAGAGGAGGCTTGACATGCACCTGGCTGGGGTTGTCTGACCCCAACGCTCTTTCCTGCCCAGGGCAGGGGGATGGACTCGATCTGGTAAGGTCCCTCCTGACCCAAACCTCTGTGAATAAATGACTATTGCCTGCTGAATCCGCCTGAGGTCCCTGTGGCCTGCTGTTCCTTTGGCTTCAGTCCAGTCCTTGTAACAACATCAAGTACCAGTCTGGGCTGTAGCGATGATAACCCTGCTTGCTTGCAGGGTTATCAGAGCTAGTGGTCCATGCTTTGTCCCTGGGAGCCCCTAGGAGCCACAGGAGAAGAGGGAGGGTTATCTCCTGTGAGCCACTGAGGATGGGAACTTACCAGATCACTCCTAGGTTCAAGCACGGGTGAGGTGTGGGAGGTCGAAGACGGGAGAAGAGATCTGAAAACCTGCTTGCCTCCATGCAGGAGGATTTGCTGGAGCAGAAGTTGTGGGCTAAGACGGCGCGGGGGTGTTGCTGGCTGCTGTGCTTAGCTAGCCAGAGGCTGCAAAGAACAAATCTTGTCAGGCACTTGTTGGCCAGCAATAATCGATGGTGGCTGCCAACAGCATGCAGTATCACCAGACTTCTCAACACCACCGAGAGGGAAACCAATGACTCAACATGACCCAGCAGCAAATTGCATCCCACCACGCCTCCACCACCAGCTGCTAGTTCTGTACTGCTCCCCCAGCCAGCTGGGAAGATGAGCTACTTCTAGCATGGCAGTGACCCCTACTGGGCAATCGGGAGAGAGACTCTAGAGCAGGAGTTCCCAAACTGTGGTACACGTACCCCTGGGGGAATGCAAGACATCTTTGTGGGGTATGCAGGAGAAATTGTGTAATGGCAGATTTAATTGTCGTTATAATAATGATGATTGGCATGTAAGGGGTTAAATATAAAATGTATGCTGCTAGGGGTATGTGGGCAGCTGGTAAATCTGGAAAAGGGTATGCAGGAAGAAAGCATTGGACCCTTTGATGTAGAGCAAGCCAGACTCTGCATCTCCCAGATGCTGCTGTGAAGAAATCCCCCTGCAGCTCCATGTGGCTGGGTTGTCCCAGATGGATCCAGCGCAGAGAAAGTAGAATCGAATCCTGGACCTGAACACCTCGGCATCAGGGCATTTGGGATCCTGAACCTGAGATCCTAGCCAGCTGAGCTTGGTTGTAGTTGTGCATGCTGCTCCCATTGGAGAGTTTACAGCAGGTGAAGCGGGATGGGTTTAACCTTTTCCCAAGGCTAACTTTGTCTTCCAGTAAGCCCAGAGCCATGAGAGTGGGCTGGGAAATTATTTCACACCTAAAGGCTGCCAGATTGAGTCGCTCACAACTTTCCAGCAGCAAAATCTTTCCTGGGGCAAGCTTTGGACAGGGCGGGAGTACCAGAGCATCCGCCTCATCCTGTTTGCACTATTTGGCTTTAAAAGAAGATGCCAAGACTCCTGCATGCTAAAGCAGACCTGGGCAGTGCATAGCCAACTGGATGAAAGGCTGTCTTTGGTGCTGGGGAGGTGATTCCTTATGTGTTGTCATGGGAAGACTTTCAAGGCAAAAGGGTATCTTAAGGAAGGTTTGGTATGAAGAGACGGGTGCTCCATGCGCAGGTGGCAGCCTGAAGAGAAGGGTGTGATGGACTAGGCATGATCTTCAGTTAGGAAGCCTGTGTTTAAATAAACTCCACAAGAACCACATGGTTTTTCTCTGAACCCGCGTGCTTACCTTGAAATTCTTCACCTGGGGGGAAGCAAGCTGGTAACAGCATTTGTAAATAACTTTTTACGCTGATAGCAGCATTTCCAAGGCATCTCCTATAACGAGGCTATTGCTTGTGCTGCCAGCAGTTGAGTCAGGTGATCCTTAAGCCAAATGTGGAGGTAAAGTTCATTATGGACTCTAAGGCAGACAAGGTTCTTTGGGTAAATTTGGTATCTTTTTAGACCAACTCAAGTAGTTGGGGAAAAACGCTTCTTTGCAAGCTTTCGGGTACAAATACCCTTCATCAGGC
>NW_017728965.1:2398027-2412228 GCF_001723915.1 Gavialis gangeticus
GTCTGCAAGAAAGCCAGTCAGTGAAGATGTAAATTGAGGCATCAGAGGGTGAGAGAGAGGTTGGGGAGGAGTGGGGAAGGGGAATGAATGTAGCTGGTAAATAGTGGAGGAGTCAGATGTCAGGCAGGTTATAATGCATCATAAGTCCAATGTCTAGATTTAGTCCATAACTTTTTGTATCCAGAAGGTTGAAGTGAAGTTCATAGGCTTGCCTGTGAAAGGTGTTGTGTAAATTCCCTTTTGAGGATGAGAACTGAGAGACTGGAGAGAGAGAGAGTGGTTTCCTTGTGAGAAATGTGCCCCCACAGGTAATTGGGTATTCCTGTCTTTGATAGATGAGCTCTAATCTTGTGCTACAAACATCAGAACTGCTCTTGTCCTTGTGCCGTCAGTTGACTTGCACAGACTGGATAAAAATTGTTCCCACGCTGGCCCCAGTCTTCACTGACTTTGCCCAGGTATCCATAGCTTCTTGGGTGCAAAGCTGGGCCCAGTTGGGCTTTGACTGTTTGAACTTCAGGGATCTCCCCTTTGACCCTGCATGTGGCAGAGAAAGGTAATTGGGGAGCCGGCAATGCTTGAATGCAGCAGCAGCACAATATTAAACAGTTGCCATGTTTGCAGAGTACCGGTAGATGGCACCATTGGTTCTCATTAGCATCCCAATCACTCCAGGGAGGTGGGAGCCTGAAAAGGAGTATTGGACGGGGCACTGGGGCTGCTCCGTGCCAAGGATCTCTAGTAACCGCAAACGCAAGACTGTCAGGTTCATCTCTGTGAAAGGCCACGCTTTTGGCAGCACGGTGCCCCAAGGACCATGCAGCCAGGCGACGAGGATGGCCTGCAGAATCGTCTGTAGCACCGCTTGCAGGACCGGCGTGCTTCGTGGGGTCAAACACGGACCAGCCTGAGCCCAGTGAGCATGCTAGAGTTGGCAGAAACCTGATGGATGCCAGTGACCTCGAAGGAGCTGGCTCGGAAGTCCATCAAACTTATCTGCACGCACCTCCAGCTTCCATCTGTTTGTCTCCTGATTGCGGACGAAGCCTCAGTTTTTCCCCCTGGCTACTGCGCCGGTCCGTAACTACTAGGAAAAGCCGGATCCTATCAAATGCTGCAGCGACTCGTGCCACTTAAGAGGCAACTGACACAGAAGCAGCTTTGTGAGGCTCATGCTCTGGGAGGGCTTTGCATCGCTGTTGCTAAGCAGCTGAATTAAGCACCAGTTTCACTAGCCACTTGGTAGCTACCGGGAAGCTCTCCTCCCTGCAGATCATGTGGCGCAAAGTACAGGTGTCCTGAAAAGTGTCTGCGTGTGGCTTAAGGGGGGAAAAAGGCTTTAGCAACACCCTCAGCAGCTGCCCGAGGGATGTGAGCAAGACTTGGTTTTTGTGTATGGGTTTGGATCTGCAGCTCACAAGCTGCCTTATTGAAGAGGTTAGTATCACGGTCTGCATTTCACAGATGGTCCAAATGATCTGCCCCAGGTCCCACTGCAACTCGGTGGCAGAGCTGGGGCTGGGAGTGAAGTCTCTCCTAAGTCCCAGTCCTTTTATCCACCGCCCCAGACTGCCAAGGCCAGGACTTAAGTCAGAAGTTTTTGCAGGGATAACCGAAGCCCAGCATTAGCCTCTGATGCCAGAGTTGGTGCCCAAAGATCCAACTCTAGGCACAATAAAGGTGCCCAAAGATAAGCGCCCACCTTGCTTGTCGCATCCCCGGCTGGGTGTGCAAGGTTGGAAGTGAAGGAGAGCGGGGATCTGTTTTGCAAGGTACCCTGAGCAGACTTGATACAGGGTCACTGAGACCCAAAGAGCATGGGAGTCCAAGCTACCACGTTCCCACCTGTCTTTCAGGGTCAGCTACCCTTGGATGACTAAAATCTGCAGCAGCAAACATTGGAAACCTTGCACGAAGCCTCATCTAACCCAGGACACCAGAGGAGTGACCCCTCCCCGGCTCTGTGCTCCAAGCCTGCCGCCTCCTGCCACGCCTGGAAAGGAGGCTTCCCTCCCTGCCTTGCAAGTGTTACTCCACCATTCAACAGATGTTGCTGTCAGGACACGGTCCCCAGCTCCTTCCTCTCCTCAGGCTTGCTCTGTCGCTCAGCATTGAGGCCTCTCCCTGGGCATCTGCAGATCCACCCGCGCTGCTCTGGTGATCAGCCGGCAGGGTGTGCTGTATGAATGTGAACCGAGACGGGCTTTCCTCCCTGAAGGAGTGTGTGTAGCTGACTGCTTACCCTGCTCCCAAACAGCTTGGACGATTTCCAAACAAGTCTTTCAGAGACATTGAGTAGCACACGATGTGCTGGATTTTGCAGCATGTTATAGTATTTTAATTTTAAGCCAGGGGCAAATGCACACTGGGATCTGATGCACAATGCTGTGTCTAAAGGGACCGCTGTATGTGCATATGTATGTAATACATATATTGCTGTGCTCCTCTAGATATAATTTTAACCCTTGAATGCCTTAAGATGCTTTTGAAGTCGGAGGAGCTTTCTTAATGTCCTTTTCTACCAGAACAGGATTGCCCGCAGGTGAATTTGTCTGAATTTAGAAACTGGCTTTTCATCGGGGCTATCCAGCCACTGCATGCATGGCTCGAAGCTGCAGCATGGGGGTTACTTGTGGACTCGGAGCAGAGCAGACAGCGCCTAACTCTGTGGATTCCCACGGGCACTATCTGTGGGAGAGGCAACCTTTACTGTGCCTCGAGCTGGATTGAAGGTGTCGGGAGTCCTTGACCCTTTCGTGTGCAGCCGAAAACTTGGGCAAGCGGTTTCATGTCCTGCTGCCTCGGTTCCTCCATCTGAGGAGTGGGGATAACGGTGCTTGCCGTGGTAGGGCGACATGCTGCTTCACTGCTGGGCTTTGGAGGGGCTGGAATGACGTGTCAAGGCAAGGGCTCGGCAGAGGGTTGGCTAGGAATTTTCCACCGAAGTAGTATTTTTTGACAGAAAATCAGGTTTTTTGACTCTGTGTAGGAAGTGTCTGTGCTCAGTGGAAAGCTGTCTTTTCGACAAGCCAAATACATTTTTTGTTTTGGTCTCTTTTTAATTGAAAAAATAATTTTCCTTGGGGTGGCTGGAATTTTCTCACCAGTGGGTCTAGGTAAATATTCTCACTAATGAGCTCAGCTGGGTTTCTGCTCCATATACCTGCTAAGACATCCTGCCCTAGTGAGAGGGAGGAAACTCGGGTGTTCCTTGACACGCTGCTTTTTTCTAATGAAAAGTTCTCTAGTTTCAACCTACGTTCCTGAATGAACCATGTGTCCAGCTTCTCAATGGGTTTTCAGAGACAAAGGCATCCCCGGATACTTCCAAAGTATCGGGCGCTAGCCATCGTCTCGTGGCAGGAGGGTGACCAAGGCACAAGTCTCGGGGGCTTTCAGTTCTTCCCACAGAAAGAGTAAAGAAGTTGGGTGCTCATCTGCCTCATCAGCTTGGCCTGTGCCCCACATTGCAATAGTTGGGAGCCTTTTGGTGATGTGTGAAGGGGGTGACCAGCAGTTTTATGTTTCAAGGTGCTTTCCCCCTGACCCCCAACAATCTGCCACCCCAGCTGGAGCATGCCCAGAGCACGCTCGGGACACGGGATTTGGCTTGTACCCACTACACAATCTCCCTTTCTTTACTGTTTACATGCCCAGAGGACAGCTGCCCTCCTGGCAAGGACTAACATGCAGTCCTGACCCTGGTCACTGTATAGTTTCCATGCATCTATCCTGGTAGCTGATCCCAAACAGAGGACACGGGGCAGTCATGTCAAGGGTATTTTCAGTGACGTGCAGTGTTTCTGCTGGGTGGACAGACCTGTGCTCTCCTGCTGTTATAGGTAAAGCCACCTCACCCTTACCCCAGCTTGTTTCTACTGCAAACGTGAATCCTTAACAAACACAAGTGTGGTGTGTATCCTACTCCTGGGCTGGGAGGTGTGTGCTGCCTTTCTCCAGGTACCTGGAGGGAGAGCTGGACCCTTACATTTGTGTTTAATGAGTCCAGGGGGAGGGCTGGAAGTGGGTGTAGGAAGGAGTCCAGTGTCTCCTCCTGACCTGGGGCACAGCCAACAAATGGTAAACTCATTTTGGAGCACATGCTTCTCGAGTTTCCATTTTAATTGCAGAACATCATGTGGAATGGCCTGGCAGCTAAAGCACAGGACTAGGAGCCAGGGCACCTGGGATCTATTTCTGGCTCCAAAACAGCCTCAGTGTGCAACCTTGACCAAATCGCTTGCCCCCTTGGGCTACAATGCCCCAACCCAGCAGTGGGGATAGTCACGGAGATAATGAGGCCCTGTTCTTTCAGGCTCATAAAGCTCTGGAAGATCCTTACCTGGAAGGTGCTGGATGGGCCAAGGGCTGTGATTACATGGTACAACGTGCCTTACAGCATTCATCTGGGCGTTAAAATGTTGGAGCTAGTTTTGGCCACTGGCACGCGCTTGCTTTCTGTCCCTCTCGGTTCAAAGTTGCATCGCAACTTGACCGTTCCAGGTGGGACTGCCAGCGAGGTGCAGCTGGATACCCTGTGAGCAGCTGGGCCGAGAGCCCACAGAACAAATTTGCCACAGGGCCCACCCAAGCCGCCGGTGGAGCGAGTGTACAATTGCTCCTCTGGACACTTCTGCTCTGGGCCTGGAGCGACTTGGCGAGCGCCACTAGCAAAGTGCATCAGCAGCCTGTTGCTTTCATCCCCCACTGGGGCTGAGGATTTGGCTGTGGGCCCCATTTACTTTTTTGCTTGGTTTTGAAGTACTTTGCTCCCTTGTTCGTTTTGGGTATAACCATATGGAAGCAGCTTCAAACCCTGGGCCCCGAGTCTGGCTCCTTCCTCCCGCAGGAATGTGCTGGCAGTCCCTCGTGTTGGCACCGTGCTTGCTCTCATGTGACTTTGGAGCAGCAGTTTGCACATGCCACGCTCGGCTATGTGTGAACAGGTGCCGGATCAGACCAGCTGAGAGCAGGGGCCGGGGGCACATTCCGCGCCGACTTGCAGAGGTGCCAGCTCTTGCTTGCTTCGTCCGGAGCGGTGACAGCATCTTGGATCAGGGGCACGTGCTTCACAAGCTCTTTGCTCGCTGCAAGCAATACAAAGACCTGTGTGAGTACCGGAGCCGTGGCCCGGCCCGGCCCGGCCCTGGTAGGGGGTGAACAGCTGCAGGGGGTGGAGGCCCATGATAACCGCGCAGAAAGGAGGCCTCCAGTCAAAACCCTTAAACAACAAAAGTGCGCAGCATCCTGCATGATGAGACTGTGATGCGGCATCAAAGAATCGGAGAAAGTCAGAGTTGGAAGGGACCTCGAGGTCATCTAGTCCTGCTCCAAGCACTTGGCATGTTCAGTCTGCTTCGGTAGTCTTGCTGTGTGGTCCCTACAAAGCTTGCGTCGGGCAGAACCTGTTGGGGACAACTTTGCCACCAACAAGTTAACCCAGCCATCTCGTTTGGTGGGATCCTTGCTGCTTGCTCTCTGTCCGGGGAGAGCAGCATTAAGCATGGCTCCTTTGATCCGAGGCTCCAGCTTATCACAAACTAGGGACTCTCTCAGGGCTGTGCTGTAAACGCTCTCTTCCACTTCTTAAAATCCTGAGCAGGGAATAAATACTGTTTCTAACCAGGTGAGATTAGCTGGGTAACAGTGACTGGCTGCTGTCACCTGCTTGTGACAAGCCAGGCCTGTGGGGTGGGAAGCTTCTTTCATCACAATCCACCATCGGTGTGAAGGACTAGCTGTCGCCTGCTGTCTTCGGAGCTGGGCGTTTAGCAGGAGACGAGGATTGTTGAGAAGCTAGCTTAGAAGTCGGAGCGTGCAACGGGTATGAACCCAGATCTCCCGCTCTATGGGAAATCCTGTAATCTCAGCACTGTCTTGCATCGAAACAAAATTCGCAATTTTGAAATTTGCTGCAGAACGTGGAGGGTGAAAACTGGGAACGATGTTTTGCTTCGGCTCTGTCTAAACCGGATGGACAAGGCCTCCTGAGCCACAGAGAGCTCTGGCTGCCCACGTGGGAGGACCCTGCATAGCCCTGGCTGTAATTGGGGCTGCCAAAGTCTTGCTGTGTAGCAGAGGGCCTGGAAGCCCTGAAAGCGTCCACTTGAGCCAGGGTTTTCAGTCCCAGCCCCATTGGGAGCTTGTAGCCACAAGATGGGCAAGCTGGCAGGAAACCAGGCAAGGTTCCCTTGGAAACCTGCCTGGTTCCTAGATTCAACAAAATCATCAGATTCCCGTGGAAATGTTTCGATTTCAACAAACTGGTCTGTTCCAAGGCAGAAAACGGTGCACTGGAAAATTTCCAACCACCTCAACTGGATCCCCCACAAAGCGCCTTCCTCCTCCTCCTGAGCACTCTCCTTCGCTGTCAGGCCTGCGAAAGCTTGACGATCGATTGTCGCACCAGTGACTTCTTACCCTCGGCCATCAGGATGACTAGTGCTGAGGTTCATCCCTTGTGCGTCCCAGCTGCCTGTATCCAGCTCGTATCACTTGCATTACATTTAGACTCCCTAGATGTAGAGTCCGTCTGTTTGGTCCATGTTCCTCCTTTTGCCCGGGGCAGATTATTTGAAAGGCGCTGCATCTGGGGCTGGTCACTTTGGACAAGGAGTGCAGAAAGAGGTCACCGGTTACTCTACCCCTCTGCCTGATTCGATGATTTTCTTTTTTTTTTTTTTTTCTTCACTAGACATCCACCGAAACTTTAAGACTTAAAATGTTGAGATGATGACTTCTGATTTGGTGTTAGAAGAGACAAAGTACTATGGAAAATGCTGTTTTCATGTGCCAGTTATTGAGAGAGTAGAAAATTTTGGAGCAGCTTGTGAAAAGCAGTGGCTTCGCTGCGTTTTTTGGGATGTGTCAGAACTTCGCCTGTGCTCTGAACTCCTCGGTTCCCGTGCTTGCTCTGCTGTAAGTCCCCTAGGACAGCGTTTCCTAAGTGGCCAGTGAGTGATTTATTTTTGGGGAGCCCTACATAACACGTAAGAAGTATTTGGGCGATGGCAGCAGCTGCAGTGGTGGTCATGGATGTGTTTTGCTGTCCTGAGACTCGGATCCTAGGGGTCTTAAGGTGGTCTTTGTGAAATTTAAGGCCAGCCTTAAGTATTGGCCTCCCACTTTTTGCCTCATAAAGGCAGAAGTTAATCAGCCAAACTCCTGCTTGCCTTGCTCACCCAAGAGGTGGCCAAATGGAGTAAGAAGAGTTGAATTCGGCCCGTTCATGTGCAGCTCTTTGTACGAGGAAGTTGCACTAAGGAGTTTTTCCCAAACTGGCTCTGTAGATGGAAGAACAAAGATTTCATCCAGTCCTGGTCCCTCTTGTAGTATTAGAGGAAACCAGGTATCTTCAGTCCACGGTATAAGGCATTCCCCCATTTTTAGCTGTTATCACGAGCCGGGGGAAGGCTGCTTTGGTCCTTTGTCGGTAACTCCATTTAGTTTGTCCTGTTTTTTTGTTACAGTGGGATTCAGCTCAACCTTGAACTGTCAACTCCCAAAGATGAATGGCAGCACTACTACAAGTATTTTTTTTGCCAGACAGCCACACCAGCACACGGAGCTGGGACGAGCGGCAGGCTGCTCCTGTTAGCAACAACTGACATGTAAAGGCATGTAAGCCTACAGTGCTGTCTAGTGAAAAATCATAGGCTCCAACCAAACCTCTCTACTTGTGTTAGCAGAAGCTCCTGCAGAAAAACACAACTCTGAGGAGCAGAATGACTTTCCCTACAGGAAAGTCGTGGGGTTTTTTGTGCTTGGTTCAGCGTAGTGTATGACATGCACTGACCAGGGTAACTCTTTCTTTGCTAACGCGTTCAGGTGCTGGTTCACGAGTACCTGAACAAGGCTGCAATGCTTTGGCTTCAGGGAAATGTTTGGTTCTTGCGGGCATTAAGAAATATCTGTTCGGGCACAGCCCCCAGCCTCCGGCTGAGATCCAAGCCCTACTACGCAGCGTGCGATGTGGATACACGGCAATAGTCCCTGCCTGTCTTAACGAAGTTGCGGTCTAGGTAGGCAAAACCCGTGCAAAGACTGGGGGGGAAACAACCCGGATAAGGTCACGCATCCGGTTAGCTGCAAAGAGGATCCCGGACTCCTTTCTCAGTCTTCAACTGTTGCTGGCCCCACGCCACGCTTAGGAGTTTGTGCTTTTGAAACGGGAGGATCTGGCTTCTTCCGAGCAAGCATGGCGATGGCTCGGAGCGAGCATGGGCTGCGGCATAGACTCCAGTTGGGGAAAGTGGAAGGAAGTGAACAGGGGTCTGGGGTCCAGATGGCGGGACTGGGAAGCAGGAGGTTGCAAGTGGGCCCTCGGGGGGCTGTCGGGAGGGCACAAGCCTGTGTCTGAAGATCTAAAGGGGAACAAATGCTCAGCATCACTATTAATGCGTCTGAGCAGAGAACGGCAGTCCTCTGAAAGGCTCGCCGCAGCGGAGCTGCTGCCTCTGCTGTCTGCCACCAGGAGTTTCCAGCGCCTGCGCTCGCTTAAGCAGGAAGTCCGAGCTAAGTGGGGAACATCTGGGTAGACGGGAAATGCTCCCTCCGTGTCTTGCAGACGCCTTAATATTGCTTTGCTCAACCAAAAATAAATTGGAAAAGAAAATTGGACATTGCATCAATTTGGAGCAAGTTTATAAATTCTGCAGCTAAGCAATCCCAATAGAAAATGATAGATCGCCAGCGAGTGTGCAGTCCCTGTGGTGATGTATAGTCGCATTAGCCGAAATGCCGTATTACATGATTCTGTTTTATTACCACTGTTGGTGGCAGACAGAAAAACAGATTACACTTGAGATCAAATCGATAGGAACTTTATTTACTGGCCTTTTAAAAACATATTTCTGCACTTTATAAAAACATACGGTAGATGCTATTGATAGAGCTTGTCTGCTTGTTAAAAAGCAATTTACCCACAGCGATGTTTTTAAGCTGCAATTTACGGCGTTACCTTTTACCTACTCTTCCAGATTTCTGTTTTCATCGTTGCATTTGACGACTTCCTTAGAGGTTTCTTTGGGCTGCAGCACTGTTCAATTAGGGTGGGGGGAATCCGCCGTGCTGCTCGGCTTTGTTCTTTATCCTTGCTTCATTACTTCAACCATTAGAAGGATAGTGGTGCATATTAGTGGTAAAAATCGAGCCCCACGACTGGGGCCTTGCATACATGTGGGATGAGCTGGAGTAAGGCATTTGGCAGCAGGCGTAGCGACAACAGCATGGTCCCCAAGTGCGCCCAAGGAAAGCCGAGATGAGCATTTCTTGAGGGTTGAGCAGGGGGAAATCATTCTGGTGGATGGCTGGTGAGGGTGGATCCTCGGACAAGGCCAAGGATATCCAGTCCCGGCTCTTTGCAGTCGTATTTTCAACTCTGGCCCTCGTGATGGAGACAGGCGTAGCCAGAACCATCTTCCCTGGGCTCGGCGGCAGTTCCCAGCGGATGCATGCTCTTGTCTGGGCTCTGTACCCGGGAGTGGCTGTTAATGGTGACAGTGAGGGCGACGCAGGGGGAAGGGAAGACTATGTGCACGAAGACCATTTGCTTCTTCTCAAATGGCTCATTTTGGTGGAAATGTTGCATCCGACTAGATACTGCACTTCTGGCTCTGGTTTGAGACCGGCATATTTGAATGTTCCCTGCAGAGGCCGTCCCCTTGCGTCTCTGCAATGCACCCACTACCCCACTCTTCTTTTCCACTTCCAGCTCTGCCATACCCCTCGATCCTGACCGCCTGCTGTTCTTAATCTTGGACATCCGCTGGGCAAAAGCTGCACAACCCTGACCCTGTGCTGATCTTGTGCTGGTTATTACTGAATACCTCAAGATGCCAGCCCTACTTTCACCTGGGATGGAAGTGAAATGTGAAAAGGGCTGGGCATGTAGTTTAGTTAAATAATTTACTTGCTGAAAAACGTAGTTTGGGGTCAAATGAAAATATTCCCAAATGGAGGTTGAAATCAGTGAATGGTCTTCACCTGCTTAAAAAGAAAAATTCAGAAAAATCAACCTTTCATTGATGAAGTGAAGATGTAGTGCGGACGGTCCAGGAGATACGCGAGAGGCAAGGCATCTTTTCTTTAAAGGCTAGCTGAATCGGACGTACGCGCTTTATTTCAAACACACACCATCAAATACTTTGCTTCTACAATAGCGAACTGAACAGTTGCAAGAGGCAAGGAGCCTTGTGGGTGGCGAGTTCGGAATAAAAGTCACTTCCAAGGAATTTGGGGTTAATGGTGACCTCCCTACATGCCCCTCTCGAGGTCACCCGCAGGAATTGCTTGGTGGTGGGAGCGCAAAGGCTGTGTCAGGGCTCCTGGGCTATATTCCTTGCAGCGTGGCCCTGGGCAAGATATTTTCCCAGCTCGAACCTGAACGGGGAGGCTTACCTACCACTCGAGGCTGTTGTGAGACTTCAGGCGGGTTAAGCATCCCAGGGTCCTTGGATACAGGATGCTATAAGTGTGCTTGTGTGTAGAGAGGGCCAGCATAGCTGGAGTCCAGGTGGTGGGCTGGGTATCAGCCTGGCTGGTGGATATATTTGGAACCAGCCCCACGGCGATGCCGCCACTCTGACAAGTGGCTCCTGCTGTAATTCCTGGCTCATGTGCATAAATCACAGTACGGCGTGCTCTCAAGTTGAACGGGGTGTGATCCAGCCGCCTCGCGCACACGCTCCGCGCTCCTAAGCAACAAAGAGCAGGGTGGATCCTGTCACTTCCCCGCTGCTCGCTGCTCCGCTCCTTTCACTCCTGTCAGCGCCGGCTGATGTTATAACTGCAGCTTTGATCAGTGTCCTTGACACAACAGACCTCGCGCTGCTCAATGCAGAGCCGTCCGAGAGTTGCCTTGGCTATGACTTCATGTCTCCCGATGCAAAGGTTTGCGGTCCCTTTCTGCCCCAGACGGTCGGGTCTGCTCTAAGCCATTCTGGAGAGGCAGAGGAAACCTTTTAGCGACTGCCCCCCGTGGAGGCTTATTTCTATCCCACGGTGAAAGAGTCCTAGTAATCCCTCGGGCTCCGTGCTCTGCACTGTCCAGGGAGTTTAGCTGCAGCATGAAATCTGATGTCCGTGTTCATGGCCCACGATCATACTAACACGGTTGCGCCTTCACGTGTGGGAGCATTAACACAAAGGGATCTCTGGCCCCGCTCTTGCCATGCAGCCTAATCCTGGAAGGCACCGTGGCTTTAGAAACCCCTGCAGTAAATGAGCATTGCCACTGCCACCATTACTTGTGCAATGCAGTTTTGGGACACTTCCTCAAAGTCCACTCTCACCGTGCTCCCAGATCCAGGGGCGTCTCTAAGGTAATAGGCCGGACGGATCAAATCAAGTATGCAATGTGCTGGAGTGATCCGGTCCTCCTTCAATCGACTCTGTTCACTTCTGTCTATCCAGCCTCTGGTCTTGGGTCCTTCTCTATTTTGAAAGGTCTTTGTTCTCCATTCCCTTTTGTTGTCTCCGGCTGCTTCCTATGTTGCATGGCTGCTTGTACCAACGAATTAATCTGCTCTGAGTTTTTAATGAAAGGAGGCAAGTGTCTGCTTAATTCCATAATATAGGACAAGCTCTGTTTCTGTCATCTCATGATCTGCATTTGGTCAGAGAAGGGACATCTGGGTTGAGCTCAGGTTAAATTTCAAGTCACATTAGAGACAATTTTTAAAGAAATGTTCCTGACAATCCTCATCAGCTCGCAGGACTGTCCTGAGTTAAGGCACCACCAGCATTTTCCTCTAAATCATGGCTGGACTATTTATTTTATTTTATTTTTTCTTTTTTAAAAAGACGACAAATTCACTTTCAGGTCATCTGGCCAGATATTAAGGGGCTCAGCCCAAACCCTGAGCAATGAATGCACAGGTTGCCCTGCAGGATGCGTTGGCTTCTGCTCGTTGGACTCTTGGTGGGGTTTGGTTTGCTGTCTTGGACAGCAAGGCAAGTCACGCCACCGTGTCTGCACGTGGAAATGCAAAGGTGGTGGCTTCACAGCTGCAGATTCTGGAGGGCTTCTCATTGCCCGCAAGGCTGATGGAGTGGCTGGAGCCAGAGATTAGGAGAAACCGTTATTTGTAAAGCATCGGCCCATTGCCGATTTTTTTTTTACAGCGGTTTCTCTTAAAGTGCACCCCAGGCAAAGGGCCACTTCAAAGCCTGTATGCCACTGAAGTGCCCTTCTTGCGGGTCTGCGGGGGAGGTGAGCTGTGTGCTGGCTCTCTGTGGGGGGTGAATCCTGCCCACCAGCATCTTCTGTTCCCAGCTCCTTGAGGGACTTGAGGCCAGAGCCAAGCTCCTTTTGTCAGCCTGGCCCTGGTGGAAGGTGCTGAGCACTTGATGGCAAAGCACTCTTCAGCGTTTGGCCTGATTGCAAAACCCTGGGTCGAGTCACTTCAGCCACTCGGCGCCTCACTTCCCTTGTCTCAAAAAGAGAGAGCATGAGTGCCTGCCTCCTCGGGGGGAGCAGGAGATCTTGGGGCCTAATCACCAGCTTGAGACACTCTCTTGGGATCCTTGATGAAAGGCACTAGAGAAGCGCAAAAAGCCTCCTCGCACCGAACACCCTTGGCCTGCAGCCCAGGAACAGCGGCACTGCGAGCAGTTTTGGCAGAGATGCTACTTTGGATATGTTTTATTACCTACACTTTAGCTGGAGGCTTAACTGTCCTGGACAAAGGGAGCGTTTCCTCTCTAGACTCATTAATGGGAATGAGAGCTGGGGAAGACCTATAGGCCGTCTAGTTGTTCCCCCCACGTTACCTGGGTGTTTGCACACGCGTGCATTTTGGACCGAGACTTGTGCCTGTTTAAGCTGCAAAATGTTTGAAGCAGATGATTCTTTTACTTTGATCCCCATAAACACTATGCAGTAATCAGTTTAAACTACCTTGGATGAAATAATTGCTTAACAATCATATAAGACAAAATGATTCAACAAATGACAATTAGGACTTGTGATATACAGAACAGATGCATTCAGTGTACCATATTATAATGTGCTAATACAAGATTGACAGCGCAATAATAGGAGAGAACAACCACTCAGCCTGTAATTCTAAACCAATGTGAGGCTGTCCACAGAACTTAAATCCAAAGAGGCTGTAAAATTCGAGGTACGATGGCACAAGGTTCACACAAACTCATTAGCAGGGTGGCTGCAAATTTCTAAGGGGGGAAAAATCCGGTCATAAAATATATATTTCCAGGCTGCCTGATTTCAACTCTTAATTGCAAATAACGCCACATGCCTGCTTAAGAAAGTGAGTGATGTGAATCTTCCTGTTTGGTAACAAATCAGCTTTATTGGCAGCCACTCCCTTCCCCACCCCAGTCCAGGAGCAGGGATTTGCCAGCTGTGACCGTACCATGGAAGCTCCCGTGGCCCTGATGTCCAAGTGATCTAGTGCATCAAATAATGTTACTGTGCAGGGCTGGATACATCAATGAGACAAGAGCGTCGCGAACAAATGAAATTAAGACTGATCTGCACATGCAAGTGTCAGTGGCGTTCCCCATAGGGCTTGGGCAGTTCCCAAACCTTAAAAGGTACTGATGGGTGACAGGGGTGCCCCACAGCGCTGTCCTTGATGGTTAAGGAAGCTGGCTTGTGCTTGCATTTTCTCTTGGAGTCAATCAAGAGATGGGGACATGTGCAAAAGTGGAGGATGTCAATCTCTCCACAGTCCAGCTGAAATGTCTGGGTTTGACTGTGCAGCCCAACGCTCATGCATGCCAGGCCATCGGGGCAATAGCCACTCCTGAGCAAGCCTGTCGGGGGATCCAGCCGAAGGCTCAGTTGCCCAGATACCCTAGGTAGGATATTACTTCTACGTACAGGTAGCTAATACGCTTGTGATACCGTTCACAGGCAGGTACCATGATGGCCACAATTCATTTAGGACTCGGAGAATTGTCAGAACCATCTCTCACAAGTTCCCTTCAAGTTGCCAAACTCAGTAGCTGGCTTAATATGACATGCGTGTCCAGGGCTGTGAACATGCTGCGATATCTCTGAGCTAGGCATGATGTTATTTTCCAGAGAGGTGCCTTTGAACCTACATGTGCAAGATCTACATGTAGTGCACCAATTTTTAAAATGCGGGGGGAGGGGGTGAGCAAAGATCTTTTCTGCCACTACTAAAAATAACCCCCCCCCCCCCCCCCCCCCCCCAATCTCTTGGTCACCTGGG
>NW_017728965.1:2412319-2418317 GCF_001723915.1 Gavialis gangeticus
CCCCCCCCCCCCCCCCCAGTCTAGTCCAGGAGATACAAGCTGTAGTTGCACCCGACTTACGCCAGCTCTGAGCATCTGCAGAATTTATAACTGAGCCTTGCAAGATTCCTCAAAGGAAAATATTATTCCTCCTGTCATATCAGTAGGAAAAGGGAGCCCCATAGGCTTGGAAACACTTGCCTTTAGACCACCAAATAACTCAACCCTGTAGCCTTGGGCGTGGGCATCCTAACTCCTCTGCTGCATTGGTAGAGCATTCCCCACCTCTTCCCAGCTATAGCTGACAATAGAAACCAGGTGTCCTGACTCCATGCTCAGCAGTAATATTAAATATAGTAAAGTCCTTAGTGTCCTTGGTGTTGCACGCTGTACAGCCTGGTGCTTCTCTTCAGCTGCTCGGTACTCGCAATTTAAGCAGGCTAGAACTTTGCACTAAGTCTAGGAGATCGTGGAAGATAATATTTTCAGCTCTAGTGACAAAACAGTCTTCAGCTCAGTTCTTGCTTTACACACACACACTGTGCATTTATTACTCTAACATATAATTTTATTATATTTTATTATTAAATAAACATGCCAGAAAATATACTTTTTTGTGGGGGAGGATGAAAAGGTTTGAGTAATTAAAACTTCTATCCATCAACGCTTAACTCCAAGAGATAATTGTGTTGCCTCTACAGATGTATAGTTAATGTTGAATCATGCGGTTTTGTTCTCATCTGTGCATTTCTCCGTGTGCTTGTAGAGTTGGACTATGCCACGTGTCATGTATGACCATGGTGGGTGAGTCTTAGACAGCATGGGACAGAACTGGGATTTGGGAGCTGAAGCTTTACGGCGCTGACTTGATCCAGTCACTGATTCTGCTTCTGTTTCCCATTCTGTCCGTCGGAGCTGGCAGTGCTGGGCTCTGTGGATTGCTGAAGGCACTCTATGAGCTAAATAGTATTAGGAAGTGTTTCATGTGGATCTCTCTCATTACATTTTCAGGCTTGAGTGTCTCAGAGTAGGTGAACAAATCCGTATGCAGGCCCTGTTAAAATCGGAGGCCTGACTTGTGACCGGTATCGAGCTCTCTCTGGCTTCAGCGGAGGCTGTGGGTGCTGAGCACTTCTGAAAGTATATGGCACGTGCTATCTTCTGAATGAGCACGACTGGTGAGATCCTTGGCTCTTTATGAAGTGCTTGGTCCTTCCATCGGCTGCACGTAGCAGGCAAACTTCCTGTTGCTTCCCCAAAGAGGCTCTGGTTTTCTTGGCTAGAAGAAAGCTCCAGCAGCAAAACTTATATCTGGACCCAGATGCCCAAGCTGACTTTTTTTTCATGCTTGTGATCTGGAGGCTTGGGTTTAAAACTCTGCTCTCGGTCTGCCCCTAAATTGAATGATGCTTGTAATAAATCTTGTCAGTTCTGAAGCACCTACCCCAAACCTTATTTCGGAAGAGATCAGTGACTCCGGGGGACATGGCTTGAGCCAGACTGGATACCCATCTGTTTGAAATACAGGCACACTTGAGGAGCGTGGAGTTGAAACCCCTTTTTGCTGGATCCTTTCCGCATTGCATGCCACGGGGAAGCTCAGAAGGCCGAATGTGCGTGATGCAGAAACAGAATTGCAAGGGGCTGCCCAAATTCTTCCTTAGGCGGGTGCGTGGGGGGTAGCCCTTCAATGCAAGCATCTTCTGCAGCTGCCAGCAGCACAGTCCAGTGGCATGTGATGAACTAGGAGTCAGGACTCCTGGGTTCTTCTAACCTCATTTCTGCCACCTACCTGTTTTCCCTAACCTGTTCCACAGTGTCCTCAGCTCTGTGATGAGGTTGTGACTCTGCCTCGCTGCTCTAGGGCTCTCCAAGACCTAAAGGAAAAAGCACCTACCTACATGCTGCTTGCGTGGTACAGGGACTACAAAGAAGAGCTAACCCAACTGGAAAGCAAGCATGGAAACTAGTTTGGAAAGTAGGGCACACTCTCTCTCCCCCACATGCCCACGCTTGCACTCGAGCCTCCAAGCCCGTGCTCTACCTCAGCCTTTCTAATCCTAGCCATGGCTATGGGAGGGGGCTGTTTCTGGGGGGCTTTCTCCTCCACTTGGCTCTTTCGCACGGTATCCCATGGCCACAACGCATTTGTTGCTGCTCTGCTCAGTTGGTCTTGGACCCAGCAGCCAGAATTGTGAACTATCATCTTGACTGGTTTTACAGGCCCCTTGGGGTGCCAACTGCTCAGGGAAAAACGTTTTGAGCTTTGCAAAATAGGGGGAGAGAAGGAGAGGGTAGCAGTATACAGGTGCAAGAGCCGTGCACGTAGTGAGGAGCAGAGCGCAGCATCCCTGGTCTTCCTCTCCGGTCCTCACCTCTACTGCGATGTCCGCTAGGGATTTGCTGGGCCCTGGCTGTTCGGCTGTAGCCTCATCATGGGACATCCAAGCCCCGACCGCACCCCGGCACTCTGGCTCCTGCGGTCTGTTTGAGCTGTGTCCCGTCTCTGTTCATGGGTGGAGCCCAGCCCACCACTGGCCTCTCCAGTGGTCTGATAAATCATCAGAGATGAGCGTGCTTTAAAAGCTGCAGTTTGGAAGCAACCATACGTGGCATCGGGTGCTGGGAAACTCTTCTGTTTGCTGCCTTGTCTTGCTGCGTTGCACGATCCAGCGCACCTCTGCCAAAGCCGCTTCTCTTCTCCCGGGGTGGTCTGGGTCCCCTGACGTGAGCCCAAAGGCACTGCAGAGAGCCTAGCATGGCTGGTTTGCACGCGTGAGAAGTGGGGGTGCCTCCTGTCTGCCTTTAGGAGGGAAAGGAGAGATGGCAGAGCTGCCAGGTACATCTTGCAGCAGGTGAGCAAAGGAGAGATCCTGCAGTGCCGTGTGTCGGAGCACTGGCCGCCAGGCAACGCCTCCCTCCGCAAAGCATCTTCACGAGCCTTCTTTGCTTGTTCCCCTTCACCCCCCGTTTGCCAGCCTGGGGACCTTTCCTGGGGATGAGGAACTCCGGTGCAATAGGAGGATCTTCCTGTGCTTTGGAGCAAGCTGCAGAAATCCAGGGCTTTCTTGCTGCTTTCCGGCTGACAATCTGTTATGGATTTTTTTTTTCTTTTTCCATTTTTACTGGGGGGTGGGGTGGAGGCTCTCAATTAGACAAGGTTGGGGTGGGGAAACTATTTTGGAACGCTCTTCGCTGCCTACAAATTGCAGCTTAGAGTGTGACAAGTTACAAAACACTTGAGTCATTTCTCTCTGCTCTAGCTCTCTCTTTCTTTTTTTTTCCCCCCACAGGGAGCGAGGCTGTTCAGTTTTGGTTTGGGTATTTTTTTTTCCTCCCTTTCTCTCTCCCCCTCTCTGACTTTCTGCAGCCCACACTCAGGGTATCTCTGAAGCAGTGTTTATGTAAGCTGCTCATGTTCTGCTGAGCCGCAGCGAGAGGCTGTTGTCAATGCCGAGGAAAGCCCACATCTACCCACATAGGATCTCCCAGGCAGGGTTGTGTAACAAGAGGCATGCAAGCATCACTCATTCTGGAGCAGGGTGGGTTTGGTTTCAAGCTCATGCTGCTGATTGATGGAAGCCCACCCCACCCTCTTGTTTTGCTGTCGAATGTGTGTCTGTGTGTTTAAAGGACGCTCCAGGGGCTGTACTCTTATCATGTTTGGGTACAAGGCAGCTGCAAAAGCCCTGAGTTATTACTAAGCCAGAAATGTCTGCCTGCTCTAATCCGCTGCAGCTTGCCTTAAAATACGAGGCATTTGGTGTGTGTGCTGCACTTGGCCATCGCAAGCCAGCTTCTGTTTGGAGCTGACTTCATCTGAGTCACTCCTGATTCAAGCTGGTACAACCGGTAAGCAGAATGTAGCCCATTGCGCATGGACCAGCGATGGATATAAACAGCTCGGCATAATGACCCATATATAGCCCGTACTTTGCAGTGCACAGTGTCCTGACATACAGCTGTCCTTGCACAGCAGCTGGCTCTGGGGTGGGACACTGCAGCAAGCTATTTCCCAGCAAACTTACTCCAGTTCTTCAGAAAAGCAGCACGGTGCATCTTTTCTAGTGGAAAAGACACGCGAAGAATTTAAGTGCCACAAGTGCGAGTGGTCCAAGGAAGGATTCGGGCAGGACACCTGTGTTAATAGCACTAGGTTTTAATGGCACCATGACCACAACCAGTTCAGGTTTGGGTTTCCCATCTCCACTTTGCAGCATCCGTAGCTCTGCGGAGGAATCTGTCCAGTACTGAGTGAGGACGGTCTTCTGCATTGCCCGACCTCGTTTCCTGTAGCTCTCACTGGTCCCTTGGAGGTTTCTGTAATGCCATCCAGGTCTAACCATATTTAATTTATGAGCTCCTGGCCTGAAGTGATATTGCTGCAGGCCTTGTGTGGATGTATAGCTAAACATGTACATTAAACCAGCTAACTGCTAGAGTGACTTACTCTCTTAGGAGAGGCAATATAAAGCTGGTGTGTTAGAGTACATCACTAACCACTGAAACAAGCTACCCAGGGAAGTGGTGGATTCCTCCTCTCTGTGTCTTGAGATCAAGACTAAATGCCTTTTTTCTTTTTAAGCGTGTGCTTTAGTAAGATACCAGATGTTGAAATCCGTGCAGGGATGCTTGAGTGAAATTCTCTGGTCAGCACTAGGTCCTCAGACCAGATCTTACCATCCCTTTCTGGCCTTGAATGCTATGAGCCGCCTTCATTTACAGAGGGACAGTTAACACGGCGGGACTGGGCGCTTACCCTAGAACTTGCGTTCTTATCAGGTCTCACAAACGAAGCAACGCTGAGGCATCGCAACCAGTGCTTGGCTTATTACTGTGAATCCAAGCTGGGCCGGGGCCGCAGAATGGTCTGAGCGGGCACCGTGGAAGTTGCTGGCTGTTTAGGACAAGATACAAGCTTGATATTTTGACTGCTGGTAGTCCCAAGAGATCCCATGGGACTTGCCTCAACTGGGCATGTTCACCTTGATCACATGCAAAAGGGGACCTTTACTTTCTGCTTTCCTCCAGCCCTTACCACCTGTTTCAGCTGGCTGGCACCTTGGCTCTCTCGGCCTTAAACACACGGGTAGGGTTGCTACAAGCCGTGCAGAAGGCAATGCATTTCATCCCAGAGGCAGTCGCGTGTCAACTCTTCTTCTTTATGAGCACGTGCGTGTGGACCTGAATCTGAGTCTTCCCTTAAAATGAACAGCATCTCGCTCTCAAGGCATCCCACTGTACGGTGTGTGAAGCAAGGTGCCACCCATTTGATGGGTCTTTTTAAGGCGAGTGATGCGACGCCAGTGGAGTGCAGCCGTTACAGCTGTGGCCAGGAATGAAAACATCTGTCCATAGTCCCTGCCCCCTGTGTCAGTAGTGAAACATCACTCTATTTAGCTATATAATGCTGTACATGTGCAAGGCTTAACACTCAACAAAAGGTTTAACTGCGATGGGGAGGGGCACACCACGATGTATTTCTCGAAAGGGAGGTCCAGTCCTCTTTCCTTTGTGCAAATGGCAGTACCATAAGTAATCACCTACCCGGGGGATGACAAAAAGGGCCCATCTTAGTTGCCACTGTTAGCAGGTTTTTATGGATGGCTTAGTATCCATTTTTTTTTCTTTTTTTGTAACAGTCATTACAAAGAGGCACAGAATACTCATGTACGGAGGGGAAAAAATTCCACATTATCATTTCAATGGTTCTTTACATAAATACTGAAGAATAAGAAAAGCTGGTGGCTTGTGTTGCTCTCAGCCTCTGAGACACTATCTCAGTTATCGGATTTTAGTCCTTTGCAGCATTACATTTTTATACATATTTATTCATGCATAACAGAGGCGCTGAGTTATTCGCCCTGCCATGGGAGCTGACGGAAACACTGTTATACATAAGAATGCACCTTCATTTACATCCTCGCTACTTTTCAACAATTGAACCATGTGCAACTAGGTTATTTTTATTCCTTGTGTAGTTTTTTTTTTTTTTTTTTTTTTTTTTTTTTTTTTTTTT
>NW_017728965.1:2418390-2429376 GCF_001723915.1 Gavialis gangeticus
AAATGAAATTTTTTTTTTTTTTTTTTTTTTTTTTTTATTATTATTATTATTATTATTATTTTAAACAGGTTGGGGGGGCAACCCCCTAAGTTTTGCATTTCATTTGTATTAAAATTTATTTCCCTCCTGAATTGTCATAAGCCACAGAAATGCCCAGAGTTGGTGGGGGGCTCCTCAAAGGGGAGGAGAGAGGAGTTGGGAGTGGGGTACATTTTGGGACAGGCTGTAAGTTCATAACTATTTATTTTTTAACTGGTGCAGTTAACAGCACTGCAAGGCATTCATCTTCTGATTTAATAACTCATTCTCCCTGCATGGAGATGGGGTATTATACTCCTGGATATTGCTTTTCTTGGCTTCAAGTATCAAAGATGAATCCCCATTTTCTAATAAAATACATTTTCATAGTAATTGAAATAATAATTTTCTGCTCCTTCCTTTTCCTGGTTCCTCTCTTCTATGTGGCGTTAGGTTTCTTCTCACCCGGACTCCCTCCTCCCCTCCTGACCTTTATTTATTTTTCTTCCTAATTGAAATTTTCAGAGCTGGCTGGCAGTGCAAGTTTCAGCTCGCTTAGGAGCTCTGGGGTTGTTCATTTGACCAGAGAAATGAAGTAGTTTCCCTTTCTAGCCACTGGGAGTTAGGCATTTAGGTTTACTTAGTTGCATCTACATATTTCGTTCCTCTTCTCTGGCTCCCTCGCACTTTGCTTTGCTAAGGGGAGAATCTGACATCGCGGTTGGCTTTCCCTGTGATGCACCTGAGTGCTCGCAAGATGTGCTGAATTGCAGAGGGCAGTAATACCATCTCTATTAATCTCCCCCCGGGCACAGGGGAGACTCGTGGCTTAAGTGAACAAAGTACTGGAGGACATTATTTGTATTACAGCATCGCCTGCAGACCTTCAACCCGAGATACCTTTTTGCATTGCAAAGGTGCCATACAAATATATAGTACGAGACGAGCCTTGCTGAAAGGACGTTATAGTTAAACTAGGTAAGACAGTCAAAGGATGGGAAGAAGGCAGGATTTTCTTAATATGTTGCAGATGGGGAACAGGGGCAGGCAGGGAATCTCTGGCAGAGGTGCAATGAATCTCTGGTCTCACGGCTCTCGGTTCAGCACTTCAAATAGGAAGCTTTCCAGTATGACCCAGTTTGGTCCTCCTGTAGCATCTTGCACCTG
The DNA here is from genome assembly GCF_001723915.1 of Gavialis gangeticus. Classification (NCBI taxonomy): domain Eukaryota; kingdom Metazoa; phylum Chordata; order Crocodylia; family Gavialidae; genus Gavialis; species Gavialis gangeticus. The sequence continues at coordinate 2,419,576 of NW_017728965.1, forward strand.
ACAATTTGACAGTGCTTTACAAGCATTTCTTAATTCAGGTGTTCACAAGGTAAATCTGTGTCGCTCCTATTTTCCAGCTGTGGAAACTGAGGCACAGAGACTGATTTTAATTTTTTCCCCCCTGCCCTCCTCCAGCATCACAACAGGAATAGAGCTCATGAGTCTTGACTTCTCACCTTGTGCCTTAAGGGCAAGATCTCTCTTCCCAGTGGGAAGCAACACAATGGCAGTGCAGTTCGGGGTGAATGCACAGACTTGTCTCCCGTGGTTCGGTGAGGTAGGTGGAGGCAGCTCTTTGCTGTTTCTCTTTTCAATGTGGCTCCCTCTAGGCCTGGCTAGACGGGGTTAAGGGTTCACCTCTTGCACATGCTCCTCATCTGACTCGCTCTCTTAATTAAATCATTTGATCCTGGCAGCTCTCTGAAAGGAGCTGAGGTGTGGCGCTTGATCGGAAGTTGATCGGGATAAGAAATGAATGAGTGGATTGAAGTGGCCTTGGCACTGCCTTGGATTGTGATTCCAGGGTTAGAGTCACAGGGGTGGGTGAGACCCCCCCCACTGGGAGGGCAGAGCCAGGGCGATGGGAAGAGAGAAGTCATTTGCTCTCACCTGGGTAGCAAGCGCCTGGCGGATAAGTGTCCGAAGACTTTGAGCGACAGCCCCTGCTCGTGGCTGGCTCCTGTTTCCCACTCCGGCCCGCCAGCAAGCCCCAGGTGCTCAGCTCGCTGTTACGTCCACTTGCCTTGCATAGCGGCCGAGTACGTGGTGGAGGCATGCCCGGGAGATGCTGCGTCAGCCCTCTCGTTCTCTTTAGCAGCTGTTAGCAGGCAAGGAAAGATTGGGGCTGGGAAGGAGGGATTACAGCAACCCTATCAGGATAAAAAGGGGAATGAATCTTTTCCCGGCTCCAGGGCCTGGTTTTGCTTCCGCGTAATCGCTGATCAATAGACTGGGGGTGGAGGGGAGGGAGCTAGCAGCAGTCTCCTGACAAAAAGCCTCACTCTCTGGCTGTGTCTCCAGTGGTCAGAGGCTTTCCCACGTTTATTAGCATCCTGCAGACGGAGCCTCTCGCTCCCTGGCGCTCTCCGCGGAGCCCACGTATGGCAGGAATTTCCCTCATTAAACAAATATTTGGTGAGCGGGAGGCAACAGCGGTACAGAGCAGCATGCTCCTCTGGCAGCTGCCGGCCTGGGTGCCTGGGTTTGCTCGCCCGTGTCCCGGGACCGTGGCAGAGCAGAGGGAGAGCCTGTCGCTGTCCCTTTAGAGCAGCAGCAACTACTCCGGGCACAGAAAAGGGGCTTTTGGAAGAGCAGCAGGGCAAACGAAACAATTAGCAAATCTGCTGGGAGGCTCACGGATCCCCTCCGAATGCTGGCTGAAACTCAAGGCCTCTTTCCTGCGAGTAGCCGTGGCTTCTCCATGCCAGCAGAGCTCTCCAAAGCAGCCAGGCTCTGTGGCAATTTGGATGCTGACTTTGCAAGAGCAGAGCCCCCTTGATTTAAACCTGGGCAACTCCCACCGCCCCCTCAGCCCAAAACGTCACTCGAGGAAAAGGGCCTTCAAGTCTCTGAAAACTTGCAGCCTCCCTAACCTCTCCAGCTTTCAGCCGCTCTTTGCACTCCACAGCTGCGTCGGGGCGCGGACCAGGAGGCTCTGATCCTGCTGACGCGCTGGCTCCCTAGATCCTCCGTGCCAGCAACCGTGGCCACGGTTCGGAGAGGAGGCAGAACTGGAATCCGGACCCCTTGGCACCCTTACAGCTCCTCAAAACCCACAGATCTGGAACGAGTCGCTGCTGAGTGGCTTTGATTATGACTTTGCTCCACAACTGGATGGAGGCTGTTTTCCACTTCTCCTTGGCTACAGCTGGAGTCTCTTGGGGGTGACTGAATGTGTGAGATTTCCATCTCCAAAGAGCTCACATCTCATGGAAGCAGCAGCTCTTGCCTGGCTTCCTCCAGCTTGCATCAAAAGGCCCAGGAGCTGGGAGACACCCTGCCCGCTGCTGCTCAAGAGCAGATGTGCAATCTCATGAGTGTACCAGCTAGTGGATCTGCCCTTGGGATGAGGGGGAGAGGGCAGGAGAGAGGGCACCCTGACCTCTCTTAGATCAGTAAGACTGGGGCGGAGTCCTCTCCCCAGCTAAAGGATACCTATTCAACCCCTGAGCCCAAGGCACAACCCCGCTGGCTGGAGTCAGTAATAATGCATTACCACTGTTTGGGACGGCTGCTAAAGGATGCCCGGGGGTGGGGGTGGGCATGAAACACTCTGCTACCTATTCACACATGCAGCAGGTCAGAGGAAGCATGCCCTGAGCACGTGAGGTCCCCTCGGCTTCGTAATTCTTCACTGCAATAGCCGAAGCTATAACACCAGATGCCACAAGCATAAGCCACTAGCTGTAAGCAATAAAACCCCTGGGCTGATGATCTGAGTCTAGCCAAAGTTGGAAGAAGGCACCATCCTCCAGGAGCTGGGTGCTTAGCCTTCATATAGCAGGAGGTTGGAGGTGTCAGCCTTGCTCCAGAATACAGCTGTCCATAATGCAACCTCCCCTATCACAATTAGCACTAATTAGGCTCCTCATAGCCACCATTTGTGGCCTCCCTTCTCGTGGATGGGCCACGGAGACCGAACTCTTCTCTCCTTTCTACAAGCAGGTCAGGCACTAGCCATGCTGGCAGGGAGCAAGCAGGAAGAGAGCGATGCGTTGCTGCGTGTCCAGAAGCTGGAGAAGAGCTTGGGGCTGCGGTGCTGTCAATCTGGCATCTTTTACCGGTGCTAAATTCACCCTTAGGAGACCCTTAAGAGAGGGCGAAAAAATAATAATTAAAAATATTCCATCCCTGCCACCTTTTTTGTCTTCTGTTACTGAAGCATAAATGCGGGTGCCACTTTCTGCTCTTCATTATCATGACAGGGAACTGCCACTACTTAAGAATCTAAAATCCTGAAGCATTCACTCAGGAGGTGTCATTTGGGGAAGATGGTCTGTCCACTATAATTACTGCAGCTTGACAGGCCTTCAGATATTTGGCTTTCCCCCAGTGAAGATCCAGTAATTGGGAGTGCAGGATTTTCAGGCAGACAAAGTGGAAATGATTCTTGCAGGACCCACTCCTGGGATGGCGGCCTCTTTCCTCCATCGAGGCCCTGGGCAGAGCCTGCAGCTGGCCAGCTGGGGCTCTGATGCTGTCGGATACCTGGAGAGGAAGCTTCTGGGCTGCTGGGGAAAGTGGATCCAATGGCAGGGGCGCTCTTCTGGTGAGGTCCTGCGCTGTCCCAGCGATGCGGGGATGCCGAGGAGACTTTATAAAAAACCAAAATCTTCTAGTCGCCGTGCTCAGCAAGCACACCGTGGCTGTGTCCCAGCCAAATTCCAACTCTGGGGTGGAAATTCTGCAAGGACCTAAATCGTATTAAGCCCTACTGAAAATGGGGCTTCTGAAAAATGCTGTCCCCAGTCCTTTAAATTCAGTCCCGTTGGAGTGCACCAGGCATAGGATTCTTTCCCTGTTAGGGCCCTGTGAGCATGGGCCTTGGCATATGGTCTCGAGGGAGAGGGGGGCCTTGGTTTGTTTAATATGTAGCGTGAAGCCGTTCCTTCTCTAAGCACTGGCGGTACCTGGTAACCCACCAAAGGCGCAATCCCCAGGCTGTCCTGAGACTGACGACTATGGAAAGTAGAGGGGTGTGCAAGAGCCGTTCTCTGTCTCGCCAAGTGCTCCTATGGCCCTATTGCTCTGGTCTCCAGCCCCCTTCAAGCATCCTCTGCCTGCCTGGGCGGAGAAGTCGAGCCACACAGGACTCGCCTGGAAGCAATTAACAGTGACCGTGGGCAGGGGCGTGGGCTCGCAGGTCTTCTGTATTCATGGGAACAGCCAGGAAACAGAGGCCTTGGCAGGGAGGCACAGCTATGTTGGACAGAGCATGAGTGCTGGATTGCAGAGGTGATGCATGGGGTGGTGCGAGTTACAGGCAGGCGAGTGCGTGCGAGGCCGTGGCAGGGAGCCTGTAACTCCACCGATTCCCATGGCTGTGTTTCCATATTCAGCTTGCATCCGTAGCCAGGTAGCTCTTCCGCCCGGGCAGGCCCATGCACGGCCGGGGAGAGGGTGGCAGCACCAGCCCGCCGGGTCTTGCAACTTCTTTGCCCCGTCGGCAGTGTTGCAAAGTAGCGTGCGCTTCAGTCGTTCGCCTTGGCTACCCCTCTCCTTTGCTGACCGTGTTTCAGCAGTGGCAAATGCAGAGCCTGTGGTTTGTCAGGTCCTCCTGGGATTCTCCGGCCTGGAAACATGCAATTAATTAAAAACCCGGAAATCTGAAAAAGCACTAAACTAAATAAGGGTGATATGCAAATGCTAGCTCTGCAAAGCCCTCAGAAAGGATCCATCAGCTCTCAACAGCGTCCCGGGATTTTGCGCTGCGCCAATGGAATCGGGCCGTTTCATTTCCTTCACTGTCAATCAGTGTCCCTGCTACTGATTCTCCTGCTTTTTTTATATGCATTATTTCTTTTGGCGGTGCCCAGAGCTCAACTGTATCCAAGCCAGGCAGCCCTCATCGCCGAGCGATTAAATCATCATAAAAGATGAGAGATGTTGCTTTTCAGTCATAATACTAAAAGGGGTGGGGGCAGGGAGAAAAATCTACATCTATTTATGGTCTGATATGTACCAGCGATGATGGTGCACGTTCCTGTACTGGAGGATGAACCAGATAAACATTTAGTTACTCAAAACGCATGCCTTCGTTCCACCCGCCGGAGTGGCAGATGGCAAACTTCATGCATTGACATGAGAAAAAAGGCTTTAATTTCCTTCCTGGAAAAAGCCTGATCCTGCCAGCGATTTCAGCAGGAGCTTCAGGGGCTCAGCACCTCGCAGTCCGGGTGCAGTCAGGTTCGGTCATGGCAGTAGCCCCGGTAGCGTCAAACAAGTAGCACCGAAGCTGCCCTTGTCCAGGCGTGCTCCCCTCTAGGTCTGTGGGAATAGTCAACAGATGAATAAGAAAATGAGGGCAAGAGGGATTGCACGGGTGATCAGAGGTGCTTACAAACCGGTATGCCGAAAGGAATCCTTCTCCCTGTACGCACACGCGTGCCCACAGCCAAACGTGTACCCTAACCCAATGTCCTGTGCGGGAGGCAGCGATCCCGCTTGCTGAAGGTGGCAGCCGGTTCCTTGAGGTCTTGGCTTCTGAAGCTGCAAAAGATACTTCCGTTGCCCGTGCAGATCAGTTCAGTCTTGGCGGCGTCGACTGCAGCTTTCTCCCTCTTCCCTACCTGACCACGTCCAGACAAGGCCACGTCTCTGGCTTTAAAATCTAGTGCTTTAATAACCTGAACCCGATATTGGGACTCATGCTCTAAAGAGACCAGGGAGAGAGAGGGGCATGATTGCAGGATGGGGTTTATTGACTAAGTGCATTTCCTAGCCTGGGTTTGTGTGTGCTGAGAGTAAAACTGAGTTATGAAAGTGGGGCTGTATTAATGAAAATGCGGCTAATGGCCTGTCCAAGGAGACTTCTCACTGATCCACCGCAACCTTTCAGCCCAAACACACTGAAGGATCCCGGAGCTTTGAACCCTGGTCTTGTCTGCATGGGTGAAAAAATATAGGCAGGAGCATACCGCAATAACACGAGCCCTGATCTTGCTCACCCGCTCGGAGCTGGCAGCCAGCATCTGCCTTGGCTGCGTTTTGTGTGAAGCACGCTGGTTTGGAAACCCACCTTCATGCAGGCCCTGTGGCATTGTGCGGGACTTGTAGGGTGGGCTTCCTAAAAGACATGGGTGTATAGAGCATGGTGTCTGCGGGGCAGGCTCAGAGTGAGGATTTGTGCTTGAGAAAATGGGACGTGACAAACTGAATTGGCAACACAAACCTCTCGTGCATCTTCTGCATGAAAATTGAGCTAAAAAGTCAAAGCAAAGCTGCCCTGCGTGAGGGAAAACAGAGAGATGCTTGCTATTACAGGATTGCACAGGCTCTTTGATAGCGGGGAGATCAATCCTTGGATGGGGAGATACCTAAAGAACCCAGTCCTGCATTTAAATAATGTTTACATTTCAGTTAGGGTCGTCTTTTCTGTCCAAGTCTGCCTTTGGTGGTGCTTCAGTAGACTGTGATGGGGTGCTATGCTGCTCAGTTCACCACCCTTTTGGAAAAAGCCTTAAACCAAGAACCCTGGTTTTGTGGTCAGTCCGTGGGGATTTGTTTGCAAGAGTAGGAGTGTTTTTAAATTCAGTGTTTGGGAACATCCCACCTGAGATGACTGTGTTTTGCTTCCCCGTGTTCCCTGTGGAGTTTCACTCGAATTCAGCATGCACTTAACATGCTAGAGAGAAGAGTTGCTGTGAGCTGTTGAAACAAGTACCATGTTCTAATGTGGTGACACTTTTATTTCAGTCATGCAAGGAGTGATCTCGGAGTATAAAGTTTGGGAAGCATTTTGGGACCCTCTGGATGGGAACTTCTCACTGTTCTATAAAAAGAAAGTCATAATCAGTTTGTGAAGGCACAAGACGTACTTCCTCAGCACAGCTCAGTGTCACCCTCCATACTCTGGGTTGCATAACGGCTTATAAAGCTGCTGCAGGCAAGGAGCCAGCACCACTCTGTCAGAGATGGGGTTAGATCAGGGGTGGGCAAAATGCGGGCCAGATGTGGCGCACCAGGCCATCCTGTCCGGCCCGCAGGGCCACTAAAAAAATTTAGAAAATGAATATATATCTGCCCCTGGTTGCCTGTCACGCGGCCCTTGATGGCTTGCCAAAAATCAGTAAGTGGCCCTCCGCCAGAAGTAATTGCCTGCTCCTGTGTTAGATTCAGGCAGCCCAGACTCGGTCCCTGCTTTTGAGAACTCAGTTGGAGGGCCCATGTCTGCATGCACTCTTGTTGCTGTATAGAAAATAGTCACCTGGCCAAGCCTTGGTGTCATGAGATGCCCAGACGTAGGGTTTTGATGCAACTGTTATAAAGGCAGCAGCCTGTAAAGGTCCAGGCTGGACCCTAGCATCTCTGAAAGCAGAGAGACTCCACATTTGGACCCAGAGCTCTGTGCGGCGAACCTGGAGGAGCTGCCCTCTAAGTTAAGATCCAAACTTTCAGTCTGTTTGGGTCTTGGGAGCCCGCTTCTTTTGGGACAGGACAGCTTTTTGAGCGTAAGCAAATGCTACCTTCTTAGAGCAGGGAACCTGTCCAAATCCCACTGTCTGCTAGAAACCAGCTTGCAGCAAGGAGTGGTTTTGCCCTAGCTGTATCTTGGGAGGGGGAGACATCATGCCACGTACTGCTTGATTTGCTAGTGGAGCAGTTCCCCCCACTCTTGCAGTGCTCACAGCCAAGAGTGTTTCTTCCGAGCTGTGTGGCCAGGAGCAGCTGAGCTTCATCACTGTTATGGAAACGGTACCGATGGTAAATAGTGGGAGCTCCCACTCCCTGCTCTCTGGAGGACCTTGCTGTGTGGGTTGGAGCTGGAGGCCATGCAATGTCTCGCCGCCTGGGGAGGGAGGAGACCCTGACGCCGTGCGCCCCAGCTCATTCTGCACATGTGCCGAAGGGGTGGGCACTGCACGGGAGCTAATATGCCTCTGCCTGCGAGGCCAAGCCGGGCACTGGGGGTTTTGAAGCTGCAGCCAGCCCAAGCTGGGGATGGGGGGTTTTGTCTGTCTGCAAAACAGCATGAAAAATAAGTTGTTTAGCATGGGCTTGGCCACCGAGTGGGGCAGCAAAGGGCTGGATGAGCAAATGCTTTTTAATTTCAGAAATGTCACTGAGTCACGAATGAGTCATAATTATAATGGGAGACATTTCCAACCCAGTGCATGACTCGGAGACGTCTTCCAGGGATATTAGAGCTGTTTGTAAAAAGCCAGGCCTTGCCCTGTCTCTCTCTCTCTCTTGCTCTCCCCCTCTTCCCCAGTCTGTCTTGCTGGAGATGTGGCAGCACATCTTGCAGCGCCTTGCCCCATCTCACTCAGCCGAAAATGCTCATCTAGAAAGGAAATGCATTAACCTTCCCCATCCACCAGCAGGTGTCGATTAAAGTGACTTCTGTCACCCCTGCCCTTGACTCGGAGGCTGCCCAGCCAGACAGCTTCGTGCCCGTCACTTAACCCTTGCAGACCTCGTACAGCAGGATCCTTTGTCAGCACCGGGATGGCGCGCAGCTGTGGCCCGCCTTCCCCTCCTGCCTTTGGGTGTGAAGCGCGCTTGGATCTGAAATCCAGCAATTCAGATGAGCCAGAGGGAGAGGTGCTGGGATGTGAAATACCCGTTCACTGTGGACTATCTTCCCTGAGGATCTGTGCTGGGAAAGGGTATAGTCTGCTGCTTTACCTGCAGCGTGTGGTCATTTGCAACATTGGAGAGTGGCCCAGACCATAACCTGGGATTCCCTTTTTCCCCCCTTGGTTCTGGCTCCCCTTCATTTTGGAGGAAGTCTGCCTCCTGGTGCTCCTGGACGCCAGCTCCATGAAAGCCAAGATTTCTGGATCAGGTCGCAGCCGGGAGCAGTGCAGCAAGCACGGACAAAAAAGCCATTTCCGTAGCTTTGAATGTTAAGCGGGAGGCTGGAATCCAGGTCGCTGGGTGCCCGGAGGCAGGTCCCCACTTTTCTCTGTGCCTCCTCTCCCTCATCTTTGCCCCAGCTCTGAATGCTGTGCTCCTCCTGCTGAAGCCCAAGGGCACCATGTCAAGCAGCTGAGCCCCAAATGTTGTGGCTCGATGCTGAGGATTTGCAATCTCCCCTTCCACCTTGGAGGCACTTCAGAGCAGTGCTTGGCACTCTGCTTTGCCAAGTACATGTTTACGGTTCAGGGTAGCAGGCAGCCCAGCGTCACGCATGTAGATCCAGTTAGCTAAACAGGATTTGCTATGAACTAAATTAAAGCAGCCAGTTTGATCTGGGCTCCTGTTGTACATGGGTCTGGTGCAGCGCATACCCTCACTTCTGATCCGGTCTTTCTCTTCTCTTGTGGAGCCTGATTGGAAAAAGCCTTGGGGTGGGACTCATTTTGGTGCTGGTTTTGTCCTTTCTAGAAAGATGTGCTCACCGAACAGTATTAAATACTCCGGTGCTGCGACTGTTTTGGATGGTCTTAATTATTTAGGAAAATCTAGACAGGGGCCAGGGCCTAAACAGCCGTTTGGAACTGGTCCCAAATCCATGATTGTTGGGGTTTGTGGGGCTTGGTTTGGGATCATTTCCCGTGGAGAGGAATGAGGAGACTTTGCACTGATAGGGCTTCTTTCATCTGAGGAGATCTGAGCACTTTGCAGTTATTGCAGAATTTTGCAGTGATTGCTAATCCAACGAGTGCTCTAGCGCTTAAGTGGAATTAAAGAGGCTTTTAGCCTCTGTGCCATATAACCCCGTTAGCGGGACACGCTGAAGCGTGCTCAGGTGAAGCCCAGCTTTTTCAGGAGTGGCCCTCAGCTTTCAGGTCCTAACATCCCCGATAGCTAAATGAGAGGAATTTGGGGGCTGATTGGTGAGGTCCGAGCAACCCCAGCTCCTCTGGCTCCAGAGGTGCTAACATTTCTGATAATCAAACCCTGGACGTCTCGGGACAGGCATTCAACATGGACAGCTGCCTCTGAAAATCTAAATTTGAGCGCTCACCCAAAGTTATACTGTGGGTTAATGGCAGAGATGGGATCGAGTCCCGGGACTCTTGAATCAGTTCTCTGCCTTTCCCTGCTGAGCTGCTTCCTTTCCCTGAGCAGAGGAGAAATCCCAGCAGTCCTGACATCCCAATCGCCCAACAAGGTACATGTGCCTCCACCCTGCAG
>NW_017728965.1:2434376-2444846 GCF_001723915.1 Gavialis gangeticus
CTGCCTTTCCCCGCTGAGCTGCTTCCTTTCCCTGAGCAGAGGAGAAATCCCAGCAGTCCTGACATCCCAATCGCCCAACAAGGTACATGTGCCTCCACCCTGCAGTTTGCCAGGTAAGCGCGCAGAGTAATGGAGGAGAATGGAAACTACCTGGTCTGCAGGGTCCTGCCTGAGCAGGAAGGGGAAACCTATAAACACACAATGAATAAAACCTCTAACAAGTGCTCTTTTGTTTTTAACCCAAAGATCAGAAAACACCCCTAGGGGAATCGGTTCGGATACACAACTCCATAAATCTGTCCCAAATTTTCATTTAAAGCAGGCTCCCCCCAGCTTAGAGCAGGGGTAGAAGGGAAAGGTTGGTGATATCCTTAAAAAAAAAAAAAATCAGGCAATTAGGTGGGAGAGTGTTAAATCGGGTGGTTACAGATCACCTTTGTGTGCAGCACATCCTTGGGAACAGGACGCTAGAAGATAGCTGCATGGAGAGCAGGAGAAGGAGGGAGGGCAGGCTGGGTTTTTAATCCAACTCTCCTACCAGAGGGGCAGAGTGCTTTCTGCTTGTCTGACGCGTGGCTGATTAATTATGACAAGTACAGGATTGCTCTTTTGGTGAATGCACATGCTCCAAAAACCCTAGTGGTCCCTCACCCTTGGCTTCCCTTCTTCTCAGTCAATTTTCAGGTTTATGCTGAGTGGAACCATGGGATAGGAATCTAATCTGACCTGTAAACTTTGTCACATCCTCATTAATTTGGCCATGTATTCCATTGTAGCCTAAGGGAATAGTCACATTTTTAACAAGGAGATGAGGAGGCCGTCACTTTAACAGCTTCATTTTGACAGCTACGAAGGTTGATGCGTTAAAGGTGCAGTGTCAGGTTTTGCTGCTTTAAACAAAGAATAGGTAGGATTCCTTCCTCATGTAAGCCTGACCGTGTGAGTTTAGGGCTCATCTTTAAGATCAGTGGAAGACAATGACTTTAGGGCATGATACACTTAACCCTACACTCCTTTCTGTCCAGCCCCTTGCTTTGTCAGTCCGTTGTAATGAGTGGACCTGCACTGATGCCCACTGGATATCGGGAGGATCAAACGTCAGTGCGGCTTTGGCAGAGGATAGCACGCTGGATCCTGCTGTCTCACTGTAACGAGGCACCAGTGCCCTTCTGCTGACCCGCTTGGTCAGAGCTGTTTGGATGGCCAGCTTTAGACATGCGGGGCCTGACTTTTCCAGATGTGCTGAGCATCTGCCTTTCCCCTTCACCTCCATTTAATGCGTAGGTGCTCAGCCTTTCTGAAAAGGGCCTGTCTAATGTTACAACACCCCAAAACGGAGGAGCCCTACATTAGCGGCCCCTGGGAAAAGGTGAGCCTTGCACACCGGCTCGAGAACAGCAGGATCAAACGGAGACCTGCCCTCTGTCCCCCTCCCCGCGTGTCTGGATGCTCAGCCCTTTGATTTAGCCCACAGGACCCTCCTTCCCCTTCGCGAGAGGAGGTACTCAGTAATGTCAAAAGGACCCCATTGCGACATGACTGCACTGTCAAAACATTTACGGCTCGCAGACGGAAGCAAAGGTTAACCTGCAGATCTAAATGTGAAGAGTAGTTAGAGCCGGGGACGTGACTGAGAATGGGAACTCGTGGCTGCAAACGGCTGCTGGCCGCGTATCGGCAGGCTGCGTGGATGGGGCTTGCTGACCAGCCACGTGAAGGCCGGTTGGGAGAACTAGGCTGAGTTGGTGTAGAGAGGAGCGGGGCTGGGGGAGGGCATGTTGGAGAACCTGGATCTTCACACCCAGAAAGGGCTGTTTTCAAAGGGATGGTGACAAATGGCTCTCTCGGTGCACCATGGGCAGGATGAGAGGTAATGGTTTAGCCAGGGAGATGCAGGTGAGATATTAGGAAGAACTTTTGAACTCTGAGTTAAGCATAGGACAAATCTAGCTAGAGAGGCTGTGGGGGTTGCCGTTGCTGGAAGTTTTTAAGCACAGGTTAGATGATCAGTCATCTGGGAGAGTTCAGGTGGGGAGGATCCTGCCTAGAGCAGCAGTTGGGACTTGGTGCCCTGAGTTTCCCTCCAGCCCTGTCTTGCTGTGACTCGGTGACTTGCAAATCCCGTGGAGCGATTGCTCTGCCTCTGGGGTCATGGATAAGGTTGCCAGTCAGGTTGTGGATACGAGCACTTTGGGGGTGGGCAAGGTGCAAGCAGCAGGAACAGGCTTTCACCGCGCGCTGACTGATAGCACTTCAGGAAGTTTCACTTCTTCGTTGAGTACTACAGGCCTCTCTAATAATGTACAAGGGGAAAGCTGCTGTGCATCCATCTGCTCTGCTGAGCTCCTCGTAGGAAAACGCCACGCATTACCTGTTGCTGCATCTCATCTGACTTGAGAGCTTCTCGCCAGCAAGACACTGATTAGCCTCTCAAATGTCATGTTGATGAGGAGGAGGGTGAGCTGCTTGTTACTCGGGTGTCTGCGAGAGCAGAGACAAGGCAGGTCTCCTCTGTATTTCCCTCGCCTGCTTTTGTTTGAACTGTGCTACCTCCAGGGACCAGGCTCCAGCTGCACTAATGAAAATGATAATTAAAGAGAATTCAGTGTGATTAACCAAACTCCCTTATCATCATATGTTCCTCCGTGCTCAAGGTTCAATATTTGGCCAATTACGGGGTCCTGGCTTTAAGAGCCTCCTCCTTTAAATTCATTGTCCTCCCAGGGTTGCAATTTAACTTGGAAAGATTCACTTACCATTTTCATCAAAGATGTGGCTGCCGATTCCTAGAAAGACACTGCTCCAGAGAGAGTTCGTACCTGTCACTGTCCACCCAAAGCCACAAGCGCTCTCTCCGAACAGTAACAGGTTACGGCTCACATCTGACCCGATACGTGAAATGCTCTGCAGATTCGAGGGCAGATCTCAGCAGTACCACGCAAGCCCGTGCCCACGGTGGGTGCCAGCTAAAACCCTGGCTTGGAGGGCTTCAGATCTCTGGAAATGAATGTGGTCTGTGTATGATGGCTAGAGATCGTCAGAAAGAAAAATACCCTGAGGCAGTAATTAGCAAGGAGCAGCAGGAGACAAAAAAGTTTACACCTACATTGGCATGTACGAAGTCCAGAGGGTGTGGGGCTTTAGCTTGCAGCCATCTCTCTCTCTCTCTCTCTGGGAATTGGCATAGGTCATCTGAATTGTCAGGCTTTAGGTGGTCACGTTTATTGATGCTCCTTCCAGTGATCAAGTTTAGGCATGCTAGAAAATTGCACTGTGCGCCATGTGTTACATTCAAACGCACACTGGGGGAGATAAATGGGCAGGAGGCCAGAGGGGATTTCAGTGTTTTAAAAGACATCCTGATGCATCCATCATGGCAGGTTAGCTGTGTGTGCCCCTATTGGATTGGCAGGGATCCTGTTGTCTGATGAGCTGTGCTCACTGCAGTAAGAAGTGGGTCTTTGACCTCAGTGCTATTTCTAGCAGTCGGCTGGACACGTCCCTAACCCCCACTGCAGCTGCTGGGCTCTTTCTAGGGCTGGGGACACTATTGTTGGAGAAACTCGCACTCATGCCCTGTGCAGTACTGATGGGTGGACTGAGGACTTCAGTCTGCCAAGCCCTAAATCCACAAGCAAAACTATGCCTACATAAATGCCTGGTGAAGTAAAAAAAAATAAAAAAAAAAATAAATCTGGTTCCCCGAATCCCACAAAGAGCATTTGGTGAGACCCAGGCATAGAGCCGTTTCAGCCTTTTCACCAGTCGTGCGGGTTTCCTCTTCCAGGCCTTATTTTAGCCACCCATTAATGTAGCTTGCAAGCCGCTTGGGGCAGCAGCTGACTTTCTGCCTTGTGTTTGTGCAGCATCTAGCCTGCTAGGGTCCCACTTTATGACTGGGGCTCCTGCAGCCGATGATCTGAAAGCTGAGTGAGGGCCTCTTTTTTCTTTCCCCTCAGACCAATTGCATCACGTGAGGTTTGTTTTGGAAACGTTGGCTCGAAAGCCAAAAGCAACCCCCAAAGAACGCTTTACAACCACTGAACTGGTCATGCAAAGCACATCTTCCCCTCCCTGCAAGCCTCCTAAATAAATTCAGAATTATGACCTAAATGCCTCCTAGAATGGCTTTGCCACAGACTTACTGTAATTGCATCAATGAACACTTGTGTTGTAATTACAGTTCATACACAGTAATCCAAAACAAATCACTTTTTAAAAGAGTCCTGATTCATGGAGCAGAAACGCTGTTTAGACAATATTCTCTGCGAGAAGAGCGGCGACCCCCTGCAGCTGTCTGTCAGTCCAGCTGCTGCGCAGTTCCAGTTCCACTCAAAATTGGGGAGAGTTGGGCTCTGCCTAGTGTTTTTGGCAGCATTTCAGCGCAGCAAAGCACTTTCTGAAACTTCAAGGGGAGAAGTCGTACCTTCTCTGGGGAGTCCACTGTCTAACCCAGGGGCGGGCAATTATTTCGGGCGGAGGGCCACTTACTGAGTTTTGGCAAGCCATCGAGGGCTGCATGACAGGCAGCCACGGGCAGATAAATATTAATTCTCTAAATTCTTTAGGGGCCCCGCGGGCTGGATAGAATGGCCTGGTGGGCCACATCTGGCCCAGCCCTGGTCTAACCCCATAGACAAGTAGACAGAGGGCAGGACAGGGAAACGAGCAAAAATCAAGAAACGTGCCTCCCGGAACAAACCACCAAGAAAACTGGAAGATTTTCCACTTCTTTCAGCCTTCAGATCAAAACTGGGTACCTTTCTGGAAAGGCCGTTTGGTTAAATACATGTTTTAGGGCTCAGTGCAGGACGTGCAGGATGCAAGTCTCTTGTCTGTGCTAACTAAGAGGACTTTCCCTGTGTTGGTACAGCACCTACTGTGACTGGGGCTTGACTTGGGCACTCTTGTGTTAAATGCTAGCATGAGCTCTGTGTAGAGCTGCAAACCTGTGTGCCAGACTCCTGCACAGGGGCATATTTCACACCACAACATATATTATAGCCTCCCAAATCCTACCAAAACAAAACTTTCCACTGCACACACCGTTCTCCCCCTGGGGAGAGGATGAGAGAGAGAATGAACCCCACGTGACAGATGTTAATCGCATCATTTAATGCACTACTGGAAGGCACTCAGATCTGAGGGCGGTATAAGAACCTATATAGAATAGAATAGGCTATTGTTGCTTATTTCTAGTAGCACCCGCAGTTGAAGGTATAGCGCTGGGGAATGTGCAATTCAGGACATGTTCTGTATGAATGTGTAAATCACGCTCCTTAAATGTGGAATTTTGAAATCTATATGCAATGAATATGCCCATTTATAGCACAAACGCTGGGGGGGTAAAAACCTAACGTCGCATGTTGCAGCCTTTTGGAACGCAAATGGAAAGATACCCACAGAAGACAATTTCTTATTGTCTGGAGCAGTATAAAGGATTCTTTGATTTAAATTTTTTGGGGGGGGGCATGGAGAGAGTCCAAGGAGAGAAAACCAAGTAACTTGGGCCTTCCAAATGACTATGCTTTAGCACCTTTGTGTTAAAAAACCCCCAGAGTTTGAATATGTGGTACACTGAAAACCCATTCATATTTTAATTCCAAATGAGAAAAGTTTGTCTTTGAAAAACAGTTTTCAGATGACAGAGAATTGTGTATCCGCAGCAGAAATAGCATTCCACAGTTTAACCTGCTGATTGAATCCCACCTTTCTGACCCGGGAAAGTGTAATTGCACCAAACAGGTGGTCTCGAAAGGCAGATTTCACTGGACATGAAAATCAGGTTCCCCGTCCATAACCCAATGTGGGAAAGAATTGAGGCAAGATGACTAATGGTTCATAAAAGTAGCAAACTTATTGACTAATAGAATTCTTAGTCATGAAGTCTCCATGTTCCATGCATACCGAAATCAAAGCAATTACTGATTTAAATGAAGCTGGAATCCATGGTGCAGAAAATGCTTGTTTTAGCGTAAGATTGGACAGAGGTGAATGACCTGTAAAACCTCTGGTAATAAAAGCTCTTCACAGCTTGCAGTGTTTCACTGGATGGTAATTGCTGCAGTCTGTGATATGGATCTGGCTGTGTTAATGATGCACTGTTCCTTTTCATAGGACTCATTTAAGCTTCACATTTTTCAGAGATTTCAAAGAAACAAGGCACACTAGAAATTAACACATTAACACTGACATTTTATCACTTTGCATATTAAAAAAATTATTAAAGATTTTCAAAGGCTATTGATTAATCAGAGTCCTTCGGTCCTGGTCGCTTTGGAAGGACGGTTCATTTGTGTGTCCGTGTGCTCAGAAGTCGACATGCAGCATTTGTTGATTTAGGTTGGCCTCGGTCTAACCAGCACCTTGAGATGCTGTAAGATTCGTATTTTTCTTGGGCCCTTTAGAGCAAAATTCACATTGGAAAATTGATTTCAGGCTAAAAGGAAAAGGGATCCTATTAGTTCAGAGGTTGGGAAGCTTGTTGAGTGGGGGTTGCTGGATGATTTTTGTGATTCTTGTTAAATATTTCAGTTGGGAAGTTCTGGACCGTATGTGTTTCACTCCCGCTCCCAGCAAGAATAACTCTGGTAATGGAAAGAGGTTTCATAGTTTCTAGGGTTGGAAGGGACCTGAGAAGATCATCTAGTCCGACCCCTTCCATGGCAGGGGGTCGGACTAGGTGTTTCTTGTCTGTGTCAGACTATTTTTCCCAGACTAAATTCTTGGTTCACGACAGTCTGTGATGGTAGTGAGGGAAAACTCTGTTCTGCCTTTGTGCTGCTTGCAACTTGGGAGCCGAAAATAAAATATGCTGAGAATAAACTGCCAAAGGTAAAGGGCTCGGGAAGTGGCTGTCTTGAACTGGCATTAAATCTCCAGTGATGGGGTTGGCAGAGAAGGTCTGTTTTGCTGAAATGCTTTTTAGGAGCTCAATAACTATCCATCGAGGGATGGATAGTTCTCCATTCCCTTCTAGCACATGCAATTTTTTGTGGATGAGATGCGAGGCTGTGCTCCCTAGGGTCTCCAGAATTAATTTCTTTCCCTGACCCAAGAGGCTGATCCAGCCTGACCTCTAGTACTGCAGGGTAAGCGAGGTCAGCAAAAAGGAGCGGAGGGGACTAGGAGTAAATGATAAGGAGCCCTCGCCACTTAGAGTTTGAACAATACGGAAATGGCATTTCCAGGTAACTTAATCACAGGATGGTATCTGACTGAATATCAGCACCAAGATTCAATTACCAGCTGCGCTAACACTGCCCCTGGGGAGCATTGTTTCAGCTTTCCCCATACAGTTTTGTACTCTGAGCACCGAGGTCCAGCTAATAGGCAGGTGCACATCCACATTGCACTGGGGATGCGCAGAGACACTTTTCATGGACCTCTGCAGCCCGACGAGGGGAGCTTTTGCGCTGCCAAACTTCTTCCTGGTCCTTAAAGCTTTGGGTACCCAGCGTCATCTCCTGCCACAAGGAGCTGGGCTGTGAAGCAGGGCAATTTATGTGACCCCCAGAAACGCACAAGTGTAGTTTGCAGTGGGGCTAAACGTGTTGTTCCGTCATAACCCTTTATATTTCATGCACTCATAAGAAAACCTATGGAGATGCGTTCCTGTATCGCTGCCCGTAAAGTATGGCGCATTTACCATTCCTTTTTTTACAGGCAGGGAAAACGAGACCCAGAGAGGTGGGAGTGACTTGCTAAGAAACCAGGCAGGGACAAATTCAGCCCTGAGCCAGGGATCTGGTGCGCAGAAGTCATTCACAACTACTCTGATGGCTGCTTATGCAATTAAAGGGGTGCAGAGCTTGGGCACTGGACTGAGGTTGGCTTTAATCAGCAGTGAGCTGCGAGCAGAGCAAAGATTAGACTCGAGCACAGCTTTCCTGTCCGCTTTCTGTAGCCAACAGCGCAAAAGGCAGCGATGGGGCTAGCATCGCATCCAGCCACCTTCACCTCCCCAGCTTGAATGACCAGGGACCCATTTCTAGCTGAGTCAACAGGGCACTGCCTTCAGCACAGCCTGCAGCAGGTCCCCAACTCACCCTCAGCTGTAGGAAGACAGCTCCACCGCTCTGCCACCAGGATCTGGCTCAAAGTCCAAATAAAATCACTCTTTTTTGTCTGTAGCCTCCTACATGTTAACCTCTCTGCAGTGACTGCAGTAGTGAATGAACTAATTAGTGTATGTGTGTGTGTGCGTGTGCATGCACAGAAATGTACCCAAATGATTTGAGATTTTCTCTGTTATTTATTGTAAGGGAAGTCCACATCCAGCCTACCAATGCTTAGCAACTTCAAATTAAATATAAAAATATGTCAGGGCACAAAGTGGGTCTGGATTAGTACTGGGCCATTGTCTTCTTGAGCCTGGCACCAATCCAGCCATGATCATCAGGTTATTACCATGTGACAACTATTCAGTGGCTTTTTGTTTCCTAACCCATTTCACAGCCTCTACCATACAAAATCACCATCACAACAGATGCGAGCTGATCTTCTCTACAGCACTCTGCCAAGCTGTGCCGAAGTTTGGCTGTCACGGAGAGCACGCCACTCTCTCACCCCTTACAGGTGGTCTTTTTAGGTCAGGGAAGAGTCATGTTGATCAAACAGCCCGAGGAAGCTGCCACTTCACTTTGTGTAGCTGAGTGTATTCTGCGCACAGGGAAATTTGGTCTGCAAAACCTTCCAGCAGCACTGAATCCCCACGGGAATGTGCAATAAGAATATTGGCGTGTCCTTGCAGGTCTGGGCAAAAACTGCCTACTTCTGCGAGAAGTTTCAGAAAAACAAAAATCGGTTTTTTTTTTAAAAGCTGAACTTCCCCTTGAAAACATTTTCCATTTTTCTATGCAGAAACCTTTCTTTTTCCAGAAATCATTTTCTGTTTTTTTTTTCCTTTTCCACTAAATGAAATTTTTTTCTTGAAAACTTTGTTTCTGATAAAAGGCGAATTGCTATGGCAAAATCTCTGGGGGGGCTTCATTTGGTCCCCAGACTCCCCCCCCGGTCTTACACTTTTTCCTTTGTGGCTTATCCAGGTGTGAGATGCAGGTTTCTGGCTTGCACACCTGTCCTCTGCTGCGTAAGGCAGCCAGCAGCCCAAGGCTGCTTCTCCCTTCCCCTCCACTGTATTTATCTCTGGCTACTAGACAGCAAAGATTGATCTGTTGCATGTGTCTCAAAGTGGTATTTGACTGTATGCATGGAAACAGCCAGGCAAGGGCTGTCAGCATTGTCAGCTCGGAATAACAAGTCCCAGAGACGGAGAGAGCAAGCTGATCTCTCCTACCTCCAGAGCGGAGCGTGGGTATCCTCTGCCAGAGATGGGGAGAGGAGCCGCCGCATTACCTACAGCCCCAATAAGGAAAGCAGTTCCTCAAGCAGCCCTCTAATTTAAGCAGCTCCTTTTCCCCTCCGCAGCGCATCGACAGTGCACCCTTCCCAGCCACCTCTCGCCAGCCCAGCGCCAGCCGCACTTCGGCAGATAATGAGTGCGAGTTTAAAAAACTTAAAGCCTCTTCCCGCGAGCTGGTGACTGACACAAATGGAGTTCATATTTAATCATCTGTTAACTCGTTGTCTATTATAGCACTTTAATAGCACCATAGATATTCTTAATGAAGCATGATTTAAGGTATTTACAGCTTCGGGACCGACAGACATCACTCACAGTGTGCAGGTAATGAGGCGTAAAACAGCTCTCGAAACCGTAAAAATGAGAAAGAGAGAGAAAGAGAGAGAGAGAGAGAGTGCGAGCAGGCGAGGAGGTAGAGGCTGAATTGTTCCAGGGTTTGTTTTAAAATGTTTAGGCATTTAAAGTCATTTTAGCTTTTCAGAGGTGTCTGGTAGCACAGGGTTCAGCAATTACCACCGCCATGCGGCTCCCCTCATGCCAGAGGAGTTCACGGCTCCAAATAATGGCTCTGGTTTGCTGGCATCCCTCCTGGTGCGTTGCTCTCGTGCGGAGGGAGAGGCCTGTGTGCTCATGTGCACAAGTCGGCAAGGGCAGCCTGCCGAGTCCAGCTCTCCAGGGCGGACAGTGAGGCCTCACCAGTCTGGGGTGCCTGCACCTGGCCAGGTGAGTGGGTCTTGGTTAGCCCCAGCTTGGCATTGGAGGGACATGCCTTGCTTTGGCTTTCTTCATAGGAGATCACTTCTTAAAAGTGGCCACCTACAGCCCCAGGACAGGGCAAGAGCCCCAACACTGATCTGGGGCTCTGTGGGGCAGGAACCATCGGAGCCCATCTCCACTGTCTCGCCCTGCGCTAAGGGAGCTGGTGGGAGCCTGAGCCGACAGCACCAGCGTGGGCTGGCGGTAGTCGGATGGGGTTTGTGGCAGAAAGCCACCTTGGTTTCTCCCCAAAAATCTCTGTCCTGTGACACTGTGATTTAAATCTCTGTGCTGTGACCATTCAATTAGGATGGGCCCAGCACACAGGGGACCACACCCTCAGCCTGTCT
>NW_017728965.1:2445493-2489095 GCF_001723915.1 Gavialis gangeticus
GGAGGGATACGAACACCCAGCTGTGTTCCTGAGGTGGGATCTCTGCACCCGCCACAGGGTTCGCCTTGCAGGCTCCTTGCTGTGATGTCCTCACTTTGTGGGGGAAGCTGGCCAAGTCCTGGCATCCCTGATGGCATCGTGCCATGGTTCCTTGCCAGGCTTCGCTCTCAGAAAGTTGCATCTCCCGCCTCTCCGTCAGAGGGGAGCCAGAGCTGGTGGTCTACGGGAGGATGGTGAATGGTTTCCTCCAGTGAAGAAAACCTCAAGCTGGTTTGCTTCTCAACCTCAGCCCTTCTTCCTGGGACCCTCACACAGGGCTGAGCTCTGGGGACAATGGCTTTCTCTTGCTTCTGCTTGAAAGTCACTTTTTTGGGGCAGGGCAGCTGCATGATCATTTTGAGATCCGTCCCAACCCCCAAGGCTTAGGTTGGCCTCGATTTGTAAGAGTGCTGGTTTCCCAGAGCGCCAGGACAAGGAAGCATCAATGGAATCGGTAAGAGAGCGAATTCAGAGCCGGAAACGGAAATACTTTTTGTGCACAGTGTGCAATTAGATGCCAGAGCTTATTGACACAGAGACCAAAAACCTTTAGCAAGACTCCAAAGGGTTTGGGCATGCCTATGGAGAACAAGGCTATATGCTAGCCAATATTGGAAACAATGCTAATCCTCCATGCTACAGGGCTTGAAGCCATCTCCAGCAACTTGACATAAGGAGCTTTCTGCTTCTGCTTGGGAAGCCCTAATGGGTTTGGGCAGACAAAGGATCTGATCTGGCCTGGAAGTTTCTGTGCTTGCAGCATTGTAATACAGGAGAATTTGGATGCAGTAGTGGAGCACTGACGTTTGATGGTGGGGAGCCATGTTTCACAGGCCATTTGGAGAATGTGAACATGACCTACTTCAACTCTCAAAGATTTCCCTTCACTCTCCCTTTGGCACTTCCATAGCTTCCATCAGCCCAACATTGGAAACTCCCTTTTCTTGCCAGTTCTCGTGCTGTGACATACCCCAACCCCAATCTGGCCAAGCCTAGACGAGCCTAGATCAAGACTCATGCCCATCCTCCAGAATGGCTGTCTGCTCCCCCGCTTCTCTGTCTCCTGTACCACCGGGGAGGGACTCCTAGGACCCAACACGCCGAGTCCTGCATTCAGATGCACTGGGGCAGGCCAGCATTTGCACCAATCTTGCTATTGTGTTCAAAGCAGGAGTAAAGCCTCAGTTTGAGCTCAAGTTAAGCGAAGTTGTGCACAGTTGGGGATCAGCAGAGATGCATCCCTGGATGGGAGCAGTTCCCAGGCAGGGACGGGGTAAAGGACAGCCAGGATCCTCTGTAGTGTTGTGGATCTAGACAAGGGCTCCCGAATTGCCCTCCTTCAATCTCTTTCTGGGACAGCAGCATTTGATGTTCACTGAGCCCAGGTGTAAATGGCTGTGGCAGTGAGCAGGGAAGCAGGCCTCCGGCATGCAGCCATGCAGAGCTGACCCCTTGGCTTGGGGCTGGGGAAGGATGGTCTTTTGCTTTGCTGATTGTTTTCAAATGTTGCCCAGCAAGATCTGGGGGTTTTTTTGTTGTTGTTTTGTTTTTTTTTAAAGCCCAAGACTGAAAATAATTTGTGACTGAGGTGCCATTTCGCATCAAAATACTTTTCAGCAAATGTCAAATGTCACCAATCGACATGTCCCCCCGTGTGACGGTAATGGGGCTGGAAGGCTGCGCTCTGTCACAGGGAGCGCTCGCCTCCTGCTTCCTCCTCGCGCATTCGTTTTAAAATGCGTCGAGTCTCCCCAGTTAATGCTGTGGCTTCCTTGCCTCCAAACAGGCACGCCTGCCTCGCTTCCAGGCACCGTCCCACAGCTGAGCAGAAATCCAGGGCAAGAGCGTGGCAGTAACCAAGTGGTGTCTTACCTGGGAAACCCAAACACAGCTGGTGGGAAGGTTTGGGGAAGAGAGATGAATTCACCACCAGTCACAAGCATCAAGCTGAAGACCGAGGGGCCGCAGCCTCCCTTGGCTGTGTGTCATCCTGGCTGGGGTTTGTTTGTGTGTGGACGTGTTTTTTAACTTGCCTTTTAGCTGCCACTTGATGCATTTAGCTTCCTTCCAGCAGACCTGTCTTAGAGGGCCTGTAAGCACACTGTCCAATTACTCCTCCTGTTTGCTAGAGATGATGAAGTGAGTGTGTAGGGGGAAACGAAAGCGGAATTGGCCTTTCCAGGGTTTGTTTTTTTTAAAAAAATTTTTTACATTTATAAATACTCTTTATTTCCAGAAAAATGAAAAGTATAAATTTGGCGTCGTCATTGTCAGTTGCAGCCAATTCAGTGCTGCCGTGAAGGAAGCAGCTTCGCTTCCCAACACAAATCTTATTTTCCATCTCTGCTGTTTTGGTTTTAAGCATAATACTGCATAGGCGGACTTTACCATTTATAGACCGTGCCAGGAAAAGACTAAAGAGGCAGATCCTGATCTCTTCTGCACCAGGACAATTTTGCAGAGTTCAGTTCTGTCACTCCAGTTTTACCTGGGGGTAACCATAACCTAAATGCCACCCCAAGCTGTTGTCCCTCGTGGATAATTAGTGGTTTTTTTCCTCTTTGCCCGAGCCCACCCTCATGCCACAACCTCTCAGTCGATGAAGAAATTCCCAGCCAGTTTTAGCTGACCACAACTTCAGGTGAACCCAAAAGCTTCCTGAAAAGTGCTTTTTTTTTTTTTTTTTTTTTAAATACAAAGGGCTAATGCCTGTTTAATGCATGCATACATGCATCTTAATGAAAGGAGGAGGGTTATATTACTCACACTAGATTATTGCCATTGATGTTTGCGAGCTAGGATCTGTTGCTGCCTGTATTCCTATTGCATTGGTACTAACAGGTCTTGCAAATAGATGCTGAGAGCCAAACAGACCCTGAGAACGTGATGTTACCTTCTACTTAATAACACAACCAGTTTAGTATAGCCCTGGATGTTTTATCACACCAAACTTAAGTCTGTTTTGCCATGCAAAAAAACCCCAAGCACTCTCTTTTCATAGTAAATAAGCCCTTTTCTTAAGGCATCTACAGGGTTCGGTCTGGGCATGGATTTTCTAACAAATCGAGGGTTTGACTTCAATGATCCTGGATTAATCAATTATTAGAAGAGCGTTAGGCTGTGTAAATATTTGGCTGTCTTAACTCTGACTGGCCCTTGGGGCAGAGTATGTACATTAGGCTGCCTAGCAAACAGCTCTGCCACACGGCAGATCAGGCTGAATTTCCAGGCTGTTATAAAGCTGCTATAGGTTCCCTGAGGCATTTCAGAGCACAGAGGGGGGACAGGGGATTGCCGGTCTAGTGGCTAGAGCACAGGACTCAGGGGTGTGGAGACGGGGTCTGATTTCCCATTTTTGGTGCTTGTCCCCTGGGGCAAGCCACTCTGCGTCTCTGTGCCTCTGCACATCTTTCTGCTCAACAGGGTTAATATCACTGACCTATTTTACAGGGGAGGGGAGCGTGGATCTTGAGCTGAGGATATAGCGGGAGAGGAGGTGACCAAGAAACCCTACTTTCGTACTCTACCGCTCTGCTCTTTATGTGTGCTCAGAGTCGCATTGGCTTGCTTACTTGCAAGCGATTTTCTCGCTTGCTTTTCCCTCCCGTTAGCCACAGGAGAGGGAGTTGGAGTTTATCCTCGGTCACACATCAACCACAGAATTGCTAACTCCATGCCCATTATAGAATCCTTATTACTGGTGAGAAGCCAGAAAAAAAACAGATTGACTCTCAGATCCCAGCTTGCGCTCACAGCACTGGCACCCAGAAGATGGAGATATTCTCAACTGAACAGACCAGATCTGGACGTCAGTGGAGCAATGGCAAGTGTGGAGTGACCTGTTGGAGAGAGGGCCTCATGGTCAGTGAGCTAGGCTGGAAACCCATGTTGAAATCCCTGCTCTGCCAGTGATTTCTCTGTGACCTTGAGCAAGTCTTGTTGGGCAGGATCCTGTCCCACCTATTAGGTGCTTGAGTGTGGTGCTGCTGCATCCTGCTCAAGCGCTGAAAAAGCTGAGAATGTGTCTGCTTTGTCACGTGCTGTCATCTGAACCTCAGGGCTAAGCATAAGCGATTGGTTGGGGTGGGGGGGGCACATGCCCCACCCCCTGACAGGGCTGTCCCTGCCGCCAACACCACTCGTGGTTTCTGCGGGGGTGCCGCCAGACTCAGGAGGCACCAGTCATCCATGGGGCTAAGTCAGAAAAGCTGTGAAGAGGAGGACCCGCCCAACTTGTGCACTAATGTTTTCTTAAGGACCCAGGATGGGTGCAATAGGATCCTGCTTAGGAACCTGCAAGGTGAAATAGGATCTGCTCCTTTGTTTCTTAGTGTCTCGGTTTCCTCGTCTGTACCATGGGCATATTAGCACTTCCATACCTTGCATGTGTGTTGTGGAGGCCAGTGCATTACCAAGTGTGAGATGCTTAGCTGCTACAATAAAGGGGACCTTATGAGTTCCTCAGAGATCCACCTTTCACAGTATAACTCGCTCTTGGATGTTTGCCAATCTCTCCGCTTATTTCTGATGGAAGCTGCTTGATGTTACTATGGTGGATACCTTAGCATCATAGAAAACAAGGGTTGGAAGGGACCTCAGGAGGTCATCAAGTCCAACCCCCTGCTCAAAGCAGCACCGTCCCCAACCTTAGGTGGTTGTAAATGCAAAATAGTACTTCTTTCATGGGAACCAAATGGAGGGGGGCTCAGGTCTGATGTTTTTGAGAGGGTCTGGAACATGATTTAGAAACTGGGACTTGCTCGGTCAACAAAGTGTATTTCTGCTCTTTGAAAGGATCAAGATGTGGGTTGGTAAACACCCCTATCCTCTCTGCTTCACTTTGGAGGGTTTCAATGAAGCGAGGAGGGGAATGGATGCCTCCTAGGTTCTCACCATCTGACTTCAAGTTTTGCCATCAAACGAACCCAAAATCTCCAAGTGGAGCTGGGCCAGCAGCACAGAGCACAGCCTAGTTTTGCACTAAGGTTGAATGGTTTACACAAGACTGTAAAGCCATGTCGTCGGACCCATGCTGAGGTACACAAGCCCTAACACAGACTCTCATCCACTGTAGACTTTGGATTTGCCACTTCTTTCCAGCATACCTTGCATCTCCCTGAATTCACAGACCTCAGAGATGGTGCTAATATATACACATGCTGTATTCGCTTCCCCTCCCAAAGTTTTTAGGTTGCAGTTTGGGGTCAGACTATTTACTCAGCCCCCCTTCAGGAAATCGGTCCCCACACCTTGCATAGCAAGCATGGCCCCTGACTCATTCCTTTGCATTGTTCAGTTACCAGCAGAAATGCGCTAGGCTGCTCAGGCAGTGCATGTGTGGCACTTCCATGGTGCACTTGTTACCTAGGAAACCGCTAGCTCTACATGTGTGTTGCTTAACACCCTATTTGCTTTCATTTGGATAAGTCTTTAATTCCTGTGCAGCCCCATCTCCTCTGGATCTATTGAGCTGCGTATCCTCAGTACATTAATCCCTCTCCATCCTGCCTGCCCGCCTGCCTTGCTGTCTCTGGTTCTGAAAAAGTCCTCGCCTGCTCAGAGCAAGTTTCCAAAACTGTGGATAATCTGAACAGCTCGTGCTTTTAGAAATAATCGTAATTATACATACTGCTGCTTCCCCCCCAGAAACAATTAACAGCTAAACCATAATGCTTAGTCCTTCCATTGTCAAAGCGCCCAGCAGAGGTTAACTAGCTCGCCCCCACCCTCGGCGCAACCGGGTAGTTCTGCATTATCTGGAGAAGCCGAGACGTTCCAGGCCAGATGGTGTTAGCCTCTGCACGGTTATGGGCAGTGCTGGCGATTTGGCAGTCGACGTCCAATGTCCATCTCCTGTACTTGCAGGGGAGCATAGAATAAATGGGAAGGATTGGTGCGTGGTTAAGGCGCTTGAACAGGAGACTGGAGTTCAGTTCTTGGCTCTGCCCCTGATCTCGTGGGTAGCCATGGGTTATAGGTTACCCGAGCCCCCGAAAGGCCAGGGATGTGCCATGGGGAGTGCAGTCCAATAAGACGGTGTGTTGTGTAACCCAGCAGTGGGGTTTCCATGCCAGTGCATGCTGGCTTGGATTCCCTGCACCCTGTTGCACCAGCGCTGGCTGGGATGGAAAAGACGGCCCCAAAGGCTACAGCCAGTTGGTGCCATGTTAGGGGAGAGAATGCAAGCTGGCAGTCGAGACATGGCTCTTTGTACTTTGTTGCCCAATGGGAAAGAGAGACAAAAAGCATAGGCGTTTGACACAAGTCAGGCAGAAACAGCTAGGAGATGGCTTTTCCCTTCTTCTGCCACTTCCCCCATTGCCTGCACCTTCCTTTGGAGAACTGAGAGGAGTGAGGAATTTTCCGATTTCAGCCAGCTTCCCTCCCATCCAATAATCCCTGGGGCTGATTCATGCCTATAAAGCTGAGCATCTCCAGCATCACTGTGGGCTGATTCCCTGTCTGGAGTCTTGACAGGCATTAATGCTGTTAGCCCATGTCAAGGAAAGGTTTTAAAATAAAAAATCCCCAGAGCAGAGCTCCTCTGTCACTTACAGACAGGTACCAGTGCAGTCAGCAGTGCCTGTCCTCAGCATGCAACTCTTCTAGAGTAGAGCAGGGATGGAGGAGTAGTCAGACATGGTGCAATTTCAGAAGCAGGCATGCAATGATCACTCCTGGTGACTGCTGTCACAACTCCTGGGGCCATCCCTGTTTTGGTGGCCAGAGCCAGGGCACTGGAAGTCAAGAGCCTTATCACCAACCAAGGGAGGAGAGTGTGACCTCATTATCAGAGCAGGAGATGGAGGGGCAAAACTTCCAGGTTCATTTTCTTGCCCCTGCCACGGCTTTGTTGAGATGCAAGCTGGTTTTCCTGTCTGCTGCTTGGGTGGTGATAATACTTAAGACGTTGGGGCACCAAGAAGATGAATGTGTGTCCACAAAAAGCTTTGCTACCTTTAGGTGGGAGGTGTAGCATTGCTTGTCAGGATGCCGTCCAGGTAATGCTGTGAGATAAACTTTTGCTTGAGCTTCAAACTTCAGGTATACTGAGCCTAGTGCATTGTTTCCCCTGCATCCTGGAAGCCTCCCATCCCTCAGCAGGCATGGAAGTGACACACGCCTTTGGTGCAAGACTGGGCGTGGCCCAAAAGAAGCTGTTCTTGCATCGGTTCTTGCCCAGCCAAAAGCCTCATAATTTGCAAGAGTGACAGTCCTAAGGCACATCTCAAGGGGTTTGCGTGAGCTTCAGGGAAGCATCCCCAATCCTCACTTCTCACTGAGATGAGCCAACTCTTCTCTGTTTACCTTTAGCTGCAAAGCACCTTGAAATGACTTCTGCATAGTGCAGAGTAAAGGTGCCTTGGAGAGCCAGATGCTTCCTCTCCACCCCACAAAGTTACTCTCAATCAGGGGGGCTTCCCAGACTCTACAGAGCTGTCCTCAAGCCCTGGCCCCAGTCCCTGATGTAAGGGAGTGCATTGGACTTGTGGCCAGAGCGTGCTGTTTGGTAGCCACCCTCTGGTTCTCAGAGAACATGAGAGTAGCCCTGGACTTCCTGCACAGCCCAAGAGTATGGGGAGTGGAGAAGGAGCATACTGTTCCCCCCTGCAGCCCATACCAAGCACAGGGGAAAAATGACTAAGGGTTTTCAATGATGAACAAATTACCATGAGTTTTAAGGGGGCATGGTCTTAGCACGCATTAGCGGCTCTAGAGTAGCTACCCACACTTTCCGTACAGTAAAGCCAACCCACCCTCTCCCTAACAGTCTAGCTATCCTGGTTTAGCTTTCACTCCCCATAGGGTTCTTTAAAAAAAAAAAAAAATCCATTTCCAGAGCCAAATCAGTTCTGAATTAAGTTCCAAATTGTGACGGAGCAGAGCTCAGCCATTCAAGTCTGTGTGGCGCAGAGGTGGGCAAAATGCAGCCCGGGGGCCGGATGCGGCCGGCCAGGCCATTCTATCTGGCCTGCAGGGCCCCTAAAAAATTTAGAAAGTTAATATTTATCTGCCCCTGGCTGCCTGTCATGCGGCCCTTGATGCCTTGCCAAAACTCAGTAAGCGGCCCTCCGCCCGAAATACTTGCCCACCCCTGGTGTGGCGCTACTTCAGTCCGGGGCGTCACATACTCCCAAATCCATGGCAGGCATCCTACATGCAATCCCCAAGCCTGGAGGCCTTGGAGTTCAGGTACCCCCCAGTCTCGCTTACTCTTAGCCAAAAGGCTGAAGAAACAAGGTAGGGGGAAAGCCTGAAAGCAATCCTGGTAGAGGGAAACCCAGAAAGCAAAATGGGTAAAAGCATGCATGGAGCAGCTGCCATGTAGTAAGTCTCAACTTGTCGCTGTGTGTTTCAACGCGCTCCTGAATCCCCAAAGGGATGGGGGGAGCTCAGGCTACCCGCTGACCTCTGTCCAAGTCGAATGCATCCAGTGTGGGAACGGTCAGGCCCTTCCTGCTTGTTCCTGCGCAGCTCCATACTGGGAACCATGTGTCTGGGGTGAATCCAGGTATCGTGTAACTTGTCCTGGAACGTGAGAAAGCCGGCCGAGGGGACGCAGCACGCCTGGCGTTGGTACAAGGTGGCTGACCCCTCTTTCCTTGCACAGAAAGGCCTGGCCAGGCCATCCCAAAGCCATGTGCAACACCGCCTTTATAGGCCACAATCTGTACTGAATTCTAAGCCTGCTGTTAACTTCACTCACACTCTATTCTCGTGTTTGCTGTTATTTTTTAACACTTTTTTTTTTTTTTTGCATAAAAGCACTATCCTCTCCCCAGAGCCTGCCTGTAGCGAAGGCATGGTCTGTACAACTGCAATTATTTCAAAGAACAGATGGAGTGAGGAGCAGAAAGTCTGTTAATAGTAATAGAAATGCTACATGTTAACCTGGACAGCACACTATGACAGTCCCATGACTACGCGTTCTGTTCCCACCAGCTGGGCACCGAAGTAGAAACGAGAGATTCACAAATGCAGCATTCAGCCATGTACCCACCTAAAGTTAGAACTCGAATTCCTTCACACTTGCAGTGCAGGATTTTTTCCCCGCCGTGCATGCCAGCCTTCATGCCGCCAGCAAATATTTCTGTTTTATGATGGTTCGAACGCTGGCTTGTGCTCTGCCTCTCAGCGTCAAGAGGCAGGCCGTGCAGGAAGGCAGCAGTTAGCGGTCAGAGCACAGCACTGGGAACAGTCACGTTTTACCCTCAGATCCCACCCTTCACCTTGGGCCGGGGCACCGTGGGCGCTGCTTGCCTCTTATGACCAGGCTCTTTACTTCTCTGTGGTCTTGT
Source organism: Gavialis gangeticus (assembly GCF_001723915.1). Classification (NCBI taxonomy): domain Eukaryota; kingdom Metazoa; phylum Chordata; order Crocodylia; family Gavialidae; genus Gavialis; species Gavialis gangeticus. The sequence continues at coordinate 2,454,832 of NW_017728965.1, forward strand.
CCACACAGAAACCTGCTGCTATTTAACTAAACAATTTAGTTAAGTTTTAGCACAAATGCTTGCAAGGAGACTCCTATTTCAGGTTAAGAGGGTCCTCTTACAGTTCCTAAATGTGGATTAAGCTAATGCAAAATATGTCTAGTTTAAACTGAAATAAGGCATCCTTTGGCTACCTTTTAATGAGATTGTTTTAAGCTCGCACCTGAAATTAAATCAGCGTGACTTTCCCTATAGAAAAGACCGTAGGCTCACTTTTGCCCTCTTTAAAATGAAGATGATACTCAACGAGGTTAAAATGGTGCACTCTGAATAATGGTTTATATCATGGCAGGCGTGGACCAGGGTTGCGTTGCACAAGGTGCCGTATAAACTGTACCACTGAAGAGCTTGCAAGGATACTTCCAGGCTGAGGTTGCTACCTGTGACGAGGGGGGTTTTAGCCACGCAGCTCCTGTGTGATTTGAACAGGAATTACGTGGCTACCTCTTCTCACCAGCTGACAAAATCTCAAGCCCAAAGTACACTGTGCTGGGTGCTGGACTGCTGATGAGCTGATACACGCGTCTTGAAGTCCCATTAGGGTATAGGCCCCTTAGTCTCGGTACTTACTTATCCGTTGCCTTATTGCATCCTGCCACGTCCACCAAGATCAGCAGTTTCTCTTAGCTCAGTGTTCGTAGGTCACTGAACCCAGCCCAGTTTGGGAGAACCAGAATAGGGGGTGAAACCTGTGTGGTTTCCGGCAGGTATCCATCCTGCAAGAACCCTTTTCAGAAGTGTCCCCTGTTAATCATGGGGTGTGCCGGGCATAGAGAGGGGGTGCCCTGCTGTGGGACCTCCCGGGCGGCCAGTTGGGGAGCGCTGGCCCTGGCCAGGCCGCGGTTCTTTTCTGAACAAAGAGAAGGCTTTCTCTTCCAGGGCTGTCAGCCCGGGTCTCTCTAGCTTGTGCACAGATTCACAGAAGTTTAGGGCTGGAAAGGACCGCGTGAGATCATCGGGTCCAGCCTCCCTGCTGTGGGCAGGATGATGGGGAATGTGCTTAAAAAAAAATAGAGATTGCTCATGAAATACAACAGCCCTTTGCTTTAAGGCAGCATCTTTCATCTCAAAACAGCTAAGAGGAGGCCTGGCCCCTTTCATGGATATTGGTGTCATTTATAACACCAGTTAGGACAATGAGACGGGGTTTTAAAGTGCACTTTCTGAAGGCTCTGCACTGACTTTTTTCTTTTTACCCTTTTCACGGTATTACAAAACAGCCAGCTACCATTGCACTGACCTGGTTTTCCCTTCCCAAGACATGTCAGCCCCAACTCACTGGTTCACAGGCTCGTTCTAGCATAAAAGTCAGTGTTTTTGCTTAGTTGGTGCGAAACCTGGGTGTTCAGACCGTTCATACCATTGAACCAGCAGGGCTTGCTGGGAAGGGCTAGCAGATCCTGTTTCCATGCCTGTAGTGAGACTATGTCCCGGTCCCCGTGGAACGCAGGCCTCTGCGCGGAAAGCCCCTTGTGTCACAGCATGTCTCTGTGTTACTCTGTTGTCGAATGTGGTTAACGCACAATTGGGGAAACTTCTCTCAAGTGCCTTGTCTTTTGGACACATTACAAAAGCCCATTCTTCCTCTGCAAGCCCTTGGAGGCATCTTAGGCCACGAGGGATAAAAAGTCAGGAAAGGGGAATTTGGGGACGGCATGAAGCACTCTGCCAGAGGATACGTTGCATTCTTTCTCGCATGCATTTTATGGAGGGATCGCACACGTATGTAACCACGGGGTGCAGTGTGTGTACACCTGTGTGCATGATGAGGGTCCTGGGCTGACAGCCTTTGAGGCTGAAGGTCTCCAGCACAGGCACCAGAAGACAATGTGCTCAGATGGAATAAACTCCCTCCGGGAGTCGGTAGCCGGGCCAGGAAAAGAAACCCCAGGATCCTACGTCCTAGTCCGTTCTGCCCTGACAACTGCTGCACGCTCCCTTCCCAACTCCTGTTTGCCTACTGTAGAATCGCAGAGCCCCTGTGCATAGCTGCCCTTGGGAAGGTTGCCATTCATTTACTGTTGTTTTATTTCCAGAATAAGAGCTACGTGCTGATTATGGCTGATCCAGACGCCCCGAGCAGATCGGATCCGAAGTTCCGCTTCTGGAGGCACTGGCTTGTCATTGACATAAAAGTGAGTACCACGCACATTTTTCCTCTTAACTGTTCTGCCCACGATCACGTCGGTGGGCATCTTGCATGCGTGTTGCTTGATATATTCCTCCAGCCTGCGCGCACGGAAGCGTTGATCATTGTGTTGAGGCAGTAGAGCAGCTCATGGTTTCATTTGGGATGGGGACAAACCCGAAAAGAGCATTTCCAGGACTGTTTCTACTTAGACTTGCTGATGAATGCACCACCTTTCTTCCTCCTCTGGTTCATTCATGGACGTAGGCTCAGTTTGGGCTTGAAATAGCCCGTGCATGGGGCAATGACACACGGTGTATCACAGGTCACCGTAATAATTTTCATGGACACAAGAGGAAGCCCCAAGGAAAAAGAAAGCTGAGAGTAAGCTTCACATAACTGTGTGTTAACAAAAAATGGAGTTTCGTATGGGGGAACGAGGACTTGGTCATTTAGTTCTTGGTCTTGTTGCTGGCCCTTGTTGAGCTCCCACTTCTCTGTTGTACATGTTTTTGGTGCGCTAAACGGAGAAGTAACCTTAGCATTCAGAGGTAAGTGAAATCACGAGCATTATATACTCTGTCAGTCATCTCCTGGTACCTTACATCCAGCATCTCAGTAAGGTAAACCTCTTCTGTACACGCAAGCAATGGTACGCACCTGGTTTAACACGGTGAGACCAAATGGGGAGGGTTGTACTGACAACATGACATGGAGCCAACCTTAGTCCTGGTGGAAATAACTAGTTCTGCTGACCCGGATGCTAGTCTGTCTGCTTCCGGAAGTGCGGAGTCTGGCTCGGTAACACCTGAGTTGGCAACAAATCCATCTCCTGCTTGCTTGCTGGGTGAGATGCTGGGACAGGAATCATTTTGGGTGGCTGACTTGGAGGCTGGTAGAACTGTATAGCACCAAGAATGCATTGTAAAGCCAAGCTACTGGGGAAGGAAGGCCAGATGAGTGCTGGGGTCTGGGTTGCTGCCTTGGGCTGTTGCTGTGGGAGTCTAGTTGGCATACCCTTTTGTGCTGCCTAAGATGAGTGTGCATTGCACACGTACTCTTGGGAGTCAGACCAGGGCCTCTGCTTCCGCGGGGTAGCTCACTCCCATACTGAGGGGTCTTCAAGCCTGCATGCACGTGTGTACATCATTCAGCATGCAGCAAATGAGCATAAGGACATGTTCAGTGGGATGCGTCGGGTAACTCCCTTTAGAAACCACATGGCTCAGCTCGTTACATCAGCTACCTAAGCACCACATTTAGAATATCGGTGCCTCCCTGGAAGCACGGGTTTCAATCCTAGCAGGGTTTGCTCAGGGGTTTCTCTTTCCTGGCATGATGCAGGACAGTGAGGACTTTGTGGCCTGGGGATTTTGCATGCTTTCCTGGACAGACCCTCCAGAGTGGCTCCTGTGTACTTCGTGGAGAGAGCAGAGGTTTTGTGCAATAAGAGCTGCCTGAATAACATTCCCATGCCGTTTGTTCCAGGATTCCCTCCCCCAACACACCGATTGTCAAGTTGGTTATTTATGAATGATTCCCCAACCCCCACCAATGCTACAGAGAGTCGAACAATATTCTACAAGTTGTGCTTTGTGATATTTCTCTATCACTCACCATGCTGTCTATTCACAAATCATTTTCCACCATTCTTTGGCTGGCTTTTCATAAGAACAAGTATTCCTGGCCAACATTTTAATTCTCTCCTCCTCTCGTATTGTGTGTAAATGTCGGCGTGCTTCTCTCCAGAGATGGTTGCATTTCTGTGATCCTTTATGTCAAACCGCACGAGACGGAAGGCTGCTATTGAAATGTAAAATGGTCTGATTATTTAGACAAGTATGCGGTTGTTTGCCTGAGACGCTAGAGCAAAGCTGGGCCAAAAAGGTCAATTATTTTTTGCAAGGAAATTCGGGGGAAAAAATTCAAAAGACATTTTCTTTGATTAAAAAAAAAAAAAGCTAACCTGAAAACTTAATAATTTTGCCAAAGCTGAAACATTCTGCAAAATATTTCATTCGGGCTGAAGTCTTCTGTTGTCAAAACCATGTTTCCTGTGAAAGTGGGTTGCCCACCTCTACCAGAGAGATGAGACTCGCTCTGGTTGCAGCCATTCCAGGACAGATTATGTTCAAGTCTTTTATGTTTCGGCCGATCACAGGACACGGCTGTAGTTCTGCGAGCCTTTTCGTGTAGCGTGGACGGGTCTTGGAGTGGATCTTTCTTTTACTCGTGTTGTCCTCGTTCCGTACGGCGTGAACATGGCAGAAAACCCAGGGCACACCAGGTTGCAGATCTGCACGGCGATTGCTGTTCTACTGTGCTAGGACTCCTCCAGGGACAGGCTGTAAGGATATGCCATTCAGGAATCAAATTCCCCACAAGGAAATGATAAATCAGAAGCAGGCAATGGAAATGAGGAAAACAAAAGCGGGGCCAAAACATGCTTTTGACTGAATCTGTTTGTAGATGCACCATAGACCTGGGAGCCGAGCCCTGGATTCCTTCCCAGCTGTGCCACCCTTTCCCTTTGCTACCGTGGTCAGGTCCTTAAACCTCCTTGCGGCAGCACATGGTGGTAGTGACGCCAGCCTATCTCACCTGAGTGTTACGCCTGGGCTCCTAGTGAGATCCTGTCAGAGAAGGCACAAGTGAAGGCCGGTGTTGTTATTTTTGTGCAAAACCTTTTGCACCGGTCCCAAACCTTTACTTCTTGCATTATCAGTCCATTTAGAGAAACAGTATTGAGAAAAGCAGTTTCTTCCTCTCTCTGTTGCCTGCCTTTATTTTATTTTTTAAAAGATGAGGTGTTCGGTGTTTCGGCTCCAGTTCAATCTAACTAATAATCTGAGTACTAAAGTCTAATTAAGATATCAATTAATTTGCAGCATGCATTTAACAAGAAATATCTAGTCATTCTCGTCTATTATTCTCTGAAATTACTGCTAAGGGCTTCTTGTACAGATACCTTAATTAGACTTTTTATTGTTAATGGGAATATTGAGCAAATTAAAATTGGATATTAATACTTTCCATGAATTTCATAATTGGCTAAAAAAATAACGCATTCAGAATAATTGCAGAGACTTGTGTACATTTTTTTTTCAAAAAAGAAAAAAAAAATCCTTCACAGGAGCCCTTCTGCATTTCTAACAACAGGGTCCTGAAAGTCTCTCATTAATTTTAATATTTACTAAACGCCAAAAAAACGGAGCTCATGTTTTCCCTTCTGTGCATAGATCCTTCCGATGCATTGGCTACTGCTAATTATTGTGGTTATTTTTTTTTTTCAAATAAAGGATCTAAGGAAAGCAGGGAAATTCAAGATTCAGGCTCAGTTCTGTTCTGCAAAGCAAGTCTGTTCCCATGTCAGGAGGAGTTTTTTTCCTGGCAGCTGGGCAGTTCTGCTTCCATTCCTAACCAAAAAGTATGGCAGGTGGAAACCTGCTCGCCGGCCTCTTTCCAAAGCTGTTAAAAGGCCGAATGGCAGTTCATGCCGACAAGGGGCCAAACTTCACTGGGCAGAGGGGATGGTCTTAAATATAGCTGCATCACATTTCCGGTTTCTAATCGGCATTGATAAAGCCCAGGAGAACAATCAGTGAGAACAATTCTGGGCCCTAGGGTCAAATTTGCAAAGATATGTAGGTGCCTAGAGATCCATTAAGGCGCTTAGGGGTTTTTAGATCTTCTGCCTAACTCCCATCCATTTCGGTCAGATTTAGGTATCTCCAGGCTTTTGCAAATCTAGTGACAGCCCACATCCTCAGAGGTACTTAAGTACCTCCAAATATCTATCTTTACAAGTCTCCCCCCCTACAATCTATACCAATCATTTCTGTAGGAAATAGTAGGCTCTTCTCTAAGGAGCCTCTGTTGGTCTGCGCACACATTGGCAACGAAGTCACTTGTGGGTTTTTAACTTGAACCTCAAGTTCATTTGGTGCACATCCGCCTGTGGTTACTCTTATTTCAGGTTAAAAGTGGCTCGTGACAATTCAGCTCAAGGCAGTGGTTTGTGTGTGGGCAAGGCCCTGCGGTTCAGGACCAGTGGTGTGGCCTACTGGTGAAAGCCTGCAGAAGCGTGTCAGAAGATCAGAGCTCTGATCTCAGCTGTGGCACGGACATCCGCCCTCTCTTCAGGGCTGAGGGCAAGTCATTTAATCTCAGCTGAAACATGGAGGAGATTGTGGTCCCCGGGGGAAGCTCAGTTCACTAACAGGTGTACAGCGCTCTGAGCCACGGTTGCAGAAGTGCGTGAGCTGCAGTACCTTGGCCCTCCACCACGCTTTGGCTTGTGCACTGAATTCCCTTGTCGAGGTGGGTTTTGGTCGGCAGCATTTTGTCGCTCGGCGTGGCTGAGTCTGCAGAGCCCCTTCTGCCGCGCAGCTTGCCGCTCCCTTATCAGCAGCGGCGACACTGTTTCTCTGATTGTCAAACACGAAAGATGCTTTCACTCCCATTCAAAATAATTTAAATAAAAATGTTGCTACAAAGTGGAATAATATCTTTTGATGAATGTTTTTAAAGCCCTTTAGGTTTTCATGGTAATTTGCAGTGTAAAATTATTTGGAGATAAGAGCCAAATTAGCTCTTATAGGCGGAGGTCGATATGTCCCGTTATCCATGCAAGCAGTGTTTAAACATAATCAGCCTTTACTCTAATGCAGCATAATTGTTCATTTGAAATCGCTTTTTTTTTCTTTTTTTTTTTTACTCTATTCAATGAGTCATTAAAATATTCAAAGGATAATGCAGTGAATTGGAAATGAATTTATCACATTATCCTGTATGTGCTGTAGAGCATCAGGTAACTAGGCAGAGTCTGAACCAGTTTACAGAGAAATCCAGTAAACAAGGCTTTTCATTTTGTATTCAGCAGGGAGAGAAAAAGAAGGCAGAAAATACTGTCCTTCAAATAGCATGCTTTACTTGATTCTTCCCCCACCTCGGGGAGGGGGAGAGTGAGAGCAGTGAATTTGTACTCCACTAAAGCCTTGCTGTTTTAACTTTATTTTTATCAAAATATGTTTGTAACAGAAAGTCGTTATGGAAACCATCTCTGCCAGCCAGGAGAATTCCTGCCGGAGATGGAGCGAGCGCAGGGAGAGGCCCACCCTGGTTCTGTTCTGTTGCTTGGCAGAGTTGGCCGTCGTTCGGCACGAACGGGGAGGGTAGCAAGATTTCCAGGGAAACCGAGGCAAGGCAAGGCTCCTCGCAGGTGGGATCGAACGAGTCGGCAGCGATGCGCAAAATAGGCCCCCCTCCCGCCCAGATGCTCGACTTCCAGCCACTGGACGACTGAACTTTGTTTAGAGGCCAGGAGCGCCGACTTGCAATTCCCTCTGCTCTAATCGCTGTATCGCTGGTCCTACCCGGAGCTGGGAAAAGACCCCACGAGACCTCCCCGCACCTGCTTTCCTCACCACTAGAGAACCCGCTCGCAGTCTTGCTGCCCATCTTGCCGGGGTCGTCTGACCCCAGCGGTCTTCCCTGCCCGAGTGAAGGGGGGCCGGAGCCAAGGTCCCCTCCATTCCCTAACAGCTAGGAAGCTGTCTGGCCACCTCACAGTCATGACTCCAGCTGATGGTTTGGGATGTCTTTGGGAACCCAGCCCCACGCTCTCGCTCTTCTGGAAAGCCATCTGGGGATGGAGAGGAGGGAGCAGGTAGCGGGCCTGACCATCCCCTGGGTGGGACTCAGCACCTTGTCCCTCTGCTCTCCAGGTGTTCTCATTAGGGACACCGATGCCTGAAGGTGAAGCAGCAGGGACTGTTAAGGAAACAATCTGTTCAGCGAGGAACGTGGTATTCAGACAGCTGTTCCTTCTGTGCAGTATGGTAGCAGTGTGAAAAGAGTGCCCCAGTAGGGTGTTAGGCTAGCAAGCTGCTTGCATGCTACGGAAAGAGGAGCTGCTTTGTCAGCAGTGAACTCCTAATCCCAGGCATGTGGATCAGAGAGCAGGGCCACCTCCAAGGATGCCGAGGAGGCATCGCCTTGCTCTGAAGACAACAGCCCCAGGAGCGAGGGCACCAGCGCCCTGCACCGGGGCTGTTTCACGCCCAGAGATTTCGCTAGCAATTTACTTCCATGCCATTTGAATTTGTCAGTGTATTTCCTCTTATTGGTTGATAAACAGGTTCTGGGTTGCAAGTGTCACCATAGAAACAGGTGCTATCTTAAGCAAACAAGAGCTTTATTAACCTTAAAAGTTAAGGAATTTTCGCGAGATTCGAGGCAGGGGCTGAGAGGGAAGCTAGGGGCTTGCTGGGGAGGGGAAAGGCTGCTGCCTGCTTGCTTCTGTGTTTTTTCCAGTGCATATGCCAGGTTGTCTCCTGGAGCACAATTGGAGTGTCTGGATCAGTCTCCCCTGCTGTGTGTTTCCACACACCTGGTGAGTGGACATTTCCACTCTCACACTTTTTACATTTTCTCTGTGTTCCCCAGCTGGTTGCAAGAAGCCCTGACACTCCCCAAGCTGGGCTCTGCCCTGCCCTGCCATTTCAGAATAGCTCTTTGACCCTTTCAGCTTGCACGCTCACCCCCCCACGGCTCAAATGGGGGTTATGATCTGGGTGCAGGAATCGGTGCGGGGAATACACCAATGTGTGATGGCAGGAGGTCAGGATGGTCACTTCCGGCCTCAAAAGGGTACCGGTCTCCCTTCTGCCTGGCAATCTATGCTAAGACAGGAGTCTCCCAGCTACGCTGGTTTTCTGTCCCTTCCCTTGCTGAGCTGACAGGAGAACAGACAAAAATACCAGTCCCTAATGGGAGCAAATCCATTTACGGCATATAAACGGGGGCTGTCGCATACCTGTGTTTATGCAGAACCTAGCACAGGGGGACCCCGAGTTTAACTTAAAGCTTTCAGCACCACCAGCATATGTACGAATGCTCATTAAAAATATAAACAGCCGGTGTTAATTACTCACCATCACGATTTCTGTTCCAGTAGTACATGAGCCCCTGGGCTCCACTGTGCTAAACATAGTATGGGCACGTTAAGAGACATCACCTGAACTGAAGCACTTGCAGCCCAGCTGCATGTTGCCTTCCAAGGGTGCACAGTGCTAGCACAGGGAGGAGGTAGAAATAGTCTAAAGGTCACTCCCTGGGGCGAGAGTCCCCTCTTTGCTTTGGCTGGTCCTGGTGTCATTCAGCACAGCTCCTGTTCACATCCTCTGGAGCTGCGCTGGCTGACGCCAGCCAGGGATCCAGCCCCACATCTCTAGGCTGTCTATGGCATTTCCAAGGAGCCGCCGCTTCAGCGTCTGAGGGCTGATGTTGACTTGCATGTTAGCATTGCAAGAGCGATGCAGCGCAGCCGTGTGCCTGGCCTCTCTGTTGCTCTGAGCGCAGCAAGGCCTACAAAGAAATGCTTTGTGTGTTAGAGGAAAGGACGAAAGAATGCGCACCAGACTGGCAGCGGGTAACAAGACGGGGTCTTTGAACTCCGGGTCACCTGTTTGAATCCAGGTCAGATCTTGATCAATAGCAAAATCAGCGTGCATTGAAATGCCTTTCAGTCATCGCTGTGTGAAACCAGCCTGGGTCTCAGCTCGGTGCTGGAAGGCTAGCCACAAACCCATCATCTCTGCTGGCAGCAGCCAGCTCCCTTGCTGGCAGAGAGGCTGAGGAGCGAATGCACCTGGGAGACTAAACTCCCCTCCCAGCCCTCCAGGGAATCCTTCCAAGGCCGGTGGCCAGGCACGTAGGTTATGCAGTGCAAAGATCTGCTGCCACCCACACCAGAGGAGCCTGCAGTCTCCAGGGCATCTTTCCTGAGAGTTGAATCCATGTACACACATGCCCGCCTACACACACACTCGTACACGTGCTGAACACGAGCTCTTCTGTCAAAGTCCTGATGTGTCGTTTGTCCTCTGAAGTCAAAACTGGGCACGTTCCCCACACTCACGTTGCCTTTCTCTCTTTCACTAATGGTACTCTCTGGATCCATAGCAATGCCTGCTCGAGCCATCCACACCCAGCTCCGCGGCGCACCGGACCACGCCGGAGCCTCCGAGCTAGTTTTGCCGAGGTGGTTTCTGCCTCTGCGAGCCCTGTTTGATCACAGCTCCCTGCTGTGCCAGTGGGATAGACTGCCTCTTTGTAGTAACACTACAGATGTAATAGTTAGTGACTCGGTATTGTTCTTTCTTGCTGGGGCCCTTTGTAGTCTACATTTTGGTTATTAAACCAAGTGTTTGAAAGGGAAAGAACAGACGGAGATGCTGCTTTAATTTATGACTTTGTTTCTTGGGTGCTGTATATAATATTCAGTCCCCTTGTGCAGTTCCTGTCGCTATTTGACGTATAATAATTCCATGAAATCTTTATTTTTAAGGTTTACAAAATAAAGGTCCTAGGAAGTTGAGGTGGCTCTCGGGATCTGCCAGCGTTGGTGTTGCCTTGCTGGTGTGACTGGGTCACTTGCAGGTCTGTAGCCAGGAGCAGATCCCTCCCTCGAAAAAAACTTCTCTTAAATTAGGCTGCACCTCCAGATGGCTCAATAGTACATGCAAAGTGGCACTTAGGCATGCAAAATGGGTAACGGTGCATGCACCATTTGCCTGGGCAAATGCAAGCCTCGCAGGGGCGTTCTAGCCAGCCACTTCCTCCAGGGACGGTTTCCAGGTTTCATTTAGGAATGTAAATGTCACAGAGCAGCAGGCAAATCCGAATCTGATCGCTTTGTGACAAGCCCCCACGTGTTCCACCCCAGGCGCACTGTTTTGTTCATGGGCTCCACTGGATCAGACAGCAGGGCTGGTTGATTCAACCGTCCCTGAGCTCAGGAGCACTCTGGTCTCGGTGCCTCTCTCGAAAAGGGAGAATCCAGCAGCTGCTTGGCCCCAGGGAGAGGATCTTGGGGTGTTTCTGTGCCACTTCCACGGCACGCTCCCTCCCCGGCCCTCCCTTGCTCAGCACACACTGCCCCGGAGATCTCTCAGCCTTGGCTTCCAGCCTTCAGATCAGCAGTGGATGATGTCCTCAGGACATCTCCACAGCCCTATTTCCATGGGCTGGAGGGGGAGCAGGCAGGTAGAGAATGGATCTCATGAATAACATCCCCTGCCCCTCGCCCTGCATGTCTTGTGCCACCACGGCTCAGCCTGACTCTCCCTTGGATCTTGTCCTGCTGGTTGCCCTGCACCTTTTGCACGCCTCCCCTTACTCCTGGCACAGACTTCCTCTTGGTGCATGCCTAGGAACTAAGCATTTCCCCATTGCACTGTCCTCTCACCTCACTGCCTTCTGGGCCCAAGGATTTTGATATCTTCCTGCTCATCCTGGTATCAGCCAGACCAGCCTGCAAGGGCCTAGAAGCAGGGAAATTGTTGCCTTTGGTCTGCACTGTGCCACACTCATAATGGAAAACATGTTTTCTGCTCTTAAATGGCATCCTTCGAAAGGAAAATGTTCCCCATGAGTCAGATGGAGAGGGCAGGAACACTAATCTCAGGTAAGGGTTAGCTCTGCCCCAGGCTCCAAGATCAGTGCTGTGCAATGCCAGGCACCTCTGAACTTGGTGCCTGTGGAAGGCATAGACTGGCTCAGAGGGCACATATTTCTATGACAGGGTTCTGTGTTTAACAGGTTTCCTATGAACAGTATTGGAAGTTGAGTGTCAACTGTTATTATTCACGCTCGGCAAACAGATGGGGTTTAATTGCTGTTACTGTCAGCCTCACTGCAAATACCATGTAAAAAGGGCTTTTGGGCTAATTGTTTTAAAATAAAAGTTCAGAAACTATGTATAGAAATTATAGATCCAATGTATTTTCAAGATCAAACTGTTTATATTACCTTTAAATATAGTCTTTAGTCAACAGCATTATGATCAGTGAGTGAGGGAAGGATACAATGCCACCCTAGGGCCTAAGATGCTGGAACAATATGACAGCAGTAACTTATTACTGATGCAAAAACAACACCAAAATGCGATTGGCCAAAAACTGCAGAAGAATGGGGTTGCTAATCTTTGTAATTTCACGGGCACCATTAGGGCAAAGTGCTGCCTTCATCTCACTCCTAAAAAAAAACAATGCGCATTGCATAGGTTTCTGGAGAGAATGAGAGAGCTGGGAGAGACGTGTGGTCCACAGACGTTGGGAGGGCTGGAGTTTCTCTTTAGTTCCTGAGGGAAGAGGGACAATGAAGTAGGTAGGAGAAAAAAGAAACTGTGTGTGTGTGCGCGCCTGCACGCATACATGTGTGCATGCCTGCATGCATACTGAGTGCATATAGCAGACCCTGGCTGTCGTTCTAATATGGTTTAATTTGTTTTTGGCCAAGCCTGTCATCATCCACATGTGCTTGTGCATGGGTGACCTTTTGCCACCCACAGAGCCTGGGCCCAACCGCATTGGTAAAAGGGCCTCATTTCTCCGTCTCTGTGCCTAGTGCATGATTTAGGGGGGACAAGGAAGGGTTGGCTTTAAATCCACTTTGCACTCCCTGGTGTCTCAGGCTGAACTTCACCCAAGAGCTGTGAGGACCAACACTTGCCCCTAGCATGTGTTGTAGTGTTACAAACGCTCAGCAGTGCCACACCTGGCGCCTGTCCTGGGGGCTCTGCAAAATGCTGCCACCCAGCCCGATGGAGATTCAGATCATGCAGTCACTTGCAAAACTCCCGGACTGTGAAACCATTTCAACAACAGCGTATTTATTGCAAAGGCCAGGCTCTCTGTGCCTTGGAGTGAAAGGGCAGTGCTTCTTATGGAGTGCCTGCTGGAGCTTATTCTTCCCTGACTTGTAATTAATACTCCCAGGTAATTACACTCCTGAGTATTCGAAAACACAGCTACTCAACAACTCCTCCAGGAAACAGAACGCCACTTCAGAGGATAAGGGTAGCTCTGGTATACGGCGTGGGGCCCTGGGTGAATCCCACCTGCCAGTTCTCGGGTACTGCAGAGAAGCAAGGGGAGCAGGGGACAAGGGGGCCAGAACGGGGCTGCTGGGGCTCTGCAAACACATGGGTGAGATGGAAGTGAGTATCCTCATCATCATCTAATCAGCAGAGCTGAGCCGAGCCAGTGGGAGTGGGGAACAACGCTGCCCATCCGGAAAAGCTGCAGTAAGTTACTGCCTACCATGGGTGAGGGGAGGTAGGGAAGCGAGTGGGACTTGCAACCCTGGCCTTCCAGGCTGCCCATGTGAGCTCCTCTTCTTCAGAGGTGGCATGCAGGGCCCAAGACTTGCAGGCCACAGAGGCTTGGAGGAGTGTCCAGATTAGCCCTTCCGAGCTTCACCCTTTGCTGCTTGAAAGAGTGGGATGGGAAGAGGTTTCCTGGGTTGGGCAGTCTGGTTTTTTGGCCATCCTACTCATAGCTGACCAGGCTCCTGGTCTGGCTGGCTTTTCATGCTTGACCAGTGGTGGCTTGGTTGTTTTTTTTTTGAGATCCTTTGAAAAGGAGAAGCAGGTGCATTGAGGCATCTTTTGGCAGCACCTAGAAGATCTCCTGCTCCGTCCCCGGTAGCACTTGGCTGTTCTCATTGCTCCCTGTGGACCATCAGTGACTCCTGCTGCACTTGCACCCCAAGGACGGAAGTGAACTAGGAGGCTGCAGGGAATAGGTATGTGAGTTAGCCTCAGCTTGCTGCCACGGGAGAGATCGCTCTTCTCTGGATCTCAGACTCCGCAGCAGCTGCACAGCAGCAGAAATATACCTTTGCCACTTGAGCGAAGTCAGAGGTTGCCTTTTTACTGCCCAATAGCCATGGAGATGAGGAGAGGAGGAAGACATGGCAGCGTCCAGAGATCACAGCTCAGTAGCTGTCAATCACCGTAGAAAAGTCAGCACGTTCACACCATTCCTGCTCTGTGGTATCTAGGATACCACCTCCTGTCTCTGTCTGTCCATCCTGCTCTCATCGCTGCAGCAGACTTGTCCTTGTTCGTGTCTTGTGCAGCACCAAGTGTGTCACCGACACTCAGAGAGATGTCTGTGGTTACCCACCAGGGCCCTGTGGCAAAAGCTGGCTGTTTGCTGGCTTCTGGTTGTATAGGTGGTTAGCAAGTTGTACGTCCCTGCCCCATGGGCTCCTCTGCCTTTGTGGGTGTGTTTAGGCTGGTGTCTTGTGGGACCTGCCTGGAGGGACAGGAGCCCCGCCAATGACATGTGCCGAATAAATGCAGTGTGCCCCTTCCTGGGCTGCACCAGCTCCCTCCATGCTACCGCCCATGGTTCGTTAGTGAAGGGGGGATGTTGCTGCCCTGTCCCCCATCACACCCACTTCCCAGCACCGCCAGCACCCTCTGAGCACTTGGACCAGCAGAATGCAGCCCTTCCCTTTCCTGTGCATGTGTGAGTGATGCTTGTAGAAGCACTTGGGGCTGCATTCAGGGTGACAGACACTGCCACAGACGTGCATGATATGATTATTATCATTATATTGCCAAGGATCCATGACAAGAGATGATTATGACTGCTACTAAGCGGTTCTCGTAACTATGGATTGCAGTCGGCTCAGTGCTTGCTGCCTCTTCCTCTTGGTGGTCGTCTGTCAAGAGGCCGGCCGGAGCAGCCCACGGGGCAGCCCCTGTTCCGAACCTGCCAGTCAGCTGCCCTGACCATGCCCGGCTTGTCCTTCCTGTGCATGTGGGTTTCCTCATGCCCAAATTTGTAGGCATGATTTTCATGCCAAGGAGTCCTTGCTTTCTCTCCCAGAAAGGCATGAGCAGCTGCCGAGTGGGCTTCCCGCAGCACCAGCTGAGATGAAACTGCCTCAGCCCGAACATGGTGGTGTTGCTTCGGGGAGAGCTCAGTCTTCACAGCCCTTTCTCCTCAGGCTGCCAACAGGTGCCACCTGGGCCAAGGGCTTCCCTGGCGCGGATGCACAATGTGCAGAGCCCTGCTGGGATCATTTCTAGAGCTGGGGGGATGCTGCACAGAGTGCCATGTGATGCTTATAACAGCAGCCATCGCATTTGCTATGGCAGCATCTTAAAGATCACCTGAGATCGGGGCCCGTTGCAACGAGGCACTGCATAAACACAGATCCTGCCTTAAAGAACTGAACAGACCAAATGGGCGACCAGGCAGAGAGGGGCTGAATGCGTGAATATTGGGTTGGATTGTTAAGAATTGGCCTGCACCTGTGCTGGTGCCTGTTTTTTTGTTCATAGCTATCGTAGCAGCTGGGAGAACTGGTACAATTATCATGAAAAGCAAATTCTACATCTGAATATTTCCCCCACGGGAGCGTTCCGGTTGTGTAACAGTGGACGTTTGCGACGGGTGTGCTTGCCACGCTGCAGGTCAGTGGCGGCGCTGCTGTTTGTTAATTGCCCGAGCCGCTCGATCCGGGGAAGGAAACGGCGCCACCCAATTCACGAGACAGACCAAGGCGTCTGGAATGCTGAATATTCAGAAGGAGCCTTTCATGAATGATCTGAAGGCCCAAGACACTCCCGCTGGAGATATTTGCAAATTACTTTGAATAATTAATAAATCTGAGAACTCGGCAAATTGTTCACAGGCGGAAAAAAGGAGAAACGCACCCAGGTGAAATCTGCTCTTGTACAGAGGGCCTAAGTGCCACGTGAGCCCCGTGGGGCAGGTTATTAAATGGCTATAGGCCCCTAAAGAGGCAGCTTGAGGCTCTGTGGGACTTTCAGGTGTCTCACAATTAGAAGGCAGGGCAGATTTGCACCTTAGACATCTTGGTACCTTTGAATGTCCATTAGCTGCCTCCCTGTAGGCACTTATATAGCTTTAAACATTTGGCCCCACATAATACTAATCTAAGGATGTAAATGGTTCCCAGGCCCTCTACAGGGAAGTGAATCCCCCTAACCATCAGTATTTTGCATAGCCTGCCACACAACTGTCAGGCAAATGCCTGAGGGTCTCGTGGGCTGCAATGGAGTTCAGACACGGGTGTCCTGAAAGGACCCTGGTGGCTGCAGCCATTCACTTGCTAACACGTCAGTGCCTGGGCTGTGACAGGAGGTTATGCAATCTGCAGAGAGGGGAGCCCCAGAAGATGCTCCGAGCATGATAGTGAATCAGTCCTGCTGACTTCATTTTCACAGCAGGTATCATCTCTATGCAGATTGGATTTAAGGTTTTTCCTGGATGCTTCTATTTCATTTAACATGCAAAGGCTAATAATTTGTCACAATTCAATAAAGCGGAGGTTACAAACACACTCACTGCTGTTTATTTAAATGATGGTTTGTTAATTAGCTCCTCTTAACGAGGAGAGAATAAATCAGCTAAAATGTACCAAAATGGCACTGCAATATTTTGCAGATTAATTTCATTTCCCAGTTCAGATGCTCTTTGCAGCCATGCTGTTCTGTGCTTTCAATCCCATCCCAACCCATGGAGTCTCAGGGGCTGGACAGGGTTGAGCGGGGTCAGAACGTGGCTGGGAGACCAGGGAAAACTCTGGGGCTGCAGCAAGTGACATTCATGTAGCGCGTGGCACTTTTCCTTCTACGTCAGCATTGAAACAATGTCCCAGCATAGGCCAAAGGACCGCCGTGGCACCCCCTTCCAGAGGAGACACGATGTCCAGTTCTGGCTCTTAAAAATGACCCCGTGCCTCACTTGAGTCAAAGTGGCCACACTGCAAAAAACCACTCTAGCTGCACGGTGCAAGTGGAGCAGCAGTTGTGCTGAGTTGCCCTAACTTGAGCTGTATCCTGCATCTGTACCCCTCTGCATTACTGGTGCGAGCAACAGCCACACTCCAGCTTCAGACCCTGGTGGGCCAGCTCACTTGAGTCCGGATCTCAAGCCGGAGACCACATGTAGATGGGAGTAGGGAGCAGCTTACACTCAAGGTGCAGTGTGAGCTAGTGCCGCAGAGAAAACAAGCCATACATTGTCATACTTTACAGGCCGGGAATGGGGAAGCTGGGAGTTTGGGGGTGTTGGTTGTAGCCCGGTTGGTCTAAGGACACGGGCAGACAAGGTTCTTTGGGTAAATGTGATATATTTTATTAGACCAACTAAACGTAGTTGGCTGAATAAAAGATATCCTATTCACCCGAAGGACCTTGTCTGCTGAAGGTGAGAATCAAAATTAAGAGCCCTTATCTTCTTAGGTATATATGCGTTGCTGCTTTTACTGCTACACTCCTCTCGCCCAGCCCCAACATGATGCAGCAGGCCCAAATCAAAGGCGGGATGCTGCCCCACACAGGTCTGAAGCTTGCCACCATGATTTGTTGGCAGGAGCTCAGCCTCCCCTCTGAATTCAGCCCTACAGCTGTTTTGTCTAAGATGCTACAAAAAATGTAGGTCATGAAAAAAGCGGTGTGAATATTGTTCTAAATCATTAGTTCAGGGCAGGTTTGCCAGTTAGCGAGCTATTCAGAGCCTGGCTGAGATGAACTCTGATTTCATCCAGAGAAAACCTGGCCCAGCGGTGCTCTTCGCTCCAGCTCAGTGAATTGTGGCATTTGGGCGCGTTCCAGTACTGAATGGGCAGGAAAGCGGGCAGAGGACTCTCAAGGACCTCTGTGAAACGAGGTGGCGGAGTTTTAATTTAGACCGTGACTTTCTGAAGATAGAAACGATCTCTCATGGCTGTGCCGAGCACCGTGGAGCTTAAAGCAGGGTTGGGACCTCTTAGAAGGCCATAACACAGTGTGATTTTGGTTTGGTCTTGTCGTTGGCTCTGTGTTGCACTGAAGCAACTGCTGAATGAATACGTGAACCAAAGCGCTGTATTCGATGCGCACCCATCTCTGAAGCGCCAAGACAAAAGTAATTGGGGTAACGTTCAGTTGAGGCTGAGGGTGCTTCAGTAACGTATGGGTAAGTAGCTGTACAAAGATGCTGGAATTATTCCTCAAACCAACAAGGACATTTGTGTCCTGTTGAAAAGAAATCCAAACACGTGGGCACCCTTAACTGGACCACATGGCGTTGTCACCCAGTAGAAATAGGATTGTGAGAGAGCAGTTGTAGCAGCTGGGGTCTCAAGTTAGATTAACCATATGGACTTGTTTTCACCTTACAGTGAAACGCAGTAATCCCCCTGTGTGGCTGGCAGGTTTCCTTAATGCCCACCCTAATGATGGGGAAGCTGTGGCATGGGCAGATGATACAAGTGGGCCAAGAGAGTCGACCTTGGAGCTGGCATTAGCACAGGGAGATCGGCGGTTTCTTGCTCTTGGCTCAGGCTGGGCATCTTCCTCTCTGTCAATGCAACTGGAGTGTTTGTCGGGAAGAAAATAGCGGGGGTGTCGATCAGCACAGCAGCACGGACAACACCTGCATCCTGGTCAGGTGTCCCTGCAAGGGACAGACGTACCAGTCTCTCCTGGAGCTGTGTGAGGAGCTCAGAGGAAAGAGCGATAGGGGCTGCATGGCATAGTCTGTGGTGAGGTTTGAGAGACGGGCCGGGTGTCTGTCCCAGCTGGTCCAGCTCAGGAGAAGCCTGACCTCTGTATTTCCTGCTTACAAAAAAAAAAGGCAGAGAGCAAGAAGACAGTAAAGTTTAAACCCAGGGAGAGAGAGAGGTCTCTGTGTGGGAATCTGCTCTGAGCTGCCACCGAATCCTCCGCTCTGACATCTTACTCAAGTTGTGTCTGGTCCAGATGTCAGTCCAGATGTCTGTGCCAAAGGCCCCCCACCCAAATCTAGGGGGGCAGGAGGCGGTAGAGGAGAGCGCCCGGCCTGTTGATTCCCAGGCGTACCTTGCGGAAGAGACTCTAATCAATGATTAATCGGGCATGTGTGGTTGTGTGGGAGAGATTTGTGTTGGAGGAGGGGACTCCTACAGCACCCCGGTCATGAATCATTTGAAAGGCAAATTCGCTCAGTTACCAAGGGAACGGAAGAAAGGAAGGGACTTCCCTTGCCGAAATGACTCGCGCTCTGATGCTGCCGAGAAAATCGCTCCAAATAAAAAAAAAAAGCAGCAGCAGAAGAAGGAGTCGAAGCTGTGACTAAGCAGCAGAAGTTATGTAAAGCGCTTGCTGGGAAGTGCAGGGGAGGGAGCCCACATCCTGCCGCCTGCCCACGGGGCGGGGGGGTGGCACTGACACCCAGGAGGGCCGGGGGCGAGGTGCCTGCCCACAACAAGCAGGGGGGCAGGTGCTGCCCCTGGGGGACCTCGCAGGCGTCTGCCCACGGGAGGGCACCTGCGGAAGGCAGTCTGCCCACGGCAAGAGGCCGAGGCCCGCTCTCCCGGTGGGCAGCTGAGTGCTAGGGCCAGCAGGTGTGAGGCCAGCGTGGCCGTGCCGAGGGGGGCGAGCGCGGCAGGGCTCCTTGAGGGCAGCAGGGCCGCGTGGCGCGGATCGGCAGAGGAAGGCAGGCGCGTGGGCAGCGCTCCACGCAGCCCTGCGGCTCTGGCCCACCTGGCTGCCTGCGCTCCTGGCCTCGGCAGCCGTGCCGGAAGTGCCGGCCTGCAACACATGCCTTTGCAGCACAGCCGAGCTCTGCAGTGCTCAGGATGGCCCCTCTCCATCCCCTGCCAAGCGGCTGTCTTGTCACCTCTCTCTGCACCCCTCCGCCGGCCCTTCCTCGCTGCATCTCATCTGGCATACGCTGTTTGTCTCTTCAAGGCCTGCACCTCCCCATCGCTATTCATGTGTCAGCTCCTACCTCCAGTCAGCGCTCGTTGCCCCTGTTGCCCCACACTGTTTTTCCCCGTGCTGCCACTCACCCCGGGAAGGAGCTCTCCATCCACGGGCTACACGAACACCGTGCCGGGGTCGTTTGTACCCTTTCCTGCTGTGACAGGGGGTCGGACTCGACGATCTGCTCAGGTCCCTTCCGACCCTAGAAACTACGAAACTATACCGACCTCATCCTCTTCCAGCAAATCGCTATCACCGGGGCGCGTCCAAAACACACGACAGCAGTTAGGCAGCCTGGAGTGGCGCTACCACTGCCCATCGCACCGCGCCGCACTGCTTCGTTGTCTCCTTGCGCTCTCTGTCTGTACCCGTCTTCATCTCTGGTCTTCTCCTTTGATGGCAAGCACTTTGGGGCACGCACAGGAGTTGTCCTGGTCCCTGTCGGTGCATCCCCTGGCACAGTGGGGGACTGCTCCACACGCAGGGCTCGCAGTCACTATGGTAACGCACATAATTCATAGTAAATGCCGGGGAGGACAGAAAGCCCCAATGCAAATGCTCCTGACCTGTGCAGCGTGGACCCAGCACCGAGCAAAATGCTCTGCTCTTGCAGTACATCGCGTAGCTCTGCCTCGCCCCTGGGGCATTCTGGGGGGCAGTACATGGTGTGGGGAGGAAGCGTGCCCTCTCACCCTAGGAAGGCTGCGCTTGCCAAGAAGGGAGACGAGTGGATTAGGAAGGTGCAAGAGCAGGAAATAACTAAGAACAGGGAGGTTTGGAGCTAGAAACCTTCTTGAGTGCAGCCGTCACGGGAGACCGACATAGTCTCCCCAAGGGAGGAGGTGGTGGCACCTCCAGGACTTGAGCTCTGCCAGGCCTGGACAAAGCACTCGAGAGAATCCCCTTGGAAGCAATTGCGGGTGAGCCTGTGCTGTGTGCGCAGGGCAGGGCCTACTGTCTGCAGTGCCAGGAGGGGGAAAGCCATGACCTCAGGGTAACCACACCAGCGCAAAAATCCTGCCCGGAGAAGACAAGGCCAGAGGACTTGTCTGCAACACATTAGGTAATGCTAGGTGCTTCTCCCTGAATGCTCTGAAACAACGGCACGCAGCACTTGGTGCTTGCTGGGACCATGGCTAGGCTTGGGCGCGCTCATGGGAGCAGGGGCACCGCTCTGCCATAGTTAGATGTGCCCCATGCGTGGAGCTGGAGCAAGAGGACAGGGTTATGTTTTCACAAGGTACCCCCTTGCACTGTCTGACACAATGTAGACCTGCCCTTAGTGCCAGAAAAGCCTGACTTAGGTTTGGTTGATATATAATAAACTTGCACTCCCTTCCTTCTGCTACACACGAGTGTTTTAGTGCAAGGGAAACGGGGCCACTGTGGGGGCGTCAGGAATGTGCCTCTGAATCGTAGTGGACGATGGCAGCTCTGCCCGGGGTTTTGCAGGGGTCTGCAGAGGCCATGCTTGACCAATACAGAAGGGACTTTCAGGCAAAAGCTATCAGGCTTATCAGATGTCCACCCAGACTCCTATCATTGTCCTCCACAGTGAATAGCTACTTTGGCTAATTCCTGATGTTGTGTTTAAAGTTTAACCAGGGCTCTCTCCTTCTCCATTTTCCTGCTTTTCCTGTACGATCCTTGCGGGCAAGACTTAACGATGAATTTGTGTGACAACACAATCATTCCCATGGCAACCCATTCTGCACTCGTTGGTGGCCACCCCTTCAGTTGGAGGTACAGCAGAAGGTGTGTTGAATGATTTAAGAGATGAGTTCGAGGCACTTGATTCAGACCCAGCTTAGATTTCACTCCCCCCGGAGTCGGGGGGATGGTCAGAGCCGAGAGCAGGGCGCCAGTGCTGGTTCACGGTAGGCAGGTTGTAGCACATCTCTGAGGAAAAGCAGAGAGGACGCTAAGCTCTGTGCAGGTCTTTTTGGATAGAGATCTTTTTAATCGAGGGTGAGAAAGTCCCTCTTTAAGATCATACTAAGGCTCAGCTCCCCCCCAACATGCAGTATGACGATGGGGGGGTTCTGCACAAGGGTCCAGCATAGAGGAGGTGACCCAGTTTGTACAAAGCGTGCAAACTGTGCAGGTAGTAGGGAACAATGGGGCCTGGATTGGATCAGACTCCCCCCAGCATATTGAACTTTTTAAAAAATCTGTTCGCAGTCGTGGAGTTGGGAATCGGACGGTGGAGCTGAACTTCCATTCAGAAGAACTTGTCCAAACCCGTCATGCACAGGCTGGATAGGTCAGCAGAACAAGGCACGGCCTCTCTGGGGGTGGTGTTGTGCTAGGTCAGCCCTTTGCATCTGCCAGCCTGAGCGCTGATGCTTTCTGCAAGCTACGTGTGCTTTGGGAGCACGTGTAGCTCCTTAGAAACCCTGTGGGATGGGTCGGCTGATCCTGTAGGGCTTCATGGAAGCCTTGCAGTAAGAGCGAGGTGATCGAGGGCTGCCGGAAACCCCGTACCATGGAGCAGCTGTTAGCGCTGCGTACTTGCCGTGTACTCACTGGGGTCTGCCTTGCCTTATGGCATTGTGATCCGTAATTCAGAGAGCCGTGCGGAGCTGTCCGATCCTGCAGCTCAGCGTGCTGGCCTGGGAGTCAGGAGAGACCCTGGTTCAGTTCCCTGCTCCTGACGCCAATGTGACCTCGGGCAAGTTGCTAAGGACAATAGTCTTTAGGTGCCTGACAAGGTCTGCAGAGGCAGGGGGTATCTTTATGCCATCAGTCTGCCCCTCTGGGCATCAGCTTCCCACCTGCCAGCCAGGGGTAGGACAACTGCCCTGTCTCCCAGGAGAGCTGGGACAATTAACCTTTGCATGACTATGGTGCTCAGATGCCGCAGCAGTGAGGGCAACACACATGCGACCTCTGAAACACATAGAAGTTCCTCGGGTCCCGCTGCCTTTTTCCTGGAAGCCCCCAGCGCACAGCAGGGAGCCGCATATTTCCAGAAAAGGGAATGCAGAGGCAGCTGCGCGGCACAGGAAAGCCCTTTCCGAGCTCCCCCGGTGCCGCAGACAATTGGTGTCTGAACGATTAGTCACCGCAATAACGCCGAGGCTTCCCTCCTCCACAGCAAAGCCTGTCCCCCCACACAGGAAAACCAGCTGAATACTTAATTGGAGTTCCTCACACCTACAGGGGTATAGCCTTAAACGAAATGACAGAGTGATCAAAGCGCTGGAGTCAAAACCTGGGAGCTGAGGGTTGCTATGGAGTTTCTGGCTTCTGCTTAAAAAAAATAAAATAAATAAAGCAAAAAAAAAAAATGCAGATGGTTACGGGGGCAACATAAGATGGGAAAGCATGAGACCATCTTGGGAAGCCGGGACCCTCTATCCGGTCCTTGTGCTCGTATCTGACTGGATACTAGCGCTCCAAGCTCTCCGGGTGGCGGGGTCTCTCTGTTTCTTTAGGACCCTAGTCATGCCCCCCCAGTGCCAGGCTGTGCAGAAACACTGGGCAAAATGAGGGGGCTTGTTCCACCGAGCTTTCAGCCTCAGCCTGGAGTTTGCATGCAAGAGGCAGTATCCACTAGCTATGGGAGGGAGGAAGGCCCTGGCCCCCCACCTGCTGTGTGGTCTTGAGCAAGTCATACCCCTCCTCTTACCTCTGATCCCATATGGGCATCACCTGGGTACACTGTCAGTTTTTCAATGCTGTTTGGAAAGAGCCACGAGACCCAAGATGCTATTTAAATGCCAGATGTGAGCAGTAATGAAGCATGGTTCTCCCCCGTCGCTTCCATCCGGTGATCTCCCCAAACAGATCGTGCACCGCTGCACATGAGTTTTATATCCACATCTCTGTTTTATCGCACGAGAAACTCAAGCACCCAGAGGGGAAGTGATCTCCCAAGGCCATGCTTCGAACTCCTGGCAGGAACAACGTCCCAGCCCATGGCTTCAGCCCTTCCACAAATCAAGACTCGTGGTAGAGGTGATCTCTTTTATTAGACCAACTAGATTTTTGCAAAAAAAAAAGCCTTTAATTGCTAGCAGTTGGGCACAAGCACCCTTCTTCAGGCATAGGAGAAAAGATTGTAAAAGGTAGAAATGAAGATACCAAAAGGATTCACTCATCCACAGCTGGCGGGCAGTCACTTGTGGGTAGCACATAGCTTCACACAGAAATGTTGCATGACAGTTAGGCTAAGGAGCAAGGAAGGCTCCTGCATCCTGTATAATTTAGGGAAACAGAGTAAAACCACCTTGATTGTGGTAGCTGCTTAACACTCCCCACCCTGGCCTGAACCTTGAACGGGAGAAAATGCCTTCTCCTCCCAGCACTTCCTTCCAACTCAAGGTTTGCTGTTGAGATCTTCCACACAAAGACACATCTGCATCACCACCAAAAATGCGACCACATTTCACATTGATCTACCCAAGCTTGCTGTAAGCTAGCTGGCTCCATGCTGCTACGTGGTTACGTGGTTGTTGCTACCCAAGTTACATTGCTCCAAGCTATTATTGGTTTCTGAGCTGAAACGTTTACAGTTGAATCGGGATGGCCTCCATGAGCTGCGGTCACACCTTTGGCTACAGGGTAGGTGCTAGTCCGAGGTCCTGCACAGTTTGCAAGCTCTGATAGGAGCAGGGGCAGCCCAAAAGCTGCCTTTATGTTTTCTTTCTACATCTCTGCCGGAGAGAAGAAGGGAAGGCTGCTGTGCTACTTTCCTGTTTACTTTTTAATGTAAGTGGATGATGAATATTTTTAGTGGTTTGTTGCCTCCCTGGTCCCTGAGCAGATAAGAAATGCAGCAAGAGGAAGGGATCCTTCTCCCACACTTACACAGCCTCCAAAGGATTGAATATTTAATTGGATTCCCTTTCCTCCTACAAGGTTATCCCTAGCAGTGGAAACCACCTCACAGTCTAGTCTTGGCTCCCCTCCCATCTGCAAATGGGGAAGCTTTAAAAGTGTCTCCACCATTCAGAAAAGATTTCCCTACAGAGCCAGGCATGCCCTTCCTTGTCAAACACCTGCTGGGGGAAACCTACTGGGGATCAGCACTAACAAAGCAGCTCATGTGCCTGCCTCCTCAGTGCTAAGGAGAGAGTTGAAATGCAGTCCCAAGCACTTGGGGAAGACTGATCTTGGCATCCCAAAGTTGTTTGGGTAGGACCTTACAGCTGCAAGCCCTGAGCATCTGTAGAAGGTCCCTCCTTGTGACCGTGGCAGCTGCCCGTGTTTGCCTGACGCTTCTCAGCATTAATTATTTTGGTAGCTAGCATCTGGGGCATCACCCAGGTCACAAGTACAGTTCCCCCCACTGCCAGGATCCCAGGCCCATGCTGTCCATTTGGTCAGGGCTCACTAGCCCAGAGGTGGTGCAAGGAAAGTTTAAAGAAAGGATTAAGTTCCCATCCGAAATGTACAATGCGGATTTTCAGGTAATTAGAGATTGCTTTCTCTGGGGCAGTACAGCACACTGAATTGGATTTAGTCACTGAGAGAAATACACTTCCAGTCAGGTCCCTGTGATATTTCTGCCCCTTTCTGTGTCTCGGGCTGTCAGACTGCACGGGAGGCCGTCTCTCCGTTTCCCTCATTTATTTTTTTCCCTTTCCCAGGGTATCATTGCCGTAGCAATTAGCTGGCTGCAGGCTGAGGTCTGTATGGATGCACAAGCTGTTCAGGCCAAATTGTTCAGAGGCCTTCTCTGCTCTAGGGCTTCTGGCTTAAAATTTCCTACCCCCATCGCAGCTTTGCCCACGGAAGCAGTAGGAGTCACTTGCACCCCGGGGGCCTTGAGAGTCTGAACGTGCTTCCCGCCTTGGTGTGAAATACCCCCAATTTCACTTTTGCTGGACATGTGGCAAAAGACATCTCTTTCTAGAGTCTCTATGGAAGTCTCGATGGTATGTTGCCCACATGAGGAGTGGCAATGTCAGGTTGACTGGCCAATCAGCTGAATTCATGGGAAGGAGGTTTCAGTGCTGCTGAGATTATTGCACTTATTATATGATTAATGGGGTGTTGTTGCTGATGTACTGTTGATATTATGGTGCCTTGCATCTGGGAGGGTTGTCTTATTATTGACCATCTACATGAATAATGGAGAAGACTGGGCAATGGCAATTTACCCAACACATTAGTTAGATTTGACTTGTAGTACCTTTCCAGAACTCAGTATAAAGTTACCCATCACTGTGGTATCTGAGCAAGTTTTTGCTCCGCGTAGAGCCGTGCAAGGGATGGAAGTTCCATTTTGTCAAGGATTTTGAGATATCAAAAACTGGCTTTGTTCCAGTTAGCACAGAACCCCCACATTTCCTCTTCTCCTGCAGAAAAATTCACATTGGATAGATTCATTAACATGCATACTTTCATTTTTTATGTTGTTATCTTCTATCCTGCAAACATTTTAAAAATTGCAATGAAAAGGTGGTTTAGCACCAAAAATCCATGTGTTACATTCAAAAAATGATGCGATGGGACATTTTGGGCACAGACAGAAGTTACATTTGTCACATGACTGGCCCCTTGAAAGCAGCCTACAGTCATGCCCTGACGCAAGTGCTTAGGGGGCTCAAATCCATCTGCCCCCACTCCAGTGCAGGTTGGGCAAACCCCAGCCTGAGCTCCCGCCCCTCCCTTGTCCCCCCTCTCATCATGCAGACAGCACAGGAACTGAGGGGGGGAGAGCAGGGCTAAGGGTGAGAAGCTGCAGACACACAGCTCTTTGGCTGGATCATCTCCAAAACAGAGCTCAATCCTCCACCCTCCCAACCCACTAGTGAATGTCTGTTGGGTCAGGAGGGTCAGTCTAACTCAGGGGTGGGCAAAATGCGGCCCAGGGGCCAGATGTGGCCCGCCAGGCCATCCTATCTGGCCCGCAGGGCCCCTAAAAAATTTAGAAAATTAATATTAATTTGCTCTGGGGCAGCCCTCGATGACTTGCCAAAACTCAGTAAGCGGCCCTCTGCCCAAAATAATTGCCCACCCCGGTCTAAGTCTTGGTGCTTTCTGTGAAGCACCGTGATTCAGACTGGGGAGCTGCACATTTGTCAGTGCCTTTTGATGCGGTTGGAGCTTTTTTCCCCCCATTTTTCTTCTAAGCCAAAACTCCAGCCAAAGTGACTGGATTTCACTGAGGGTTTCACATATAGAATGACATATTCCCCTCAAATGGGGGTCCATCAAAGTTTCTTGCAGCAACTCTAACTCTGAGCTAGGGTTAAAGGAAAGGGTACAGAACTAGCCTGTGACCTTAGGACCCTTGCCTGTGCTAGGGGTCAGTGGTAGAGCTGAACTGCTGCTAACAACAGTGGGCAATTGTAGCAAAAATGCCTCATATAAACAAATCTGACATACAGCCTAACCTGCCTGCCGGCCTGAAGAGTCAAAGGGCCAGTTCCTCCATCTGTGCTGGTGCATTGCTGATCTAGCATGCAGAGTAACAGGCCCGCAAGAGTTTGCTCAGTGGCGCTTCATCATTGAACACCTTCATCAGTGAATGTCTGCCATGAGCTTTGAGATCCCTTGTTACGTGACACAGCTGCTCATCCTCTTCACGCATGTAACTAAACATGTTAACGACCAACAGGGACTGGGCACAACACTGTCTGCTTCCAGGAACATTTATGAAGGGCTTTAGCAGGATCTGGCTGCAATAGCCACTGGATCAACCCTGCCCCCAGATATGTGTAGGCAGTTTCTGCAGGCTGGTGCGGATGGAGCTGGGGGTGGAATTTGTCCCCGCATGCGTGATAGTCAAACCTATTGAAACTCCAGCTCCTCCAGCTCATTACAAGAGAGCTGCCACTCAGGCACCCCAAGGGCCGTGTTCCAGCCTCCAGCCACTGGAGACCTCACCCCAGGCAAACTTTACCTTTACAAGGAGGTTTGTTAAATCCCATTGATCTGATTTGTGAATGCCAGGCACTACTAGAGGAAAAGAGCATTTAATCGATGAAGCTTAAAGAACTGCAGGGCACTGCTGATAGGCTTAAAAAAAATTTACCCTAACCTGCTGGCCTCCAGGCAGAGCTGGCTAATTAATATATTGCTAATGATTCTGGATGGAGATCGACAGCAAATGCAAGAGCAATTAAGTCTGCATAGCCTGTTACTGTACGACCCTTGTCCAAGCATTGATCGGAGGCCGGGGGATTTTTACTGGAGCGGTCGTAAGACTAGCACAGGAAACGTGACAAGTGAAAAGTTTTCTTGGAGGCAGCATGTTTGCCTCAAGTCCAAGCAACCAACATAGCGAATATGGAGCCTTTGGAGGCCACTTTTACCCTAGAGCTCCCACTTTCTTCTGAAGCTTTGGTCGTTCCATCACTGACACTGTCATGACCTGCGAATGGGTGTGGGGGGCTGTCTGGGAGCCTGAGCGCATCGTGGGGTGCTGGAATCTGGAGATGGAAACGTCCCATGAGGTCATCCCTCCCATATACTTTCAGAGCAGGATGTTTCCTAGCACTCCCTAGTCTGCTCTCAAAGTCCCCAGGCACCGCGGGTTCTCCGTGGGGATCTTTCCTCCAGGCTAACTGAGTTCTCACTATAGGAGCTTCCCCACATGCCCATTCTTTTCTGAGTTCCATCCCTTTGCTTCTAGTGAAATCATCTCCTTGCACCACAGGTAATGCCTCATGCCCACAGCCCTTACATGTTTCCACAAGAACACCATGGGCCACTGTTTCCTCTGGGAACAAGTGGTGGAAATGCATCAGCTATTTGTTGGGCATGAAATTAGTCATAGACTGCAGGGGAAGAGAAATGGGCAGCTCCTTAGGGAAAGCTTCACCCACCCCGATTTGAGTAAGGCGCAACACTCTCCTCCAGCACGTCTCTACCCCAACCGTGCGCATGCTTCTAGGTCAGCTTTGCCTTCCTATTTCTCAGTGTCACTGCGTTCGTCTCCCAGCATCCACTCTGGAAAACAGCGGCGCACAAGGGGTTGGCCTGTGTTGACACTGCTGGACACAGTACTGTATATGCACATCTGGATAGTGCAGCTCCATGAGCATCTAGGGGCTGGCTGTTCCAGTGGCCTTCATGTGACATGGACAAGTGACTGAGGCACTCAGCACGCAGTTGTGCTCAACGCCCCCAGATGCTTTTATTGGTTTGGGGCCTTGCCTTCTGCCCTGCCCCCTTGCACCTCCGCTTACCTGCCACAGGCCTCGTGAGGGTTAATGTCGAGGCGAGTAACGAAGAGCAAGGTGCAATCGTTTCTGTAGGTGTTTGTCATCTCCAGGGTGCTGCCCTTCTGGACACCGAGCATTCGCAGGCATCTCTGGCAGCACTCCAGCAGATTTACCTCCTCTCTCTTTCCCTGGGAAGTACGGCAGGCAGAGAGGAATTTGTTTTATAGGGCGCTGAGAGTCTCCCGGCGCGCTGCCGCTCAGCTGGGGGTTGGGGATCTGTTTGCATGGTTTCGGCTGGTCAAGTGAATCCCGGCTCGACTTTTCAAGCATGTTTCTCCCTGCTGTTTATGAAAGGGAGAGAGAGAGAGAGAATGAGGTACCAGAGTGAGGAAAACCCTCCACCGGCTTCCCTTGATGAACTGAGCTAATTTCTGTCTTAATGGTTAGCTACCGAGCTGAATCTGAGGCTTCCCTCCTCCACAGCAAACCCTCTCCCACACACAGACAAATAGGCTGAATATTTAATTGGAATTCCTCACACCTACAGGGTAAAGCCTTGTGAGTAGAAATATAGCCCAATGCCAGCTGGCATCCCCGCAATCCACCCACCTTGTCTCTTAAAAAGAAATCCCTCCCCAGCTCCCCCCTCACTCCACACCCACGGGGCTGTGCAGATTCATCTCGGCACAATTTGAACAGGGCTCTGTAAACTCGCACAGGAAGGAGTTTGCTCCCCTCCGTCTCTCCTCCCTCTCCCCTGCAACCATAACTGTCTTTCCTGTCCCTCCCCACCCCTCCAGCTCCGGCCAGGGCAGATCGCAGCTGTGAGCTCCACATGCCAACGCAGGGGGCAACACTTGTCAGGCCCAATCCTTCCCTGAGTGTGTGCGTGTTTGTGTGCATGCACGCACGTGTGTGCATGTGTGTTTGTAAGAAACAGGACTCTCGTGAGCGTCATGTTTTGCCCCCTGCAGCCTGGGCACTGGCTCTAGGGCTTGCCAGCGGTAGGACAGAAGCGTCACCCTCTTCCGTCTCCCGGGCCAGAGCCTCCCGTGTACCTTTCAGCTGAGCCCACCATCACCCTGCCATTTCTTCCTTCACCAGACTGCCTGGGAACATTTCAGCCCAAGGTTTAGCGAACATTTGCTGTCAGCTTTTCCTGCTAATGATGAAGTGTTATTGGTGTTTGAAGTCTTAATGTAAGTGCGATAAAAACGTCTGGAGCTAAAAAGACGAAAAGATTTTAAGGGGCAAGGAAGGAGGGACCAAATGATGCTGCTTCATAAAGGTCTGCGAGGCAGCTGAGATGGATGAGGCATGTTGGCTGTATGTGGGCAGAAGGGTTCTTTCAACTCCCTTTGGCCCCAGGGCCCTGCAAAGCTATCGCAGCCCTTTGGGCATTTGCCCCCATGGGCTGCCTCTTTTCAGAGGGGACAGCAGGCTCGCAGACAAGCTGCTTCTTCTCCAAAGAACTGTCTTTCTTACTACTTGCATTAAGTAAGGCCTCAAGGCCCTGCCTGTAACTAGGGCTGCACAGATAGACCGTGAGACTCTCTGCCTGGGAGGGCTCCCAATCTAAGTGTAGGAGACGGGCAAAAGGGAGAAGGGAAACCAAGACACAGAGAGGCAACCTGACTTGCCCAAGGTTGCAGAACAGGTCAGCGGCAGGGATGGGAGTAGAGGTTAGAACTAGTGGTAGAGAGCAGTGGTCCCTTTGGAGAGATTTTCGCTAACCCCGACGTTGGCAAGGGCCTTCTCGCAGTCTGTATTCAGTTGCTCTCTTTGGATCTGGATCTGAACCTTCCCGGAGTCTGGATCTGGGGGACCTAGAGCTCAGATGTGCGGTTCTGGCTTGCATCCTTGCAGTGACCCCAACTTTCTCCAAAAGCATGGGCTGAGGGGAGGGGGGTTGGACAGCAGGGTGTTTACATGCACGCGTACAGGCAGAATCAGGGGGAGGGAGAATTCTCACTCTTCAGATTTTCCACTGAAGTACCCATGGCAAAGTGTGACTCAGAGCCGGTGCTGGTTAGAACATGACTGGGTGCTTTATAAGAAATGCCATATATTTGTGGCCCTCATTCAAGCAATGGAAATATAAGGATCAAGTTTGTGCAACGCCAGGTTGAAAACCCCATGCATGGGATCTTTACTTACCTAGGTGTGCTCCCAGCATTAAACCTAAACTAATCCTTCTATCATGCATGCCTGAGCCTACTGCTTTTGCCAGTACAGGGAGAGGGAGTTCAAATACAGGTTTTGCACAGTCATACATTGCTTTATGTAGAGCTGTTTCTCGCTGAATCTGTGTTGGAGGAACTAGTGTCCGGGGCTGCACAATTTTGTAGGCTCCCCTTGCACTGTGGTTTGGAGTTAAACCAAACGGGAGCTTTCATGTCAAGGCGATGGGGATTTCAAATCCTTCCCTTTGTATCCAGGCGGACCTGAACATTGAACAGAAAAGTAGCGTGGGGATCACCATAAGGGCAAGAAGATCATTTGGGGTCTAGCTCAGAGGAGACTTACAGGGCAGAGGCACAGATTCCTCCCCAGTCTCCCAGCAGATCTGTCCTGCTGCCGCACTGCAGGCTCCTAAGGCTGTTGGTGTGAAGCTGTTCTCAGCGGTGGGAGGGCTATGGACTGCCAGCTCTCCTCCCATGGAGGGAAGGTCATCAATCATCCTGTAGATGAACTATCAGAACAGGGCAGGGTCTTCCAAAATTGTGGAAAGCCTCAGAGATGCGCTCCCCTCCCTCCTGGCTTCTGTTAAGTAGGGTCTGGCACCTTGCAAACTCCCGGCTACGGAGCATTGTACATGGTAGCAGGAAGGAGGATCATGTGGGTAAACGCATCCTTAGCATGATGAAGGTCATCATGTCCTGATAGGTAATCCCTTCTCCTTCTCTCAACCCTAAGCTAGCCTCTGCTGTAGAGCAGGAATGGGCCGTGCTTGGTGCATGGGTTTGCCCAACTTGCCCCCGGTCAACCTGACTCTCCACTTTAGACACGAGGCCTCGTGGGCCCGAGGCCCGCAGCGGACAAGCAGAAGGCCGGGAGGGGTGAGGGCAGCAGCACCCCGCGGGAAGAGGTGGGAGCAGGGGGAGCCATTGGAGCCATCCGCTCTCATTGTCTTTTGTGCTCCTGAGCTTGAGCAGAGATGACAGCTATTTGTATTCCCCGAAGTCTCTCAATTTAGCGCGAGCAAAATGTCAAGAAAGTAGAAGCCAGAGAGAGCTTCCCAAGGAGCGCACGTGGTGTCCCCATTGTTCCCAGCAAACCCGTGGAGATCTATTTACAGCATCTGTCTTTCAGGGCTGGTTCCCAACAGCCTCTCCCCCAGCCCAAACTTGCTTTTTCATTTTCTGTCCGGTTTGCTCATTTCTCTTTATTTTCCTCTTCCCTGGCTGCCCTCGCCTCCCCTTTCTCTCTCACTCACTCACTCACTCACTCACTCACTCACTCACTCACTCTTTCCCTTCAGTATACTGCCATGATCCCAGGCTTTAAAGACACCCCCTGCCCAGTAGGAAGCTGCAACCATCTGCCATTTTTATTTTTATTTTTACATTTCTCTGCATCTTTGTCTTAACGAGCCAGGTTAAATATTCCATAATCAGTGTAATAATACACCTGGTCTAGTTCTGGAGATATCTGCCTTTTGTACTGCGACAGGACATTAATAGTAATTATTCTGCTTTGTAATTGGAGCCTTAAATACTAATTCAAACAGCCAGAGGAAAACCAATTAGTGCTAATTTATCTCTATGTGTTTTGGAGAGCCTGTGTCTGTCATACTGTGAAGAAATAGGTTGGTAATTAGTACAGTTGGGTGGTAGATAGAAGTAATTATCAGATTCTTTCATGTTCTTTAAAGGGAAAAAAAAATCTAAAGGCTGCATGACTCTTCCTTTCCGAGGAAGTTTGCACCTCGAAGGAAAGCAGAGCACAGACCTAGCTACCCCCAGGAATGCATCTTGTCTACATTAAGCTGTTGGCCAAAAAATTCCCCACTTTCAATAGCAATGGTTGGAGAAAGCTAGCACAGATGAGCTGGCAGCAAGAGCAGACCTACAGACCTCAGTGCATGAGCTAATGATGGTTCACCTGCTCTAATCTATGGGCATGTGAACTATGGGGATCCCCTGATACTCAGGGAGAGCTTCTCTGGACAGGGGATGTGCGTAACCTATGCAAAATCAGGGCAGCATTTTGTTCCCCCTCCAGCGGCGGGCTAGGCTGGCTACAGCAGATAGACCACGCTACAGCCTTCAAAGCGCCGTCCACTACAAAAAGACCCACCCTTACAGCCCAAGAGATGGCAGCTTATTGTGTAAGGTCCAGCAGCCCAAGGTCCAATCCCTACCGATGACATCTCCACAGAGGCTGGCATGAGCAACAGCTTTGTGATGGCCGACACAAGCAATGAATGGTGGATCCCCCTGCTAAAAGCAGGAGTGGGCTAAAGGGCCAAGGCTGGAGTAACTGGTAACTGTCCTGGGATGGTGGATCCGTCCCAAGGGGAGATACGGTAATGCAGCAGGGGACCCTGCCATGCCCGTCCCTGACAGCCCAGCCTCAATGGCTTCTTAAGGACCTGGGCAAAGCAATGCAGGAAGAAATCCTCAAGACCAGCAATGGGAAACGGGAGCCTTTCCAGTAGGTGGTCAGCAAACATGGCTGCTGCAAGCATGGGAAGGGTCAAATCCTTCTTTGTCCACTGGGGGGCAGGCACTCCTTTTCAGAGCTGAAGTATCATCTGCCGGTGACAGCAACATGGAAACCGTGCGGCCGAAAGAAATAACGTGGGTGCAAAGCCATGCAACCCTGTCTCAACACACAGGTGTGCTAGGTAGGTGTGCTGGAGTGACTTTACTCTGCTCAGAAATTAGACTCAGCCCCAAAAGGAAGGGATGTGCATCACACAGAATAAAATGCCCTGGGCAAATAACAGTCCCCGCTAAAGTTATGAAGAAATAACTTTCCTGGAACTCCAGGGAGCCTGACTGTCCCAGTACAGGCAAGCTTTCACTTTACTCTTCATCTACCAGCTCTTCAGAGCAGCAACTCACTGTTTTGCAGTTGTACAGCACCTTGCACCAGGAGGCCCTGCCTTGCGCCTGGGGTTCGTAGGGATTACTACCATACAAACGTATAGAAATACTAACGGCGTTCTGCTTTCGGAACAGATTAGTGCCTCTCAGGGCCTAGCGTGGTGAAAGCCAGACCTTATTCTAATTGAGATGATGTTATCACAGTCGCCAAGGCTCTCCTTGATGGCAAGTACGAGACCCTAATCATCTGACTTAACAGAATGGTGGCACTTCTTCTGCTGTTCAACCTCTGCTCCTCTCTGTTGTCATGGATAAGTGCACTTTTCAGTCTCATAATTATTATGGGAGCTTGATACTGTGTTGTCTTAATATC